>NC_035443.2:130489098-130807431 GCF_002127325.2 Helianthus annuus | reverse complement strand
GTCTTCGGTAGCGGTTATAAAGGGAAGATATCTCGAATTTAAATGCAAAATGATCCTAACCCTATCTCCTATTTATAATGATGATTTGCAGGGATTATCACATCTATGACGTAATGATCACAACGGCTAGTCCATGTGTAACGGCTAGTAATCCAGAATCGCCCGTTAGAGATAAGATCAAAACAAAATATAACTCGTCTATTTACAATTAACTCCTTATATTTTGGGGGCAATTGTTAGGGCTGGATTTTTATAGGTGATCCTTACACATGATCCTAACCAGTGATCCTTGTTTCTTTGGCAGACAGTGATCCTCAGCAGAACTTCAGGATCAGGATCATGGGACATTATGGTGATCCTCATACTAACGGCCACTTCCGCTTAATACGATATTGTTTTGCAGGAACATTTAGCAGGATATGCTCTAAAGACCATGATACAGGGACGCGTTTTCACAATTATGGCAAGAGCTAAATTGAAGATAGACGTTGTACCGGATATGGAAACTTGGCTTGATCTAAGGGCAGCAATTTAGGCTAGATTATCTTTATTTCTAAAGGGGTAATGAGCTGATTAATAGTTTACCTACCTTAAATAGGTCACCCACACATGTATAAAGACCACTCTTCCTCATTCGGAAGAACACACATGACATACGACACAACTCTCGAACACTTAGACACTCAGTGATCCTTGTACTCAGCTCATTATCATCCGAAGTTGTAACTACATTTTTATTATATTGAAGTTGGTGATCGGTAGTTGCCATCACCCGAGGTTTTTTATGCCGGAGATCATACATTGATCAAGGGCTTTTTCCTCGTATAAATCATTGTGTCTTTGTATCTTTATCACAGAAGTGATCCTTTACTTTCATAGCTAACCAAGCATCATACCCCGTTTACATAAAGTTTGGTTACATTATCCTTGTGTGATTTTTGACCAAAACAGGATCCATTAAAGTGATTAGTGATTAACAATGAATCCACGTATACCTCAAGATACCTGATCCCTATATGCTTAGCAACTTGCAAACCAGCGATTAAGGCTTCATATTCAGCCTCGTTATTAGTGGCTTGGAACTCACAAGCTATGGAATGGGGTATTATGTCCCCCTGTGGCGATTTTAGTAGTATACCAAGCCCCGTGCCTTTAACATTTGAGGATCCGTCAGTATGTAGTATCCAAGGATCCTTGGTTTCATCCAGCTGCTGGACTTCCAATTCGGCTTCCTTTTGTAAATCACTACTGAAATCAGCCACAAAGTCTGCTAATGCTTGGGATTTGATGGCTGTTCTAGGCTCATATCTTATATCATGGGCACTAAGCTTTACTGCCCACTTAGCCATTCTGCCGGACATCTCTGGTTTCCTGAGGACATTCTTAATTGGAAAATTAGTTCTAACAACAATAACATGGGTTTCAAAATAATGTCTTAGTTTAGTAGATGCCATAATCAGTGCAAGAATAAGTTTTTCAAGGTGTGAATACCTGGATTCAGCATCAAGTAAACTCTTACTTACATAATAGACAGGATATTGCGTACCTTCATGATCCTTAACAAGGACTGCACTTACTGCTTTTGAGGATACCGCAAGGTATTAGGATAACACATCTCCTTTTTCTGGTTTCATCAATGCTGGTGCTGAGGACATGTATTCTTTTAGGGCTTGTAAAGCATTCTCATGCTTTTCAGTCCATTCGAATTTCTTGTTCTTTCTTAGGATATCATAGAATTCTTTACACTTTTCTAAGGATTTGGATATAAATCTGTTTAAAGCTGCTATCCTGCCTGTTAGTCTTTGCACATCCTTAGCGTTGGCAGGGGATTTGATATTCACCAATGCTTTGATTTGTTCCGGGCTTGCTTCAATGCCCCTCTGGTTTACCATATATCCTAAGAATTTACCTGCTTTAACACCAAAGTGACATTTTGAAGGATTAAGCTTCATGTTATAATTATCAAGGATATCAAATGCTTCCTCCAAGCCCCTTAGGTGATCCTCAGCTTTTTTGGATTTCACCACCATATCGTCTATGTACACTTCCATAGTTTGTCCAATTTGATCTTTGAACATCATATTCACTAGCCTTTGATATGTTGCACCTGCATTTCTTAATCCAAAAGGTATAGCAATATAACAATATAAACCGGTTGGGGTCATAAAGGTCGTATCCTCTTGGTCAGATGGTTCCATCTGAATTTGTTGGAATCCAGATGATGCATCCATAAAGGTTAACAGTTCATGACCCGCCGTTGCATCCACCATGGAGTCAATGTGGGGTAATGGGAAAGGATCCTTGGGACATGCCTTATTCAAATCAGTGAAATCGACACATACCCTCCACTTTCCATTTTTCTTTTGAACAACAACCACATTGGCCAGCCATTTTGGATACTTCACTTATCTAATCATACCTGCTCGTAGTAATCTTTCTACCTCTTCCTGGATAATGGCATTTCTTTCTGGTGCAAACTTCCTCCTTTTTTGATGGATTGGTTTAACTGACCTGTCAATGCCAAGTTTATGAGTGATAATATCCTTAGATATACCTGTCATATCCTCATGTTTCCATGCAAAGGTAGACTTTCTTCTTTTGAGGAAGGATACTATGTCTTCTTTCATTTGTCCAAGGATCCCTGATCCGATATAGATTTTGGATTCAGGATCATCAGGATCTAGGAGGATTTCGTCCACATCCTGCTCTCTTGCCTCCAAGACACCCCTTGGAGGATACTTTAATTGCTATTGCTCCCTTGATTTCGAGGCTGGTTTCATTGATGAGGTGTAACAATCCTTAGCCTCCTGCTGATCACTATCGATCTTGATTATTCCCCATAGGCTATGGAGCTTCACACACTGATGGTAGGTGGATGGGACTGCCTTCATATCGTGTATCAAGGGCCTGCCAAGGATAACATTACAACAAGACAAACAGTCAATAACACAAAATTTTTGATAATTATGTAATCCTTCCACATAAATTGGGAGTTTGATGTCCCCCAGGGTTTTCTTAGTTTTGCCACTAAATCCCACAAGCACGGAGGATCTTGGTGTGATATCTGATTCAGGGATACCCATTTTCTTCAGAACTTCAAGCTGGATAATGTTTACTGAGCTTCCTCCGTCAATAAGGATCATGCGGACAAAGTGGTTAGAAATAAAGAGAGTAATAACTAAACTATCATGATGAGGATCCTGGATGTCAACTCGATCATCCTCATCAAAGGTTATCGCTTTTCCTTCCGAGACACTTGATGTTCGTATAGGTCTTTCTCCGTTATCCATTTTAGCTTCCTTCGCATGCCTTTTAGCTGCTGAGAAGGATGTACCACAGATGTCTGATCCTCCAGAAATGAAGTTGATCACTTGTGCAACTGCCGGAGGGGCTGGAGCTCTTTCAGGGATCCTTTCAGGATCCTGAGTCCTTTGCTTTTTTCTTCCCAACAATTCTTTCAAATGCCCCTTGCTCAGCAGATATCCAATTTCCTTTCGTAATGCGATGCATTCCTCTGTCAAATGCCCAAAATCCTCATGGTATGCACACCACTTTGATTTATCTTTAGCTGCGGTTGGTTTGTCATTTTTTCTGGGCCATCTGGCCTTTTCTCCGAGATTCTGCATTGCAAGGATTAGTTCATGGTTTTCAATGGAAAAACAGTATTCAGAAATCGGAGGATAATCTTCATCATCCTCATCTTGGTCAATAGCATGCACATTCTGGTTGTCAGTTCTGTTATAGGATTTGAATTTGTTGCTTTTGAAAGAGGATCCTTGCTTTTCTTGTTTTGAGGATCCTACTTGTCTCTCCTGGATCCTCTTGTCATCCTCTAGTCGGATGAACCTGAGTGCCCTGGTCCTTACTTCGTCTAAGTTCCTGCATGGTGTCATAACAAGATCATCATAGAACAATGAATCCTTAAGCAATCCCATCTTGAAGGCCTCAACAGCTGTGGCCACATCCAAGTTAGGAATGTCCAAGGATTCTTTACTAAATTTGGCTATATAATCCCTTAATGATTCATTATGACCCTGAGTTATCCTGTATAAATCGCTAGTCAATCGTTCAAATTTTCTACTACAAGAAAATTGATTATTGAATAAGTTACCTAAATTAGCAAACAAAGTAATAGAGTAAGGGGGAAGACTTAGCAGCCATTTAAGAGCTGATCCAGTAAGAGTGGATCCAAATCCCTTGCACAGGCATGCCTCCTTTAACCTTTCTGGAATTGGATTGATCTCCATCCTCTCCCTGTATTGTGCTATGTGTTCCTCAAGATCCGTTGTACCATCATACAGCTTCATAGTAGGGATATGGAATCTTTTGGGTATCTCAGCATCACAAATTGGTGGTGCAAAACGAGATACCTTATGGCTTCCATCTGCAATCTCCGGGATAGGTTTGACTACCCCTGGAACACTTGATATCATATCCTTCAGTTTTTGTAGTTCTCTGGCCATAGCATGATTGATACCTGTATCCTGCATGAATCCATGGTTAGTGGTAAGAGAATTATTAAAAGTGTTACCTCCCATCGGGTTTAAGTTAGGAACATTGGATGTGAATCCATATTGCTGGGATTCTGGGATGATGGAGGGACCAGTGGAAGCAATGGTTTGCATCGGAATAAAATCTCCTTGATGGACATCTGGACTTCCTATCTGCAAACTCTTCGAGGATCCTGGTATCTGGAGGGATCCTTGAAACTGGGATGATCCTAGGATAAGAAAGGATCCTTGAACCTGGGATGATCCTGGAACAAAGGATGATCCTTGAACCTGGGATGATCCTGGAACGAAGGAGGATCCTAGAATTTGCTGTGTTCCTGAGTAGGCTCCTGAATTCATGAAGGATCCCATATGCTGAGTATAGGATCCTGCCGGCTGGAAATATGATCCTGATGCCTGAGTCACTGTTGCTGAGCCGAAGTGTACTCCTTTTGGTCCACCCATATGTTGAATGTCTGGGACCTCTGATGGCTGAGAAGTAATCATCGGAGTATCAAAATTCAAAGATTTGGGCATCAGTGGGGAATGATCCTCTGCCGTTTTCTTTTGCCTTTTGAGATCTCCGATTTCCTTGAGGATCCTGTCATTAGTTTCATCCTGCTGCTGCATACGATCCCTCATCTGCAAAATCAAAGTAAATATATCACTAGTACTGGGAGCAGAAGAAGATGAAGGTTTAGAGAAAATAGGAGTTGGTCTCTTCTCAGCATTTTTCTGAGATCCAGCTGGTGGTGGAGGCAAAGGTGGAACGCCTTTAGATGAATTGACTGCAGACATCGCTGTGGAGGTATTCTTCAACGATGAAGCCATGCAACACTCCGGAATGATCACCAACAGAAAAACTTTCTTATGAATGAAGCACCAATTGCCCCACGGTGGGCGCCAAACTGTTTTGGTCAAAAATCACACAAGGATAATGCAACCAAACTCTTTGTAAACGGGGAATGATGCTTGGTATGATGAACAAAGATAAGGATCACTATAATGAAAATTGCACAAGTGACACAAGGATTTATACGAGGAAAAAGCCCTTGATCAATGAATGATCTCCGGCATAAAAAACCTCGGGTGATGGAAACTACCGATCACCAAACTTCAATATAACAAATAATGGTTACAACTTCGGATGGTAACGAGCTAGGTACAAGGATCACTATAGTATCGTGTGCTAAAGCATGTGAGAAATGTGTTGTGTCTTCTGAATGTTCAGGAGTGCCATTTATACAAGTGTGTGTGGTTCTATTTTAGGCAAATCACCTAACTACTAGCTCGTTACCCCTTTAGAAATAGAAGTAAATTTAGCCTAATTAATTTCCCTTGAATTGTGCTGAGTTTCCATATTATCCATAATGTCCATCTTTGATTATGCATGTGCGAAATTAGCGTAACAGATTCCTTGTTTACGTTGCTAAGACCAGGTCCAACTCGTAATTCCTGCAAAACAACATTAAATCCAAAGAGAACAATCGTTAGTATGAGGATCCTTAGGATGATCCATGATCCTGACCCTGGAGCTCTTCTGAGGATCACTATCTGCCAAAGAAACAAGGATCACTTGTTAGGATACCGAGTAAGGATCATAGGTCATAAAAATCCAGCCCTAACAGAAACCAAAATGGATAATGGAGACAGACCCGTTCGAACATCCAGTGTCTCCGAAGGAAAAGTCATAACTTTTGATGAGGATGATCGTGTTGACATTCAGGATCCTCATCACGATGGTTTGGTTATCACTCTTTTTATTTCTAACCATTTTGTCCGTAGGATCCTTATAGACGGAGGAAGCTCTGTGAACATTATCCAGCTTGATGTTCTTAAGAAGATGAATATTCCTGAATCTGATATCATACCAAGATCCTCTGTGCTCGTGGGATTCAGTGGAGAAACTAAAAATACTCTGGGGGACATAAAACTCCCAATTTATATAGAAGGGCTGCATTCTTACCAAAAATTTTGTGTTATTGACTGTTTATCTTGTTGTAATGTTATCCTTGGCAGGCCTTGGATACATGACATGAAGGCAGTCCCATCCACCTATCATCAATGTGTGAAGCTCCCTAGTCCCTGGGGAATAGTGAAGATTGATAGTGACCAGCAGGAGGCTAAGAACTGCTACACTTCATCAATGAAACCAGCCTCAAAGTTAAGGGAGCAATAGCAATCAAAGTATCCTCCAAGGGATGTCTTGGAGGCAAGAGAACAGGATGTAGTGGAAATCCTTATGGATCCTGGTGATCCTGTATCCAAAGTTTATATAGGATCAGGGATCCTTGGCGAAATGAGAGAAGACCTCATATCCTTCCTCAAAAGGAGGAAAACTACCTTTGCATGGAAACACGAAGATATGACAGGTATATCTAAAGATATAATCACTCACAAACTTGGCATTGACAGGTCATTCAAACCAATCCATCAAAAGAGGAGGAAGTTTGCACCAGAAAGGAATGCCATTATCCAGGAAGAGGTAGAGAAATTGCTCCGAGCAGGTATGATTAGAGAGGTCAAATATCCAAGATGGTTGGCCAATGTGGTTGTTGTTCAAAAGAAAAACGGAAAGTGGAGGGTATGTGTCGATTTTACAGATTTAAATAAGGCATGTCTCAAGGATCCTTTCCCATTACCCCACATTGACTCCATGGTGGATACAACGGCGGGTCATGAACTCTTAACTTTATGGATGCTTCATCTGGATTTCAACAAATTCTGATGGAACCATCTGATCAAGAGGATACAGCCTTTATTACTCCAACTGGTATATACTGTTATATTGCTATGCCATTTGGACTAAGGAATGCAGGTGCAACATATCAAAGGCTAGTGAATATGATGTTCAAGGATCAAATTGGACAAACTATGGAGGTTTACATAGAAGATATGGTGGTGAAATCCAGAAAGGCTGAGGATCACCTAAGGGACTTGGAGGAAGCATTTGATATCCTTGACAAATATAACATGAAACTTAATCCTTCAAAATGTCACTTTGGTGTTAAAGAAGGTAAATTCTTAGGATATATGGTGACAAAAAGAGGCATTGAAGCCAGTCCAGAACAAATCAAAGCTATAGTGAACATCAAATCTCCTGCCAATGTTAAGGATGTACAGAGGCTAACATGCAGGATTGCAGCTTTGAACAGATTCATATCCAAATCCTCAGAAAAGTGCAAGGAATTCTATGATATCCTAAGGAAGAACAAGAAATTTGAGTGGACTGAGAAGCATGAAAGTGCCCTAAGAGCTCTTAAGGATTACCTATCCTCGGCTCCTGCCTTGATGAAACCAGAAAAAGGAGATGTGTTATCCTTGTATCTTGTGGTATCCTCAAAAGTAGTAAGTGCTGTCCTTGTTAAGGATCACGAAGGTACACAACATCCTGTCTATTATGTAAGTAAAAGTTTACTTGATGATGAATCCAGGTATTCACACCTAGAAAAACTTATCCTTGCATTAATTATGGCATCTACTAAATTGAGACATTATTTTGAAACTCATGCCATTATTGTTAAAACTAATTTTCCAATTAAGAATGTCCTCAGGAAACCTGAAATGTCCGGAAGGATGGCTAAGTGGGCAGTGAAGCTTAGTGCATATGATATAAGATATGAGCCCAGGACAGCCATTAAATCTCAAGCATTAGCTGACTTTGTGGCAGATTTCAGTAGTGATTTGCAGAAGGAAGCTGAATTAGAAGTCCAACAGCTAGAGGAGACCAAGGATACTTGGATACTCTATACTGATGGATCCTCAAATGTCAAAGGAACAGGGCTTGGAATACTACTAAAATCGCTATAGGGGGGCATAATACCCCACTCTATAGCTTGTGAGTTCCAAACTACTAACAATGAGGCTGAATATGAAGCCTTAATAGCTGGTTTGCAAATCGCTAAGCATATGAGGATCAGGTATCTTGAGGTACATGTAGATTCTTTGTTAATCACTAATCACTTTAATAGATCCTATGCTGTTAAAGGTGAAAAGCTAACCAAATATTTGGAGATAGTCAAAGAATTGGCACTCTCTTTTGTTTCTTTTAGTTTGACACAGGTACCAAGGGAAGAAAATATAGAAGCTGATGCATTGGCTAATCTAGGATCATCTTTGAAGATCCCGGAGGATATAAGTATCCCCATTATCCATATCCTGGCCCCTGCCATCGAGGATCATGTGGCTATGGAAATAGGAGAGGATTCTGCAATTATCCCTAGTGAGGATACTCGATCTCATTCAGGATCATGGATCCTCCCAATCATGAGATACTTACAACATGGAGAGATTCCTATAGGAGAAAACCCTAGGGCTTTCAAAATCAAGGTATCTCAATTCACAATATTGAACAATATGTTGTATAAACGATCTCTTGTAGGACCATACTTGAGATGCATTGAGGATCCTGAAATCCATGAAGTCCTAAAGGATTTCCATGAAGGAGACTGTGGAAACCACACTAGGGGCAGGGCATTTTTCTCAAGGATCCTGAGGACAGGATACTATTGGCCAACTATGAAGAGAGATACTGTGGAGTATGCTAAGAAGTGTGATCCTTGTCAGAGACACAACAATATCCTTCATCAACCGGCTGAATTGTTGCATCCTATATCCTCCTCTTGGCCATTTATGAGATGGGGTATGGATATAGTTGGTAAGCTCCCTAAGGCACCTGGTGGAAAAGTGTTCATGCTTGCTTTGACTGATTACTTCTCCAAGTGGATAGAGGCTGAAGCTTTTGCCCAAGTCAGAGAAAAGGAAGTTATATCCTTAATTAAAAGAAATATTATAACTAGATTTGGTATTCCTTCTGAAATTATATGTGATAATGGTTCCCAATTTATTGGGGGCAGAACTACTAACTTTTGTGACAGCTAGGGGATTAAGATGATAACATCAACACCAGTCCACCCACAAGCTAATGGTCAGGCAGAATCATCCAATAAGATCATCATCAACAATTTGAAGAAGAAGCTTTTATCCAAGAAAGGGAAATGGGCAGAAGAGTTACCTTATGTGCTTTGGGCTGATAGGACAACCCCCAAGAATGCTACAGGCCAGACTCCATTCTCTTTGGTATTTAGGGCAGAATCAGTGATCCCTACGGAAATGGTGGTCCCAACTGCTAGAACAAGTATTCGTGATCTTGAAGAAAATGATGAGAACTTGGTTCAAGACTTGGATACAATAGAAGAAATAAGGGATATGGCTAGGATAAGGATGGCCAGTTATCAACAAAGAATGGTTGGTGCTTACAACAAAAATGTCAGGATCAGGAAGTTCCAAATTGGTGATATGGTGTAAAGGAAAGCATTTCAAAATACCACCAATTTTGCTGATGGAAAGTTGGCACCAAAATGAGAAGGACCTTACTTGATTGAAGCTGAGGCAGGAAAGGGGGCGTATCGATTGCTAAGAATGGGAGGTGATTTGTTACCTAGAGCCTGGAATGCTGTCCATTTGAAGAAATACTTCATGTGAGCAGAACCCGTGATCCTCATATCATAAGTATCCTTGAAGGATCCTTACAGCACAGATGATCCTTACTTTGGTAACATTCTAATCTCAAACTATTTCATTTCCTTACTTTCTCACATGAGGATAAGGATCATGCATCCTCTATCCATCTTTCACGTGATTCTGAGTTTTTAAGGTTCAGGTATCCTTAGCAAAAGGATGGTTATCCACAAAAGCAACCAGTTACTTGGGTTTGACCCCAGTTATTTGGGCTTGACCCCAGTTCCGCCTGTAGCGCATGATGATCCTGGTATAGTTCATGGCAGTGGGACCAGTACTCGCTTTAGTGGCTGATAATTCCATTGTACTGGCTATACCTAGGATCCTACGTATAATGGTAGACGTACCATTCATCTGATCCTAAGGTTTCTAACGTTTTCACGTTAGCCAAGGTTTTGGCATGTTCATGTCACTAAGTTTGGATAGTCGCCAGTGAGGGCCATACTCCAGTTTACACACGATCCTTTGGGCTTGTCCCCAGTTATTGTAAGTCCCGTAAACCGGATCTTTCAATGATATCAAACAACACCAAGTTTGTGCGGAATCCAAACTTGATGTGATTCAAGAATAAACACGAAAAATATGAAATACGAAGAACACAACGAATCACCTTTAAACACTTGCACACGATTCTATTACTATGAATTAGCAAAACCGTCTAGTACAAGTGCTCACGACTACCAATCAATCGCCTCCCTCTCTAGAGAAATTGTAACAATGAAGTTCAAAACCTAAAACAAGTTAAAAACTTGTTTATATACATAGACAAGCCCACTTCACTACATGGACTCCCCTTGGGCCTGCTTGGCCCACATGGCCTAAAGCTTGGCCCAAGTGACCTATAAAGGTCCAAAACCTAATATAAACTAACCCGGTAAAGCCCAGTTCGTAACCATAGCCCGTTGTATTAATTTGATGCGTCAGTCTCACACTTTAGGGCCTAACAACCCCCCCTAGACAAATGCCATCAAATTGTCTTCATAGCGTGAATTCAGCAACGTCTTCAACGTAGTCTATGGTTGTCGATATGCTGCAGATGTTGTGGAAGTTCTTGACCTCTGAACTCTCAGCACTGGGTCTCTTTCTTCAGATTTTGTGGTTAGCTTGATATCAGGATCACGATCAGCACTTGCTTGAAAATCTAGTTAAAAAGAATGTGAGAGGAGGATTCTCAACAGCTCTTTTCTTCTTCAATCTTTGTCTTTCAAGCAGGTTCACGGTACTTCTTCAAACGCACTTTCATTGTCAGACGTCGTCTCGTATCCGGTTCTTCTGACTCAGGTACATCTTGTTGTTGTGATGCTTTAGGCTTCTTCAGCAACTAACAGCATCTCAGTCTTCATCAACCCCTGTTCTTGATTGAAATCAAGTTCTGCATGTTAGGGCTGGAATTTTATTATGCATGATCCTTACACGTGATCCTAACCAGTGATCCTTGTTTCTTTGACAGACAGTGATCCTCAACAGGACTTCAGGATCAGGATCATGGACCATTATAGGATCCTCATGCTAACGGTTACCTTCGTTTAATACAATGTTATTTTGCAGGAACATCTAGCAGGATACGCTCTTAGCATCATAATCAAGGGACGCGTCTTCACAATTATGGCATTAGCTTAATCGGAGATAGACGTTGCAAAGGATATGGAAACTTAGCTTGATTTAAGGGCGGCAATTTAGGCTAGATTGTCTTTTATTTCTAAAGGGGTAATGTGCTGATTATTAGTCTTTTTACCTAAAATAGGTCACCTACACTTGTATAAATACCACTCTTCCTCATTTGGAAGAACACAGGACATACAACGCAACTCTCACACACTTAGACACTCGAAACAATAGTGACCCTTGTACTCAGCTCATTATCATCCGAAGTTGTAACCATTTTGTTCTTATATTGAAGTTTGGTGATCGGTAGTTGCCATCACCCGAGGTTTTTTATGCCGGAGATCATATATTGATCAAGGGCTTTTTCCTCGTATAAATCATTGTGTCTTTGCATATTTCTCATAAAAGTGATCCTTTACTTTTATAATTAACCAAGCATCATACCCCATTTACATAAAGTTTGGTTACATTATCCTTGTGTGATTTTTGACCAAAACAGTTTGGCGCCCACCGTGGGGCAATTGGTGCTTCATTCATAAGAAAACCTTTTGTTCGAAATCATTTCAAAGAATTACATGGCTTCATCATTGAAAAACATGTCCACGGCAATGTCTGCAGTCACCTCGTCCCAGAACATTCTGCCTCCACCACCGGCAGGATCCCAGAAGAATGCTGAGAAGAGACAAACTCCTACTACTTCTAAAACTCCATCTCCTTCTGCTATGAATCCTTATATTCCCAGTACTAGTGATGTATTTACTTTGATTTTGCAGATGGAGGATCGTATGCAGCGGCAGGATGAAACTAATGAAAGGATCCTCAGGGAAATTGGAGATCTCAAAAGACAGAAGAAAACGGCAGAGGATCATTCTCCACTGATGCCCAAATCCTTGAGCTTTGATACTCCAATGATTACTTCTCAGCCATCAGGAATTCTAGACGTGCAAATCATGGGAGAATCAAGAGGATTGCACCACGGATTGACAGCAATGACTCAGGCATTAGGCTCACACTTCCAGCCGGCAGGATCCTACCCCCAGCATTTGGGATCCTTCATGAATCCGGGAGCCTATCCGGGGGCACAGCAGTTTCAAGGATCCTACTTCGTTCCAGGATCATCCCAGATACCAGGATCCTACCAGATACCAGGATCCTTCCAGATGCCAGGATCCCTAAAAAGTTTGCAAACAGGAAGTCTAGATGTCCATCAAGGAGACTTCATTCCAATGCAGACCATTGCTTCCACTGGTCCATCCGTTATTCCAGAATCCCAGCAAAATGGATTCACTAACTTGAACCCAATGGGAGGTAACACTTTAAATAATTATCTTACCACTAACCATGGATTCATGCAGGATACAGGTGTCAATCATGCTATGGCCAGGGAATTGCAGAAGCTTAAAGATATGATCTCAAGTGTTCCGGGGGTAGTCAAGCCTATCCCGGAGATTGCAGATGGAAGCCACAAGGTATCTCGCTTTGCACCACCAATTTGTGATGCAGAGGTACCCAAAAGGTTCCATATCCCTACTATGAAGCTGTATGATGGCACAACGGATCCAGAGGAGCATATAGCACAATACAGGGAGAGGATGGAGATCAATCCTATCCCAGAAAAGTTGAAGGAAGCATGCCTATGTAAAGGATTTGGATCCACTCTTACTGGATCAGCTCTTAAATGGCTGCTAAGTCTTCCCCCTTACTATATTACTTCATTTGCCAATTTAGTTAATTTATTCAATAACCAATTCTCTTGTAGTAGAAAATTTGAAAGATTAACTAGTGATTTGTACAGGATAACTCAAAATCATAATGAATCATTAAGGGATTATATAACTAAATTTAGTAAAGAATCCTTGGACATTCCCAACTTGGATATGGCTACGGCTGTTGAAGCCTTCAAAATGGGACTGCTTAAGGATTCATTATTCTATGATGATCTTGTTATGACACCATGCAGGAATCTAGATGAAGTAAGAACTCGAGCACTCAGGTTCATCCGGCTAGAGGATGACAAGAGGATCCAGGAGAGACAAGTAGGATCCTCAAAACAGGAGAAGCAAGGATCCTCCTTCAAGAACAACAAATTCAAATCCTACCATAGAAATGAGAACCAGAATGTGCATGCTGTTGACCAAGAAGAGGATGATGAAGACTATCCTCCAATCTCAGAATATTGTTTTTCCGTTGATAATCATGAACTAATCCTTGCAATGCAGAATCTAGGCGAAAAAGCTAGGTGGCCCAGGAAGAATGATAAACCATCCGGGACTAAAGACAAGTCAAAATGGTGTGCATACCATGAGGATTTCGGGCATCTAACTGAAGAATGCATAGCTTTAAGAAAAGAGATTGGATATCTGTTAAGCAAGGGGCACCTAAAAGAATTATTGGGAAGAAAAAAGCAAAGGACTCAAGATCCTGAAAGGATCCCTGAAAAGGCTCCAGCACCCCCGGCAAACGCACAAGTGATCAACTTTATTTCCGGAGGATCAGACATCTGTGGTACATCCTTCTCGGCGGCCAAAAGACATGCAAAGGAGTCAAAAATGGATAATGGAGAAAGGCCTATTAGGACATCAAGTGTCTCAGAAGGGAAGATGATAACGTTTGATGAGGATGATCGCATTAACATTCAGGATCCTCATCATGATAGTCTAGTTATTACTCTCTTTATCTCTAACCATTTTGTCCGCAGGATCCTTATCGATGGAGGAAGCTCAGTGAACATTATCCAGCTTGATGTTCTGAAGAAAATGGGTATCCTAGAATCAGACATCACACCAAGATCCTCCGTGCTTGTAGGATTCAGTGGAGAAACGAAGAAAACTCTGGGGGACATCAAACTCCCAATCTACGTGGAAGGATTACATAATTATCAGAAATTTTGTGTTATTGACTATTTGTCTTGTTGCAATGTTATCCTTGGCAGACCTTGGATACATGATATGAAAGCAGTCCCATCCACCTACCATCAATGTGTGAAGCTCCCTAGCCCATGGGGAATAATCAAGATCGACAGTGATCAGCAGGAGGCTAAGGATTGTTATACCTCATCCATGAAGCCAACCTCGAAGCCAAGGGAGCAATAGCAATTACAGTATCCTCCGAGGAATGTCTTGGAGGCAAGGGAACAAGATGTGGACGAAATCCTCTTGGATCCTAATGATCCTGAGTCAAAAATCTATATTGGATCAGGGATCCTTGGCAAGATGAAAGAAGACTTAATATCCTTCCTCAAAAGAAGAAAATCTACCTTTGCTTGGAAACATGAAGATATGACAGGTATATCTAAGAAGATCATTACTCACAAACTTGGCATTGACAGGTCTATCAAACCAATCCATCAAAAAAGGAGGAAGTTTGCACCAGAAAGGAATGCCATTATCCAAGAAGAAGTAGAGAGACTACTTTGAGTAGGTATGATCAGAGAGGTAAAGTATCCAAAATGGTTAGCTAATGTGGTCGTTGTCCAAAAGAAAAACGGAAAGTGGAGGGTATGTGTCGATTTCACTAATCTGAATAAGGCATGTCCCAAGGATCCTTTCCCATTACCCCACATTGACTCCATGGTGGATGCAACAGCGGGGCATGAACTGTTGACCTTTATGGATGCATCATCTGGATTCCAACAAATTCAGATGGAACCATCTGACCAAGAGGATACAGCCTTTATGACCCCAACAGGTTTGTATTGTTATATTGCCATGCCTTTTGGATTAAGAAATGCAGGTGCAACATATCAAAGGCTGGTGAATATGATGTTCAAAGATCAAATTGGACAAACTATGGAAGTATAAATAGATGATATGGTAGTCAAATCAAAGAAAGCTGAGGATCACCTAAGGGATTTGGAAGAAGCATTTGATATCCTTGATAATTATAACATGAAGCTTAATCCTTCAAAGTGCCACTTTGGTGTTAAGGCAGGTAAATTCCTAGGATATATGGTAACTCAGAGGGGCATTGAGGCAAGTCCGGAGCAAATTAAAGCACTAATAAACATCAAGTCCCCTGCCAATGCTAAGGATGTGCAAAGGCTAACAGGCAGGATAGCAGCTCTCAACAGGTTCATATCAAAATCCTCAGAAAAATGTAAGGAATTTTACGATATCCTAAGGAAGAACAAGAAATTTGAATGGACTGAGAAACATGAGAATGCTTTACAAGCCCTTAAAGAATATATGTCCTCAGCACCAGCATTATCAAAGCCCGAAAAAGGAGATGTGTTATCCTTATATTTGGCGGTATCCTCAACCGCTGTAAGTGCTGTCCTTGTTAAGGATCACGAAGGTACACAATATCCTATCTACTATGTAAGTAAGAGTCTACTTGATGCCGAATCCAGGTACTCACACCTCGAAAAACTTATTCTTGCATTAATCATGGCATCAACTAAGTTAAGGCATTATTTTGAAACCCATACTATTGTTGTTAGAACTAACTTTCCAATTAAGAATGTCCTCAGGAAACCAGAGATGTCAGGAAGAATGGCTAAGTGGGCAGTAAAGCTTAGTGCCCATGATATAAGATATGAGCCAAGAACAGCCATTAAATCACACGCACTAGCTGACTTTGTGGCTGATTTCAGTAGTGATCTACAAAGAGAAGCAGAATTGGAGGTCCAACAGCTGGATGAAACCAAGGATCCTTGGATACTACACACTGATGGATCCTCAAATGTCAAGGGCACAGGGCTCGAGATACTACTAAAATCGCCACAGGGGGACATAATACCCCACTCCATAGCCTGTGAGTTCCAAGCAACTAACAATGAGGCTGAATACGAAGCCTTAATTGCTGGCTTGCAAATTGCTAAGGATATGGGGGTGAAATATCTTAAAGTATATGTAGACTCATTATTGATCACTAATCACTTTAATGGATCCTATGCTGTTAAAGGTGAAAAACTAACCAAATATTTAGAGATAGTCAAGGAATTGGCACTCTCTTTTGTCTCTTTCAACTTAACACAGGTACCAAGGAAGGATAACACGGAAGCTGATGCATTGGCCAACTTAGGATCATCCCTAAAAATTCCAGAAGACATAAGTATCCCTATCATCCATATCTTGGCTCCTGCTATTGAAGATCAAGTGGCCATGGAGATAGAAGAGGATACTGCAGTAATCCCTAGTGAAGAAGCTCAATCTTATGCAGGATCATGGGTCTCACCAATCATGAAATACTTGCAACATGGAGAGATCCCGGTGGGAGAAAATCCTAGAGCTTTCAGGATCAAGGTATCTCAATTTACAATCTTAAATAATGTGCTATATAAACGATCCCTTGCAGGACCATATTTAAGATGTATTGAGAACCCTGAAATTGAAGAAGTGTTGAGAGACTTCCATGAAGGAGATTGTGGAAACCACACTGGGGGCAGGGCATTATTCTCAAGGATCCTTAGAACAGGATACTACTGGCCAACCATGAAAAGGGATGCTGTAGAATATGCTAGGAAATGTGATCCTTGTCAAAGACACAACAATATCCTTCATCAACCAGCTGAATTGCTACACCCCATACCATCCTCTTGGCCTTTCATGAGATGGGGGATGGATATAGTTGGCAAGCTCCCTAAAGCACCTGGTGGAAAAGTATTTATGCTTGCCATGACTGACTACTTCTCTAAGTGGATAGAGGCTGAAGCTGTTTCTCAAGTCAGAGAAAAAGAAGTTATATCCTTTATCAAAAGAAACATTATAACTAGATTTGGCATCCCCTCTGAAATTGTATGTGATAATGGTTCCCAATTCATTGGAAGCAGAACTACTAACTTTTGTGACAGTTGGGGAATCAAGATGATAACATCAACACCAGTTCATCCACAAGCCAATGGCCAAGCAGAATCATCCAACAAGATCATCATCAACAATCTAAAGAAGAAGCTAGGATCCAAGAAGGGAAAATGGGCAGAAGAGTTACCTTATGTGCTATGGGCTGATAGGACAACTCCCAAGAATGCCACTGGTCAAACACCTTTCTCTTTAGTATTTGGGGCAGAAGCAGTGATCCCAACAGAAATGGTGATCCCAACTGCTAGAACAAGTGCGCGTGATCCTGAAGAAAATGCTACAATCCTGGCTCAGGATTTGGATACTATTGAGGAAATCAGGGATCTGGCTAGGATAAGGATGGCAAGCTACCAACAAAGAATGGCTGGTGCCTACAACAAAAATGTTAGGATAAGGAAGTTCCAAGTCGGGGATATGGTGTTGAGAAAAACATTCCAAAACACTATTAATCCTGCTGACGGGAAGTTAGCACCAAAGTGGGAAGGCCCTTACTTAATTGAAGCTGAAGCAGGAAAGGGGGCATACAGATTGCTAACTATGGAAGGAAACTTGTTACCAAGAGCCTGGAATGCTGTTCACTTAAAGAGATACTTTATGTGAACATGATCCTTCAAGCATGTGATCCTTACACTGAAGTATCCTCGAAGGATCCCGGTGATGTCAGTGATCCTTACTCTGGTAATGTCCTTATCTTAAAACTGTTACATTTCCTTACTTTTTACCAAAGGATAAGGATCCTGTATCCTTCATCCTCTTCTCATGAACCATTTGAGTTATGATAGTTCAGGTATCCACAGCATATCATCGAAGATCTTCAAAAGCAACGCAGATCCTTGGGTCTAACCCCAGTTATCCTTGGGATTATCCCCAGTTTCCGCCAGCAGCGCACGATGATCCTGATATAGTTCACGTCTTTGGGACCAGTACCCACTTCCGGGGCTGACAACCTCATCGTACTGGCTATACCCAGGATCCTACGTATAATGGTAGACGTACCATACATCCGTTCATAAGGTTTCTAACGTTTTCACGTTAGCTAAGGTTTTGACATTTTCATGTCACTAAGTTTGGATAGTCGCCAGTAAGGGCCATACTCCAGTTTACATACGATCCTTTGGGCTTGTCCCCAGTTATCCTTTGGGCTTGTCCCCAGTTATCCTTTGGGCATGTCCCTAGTGATCCTCCGGGATCATCCTCAGTTATCCTTTGGGCATGTCCCCAGCTACTAATTTGTCTTTTACATTGGCTTAGTCCCAAGACATGTTCCATTTTTCAGGTTCTCGAAGTTAAACAAATAAGGATCCTTAATCCTTATCATCCATTAAAGTTTTACTTATGGTTGTCCCGATTAGAGGTTAGGATCCTAACTTGGATCCTCAGGTATGATCCTTAACTATTTTTTAATTTAATTATTCATTTGAATAACCTTTGGACCTTGACAACTGAACCTAGGATCCTTAAAATAAACTACCTTGAAAATTTTCGATTATAGGATATTTGATCCAGGATCATATCCTAAATGCCTTGAACATGGTTTGCTTAACTATTGTTACAAATATATTTCTAAAACAATTGGAAACTAAAAAGATAAATAAAGGATAACAACACAGGATAAGCCAGAAAGATTAAGGTTATATTATTAACAAAAGGATCTTTAACCCTTGCAAAAAGTTGTCAAAATTGCCAACCCACGTTTCTACCAGCAAAACGTGGCCCGTCCACATGGGTTGGCAAAGGGTGTCCATTGTCTATGCGGTCTTAGCAGGTGCAGGAAAGTAAAAGCGGCAGGATCACAAAGGCTTCATCCCCCAAACAGAGGATCCCTCCACCTTTTGTAATCCTACCTATTGTTCGAAGGATCCAAGATCCTTTACCCTAAAAACTATTGTTCAAAGATTACAGACCAATTGTTCACAAACCATTAACAACCACAAAAAACCACTACCAATCCTAAAAAATTGGGCTCCGGCCTAGTCTCGAAATATCCATCATCGCCCAATCCAGCAGCTCACACCTTTGCTGCTCCATCACCACCAGCTTCTCCACCCTGATCCTTCTCAGCATCACCACCTTCCAGCATAGGGATCTCCTCATCCTCATCCTCCAGCTCCGCCAATCTTGCCTTCCAACCTTCCACGTCCCATGAGCTCTTGTCAAAGGCAGGATCCTGAGCCTCCACAGCCATTTGTAGTTGTATCTTGTACATAGCAGTCGCGGCAGAGACCTTGGCATCCTGGATGATCTCCTGCTTCTCGCCATCCATGTCAAGTAGCCTTTGAGCAGCCTCATCCTTGGTAGCCCGGAGCTCCTTCTCAAGATCGGCTATCTTGAGATCCTTTAACACGCCCATTTGTTGGAGGTCGGCGATCTGGCTCTCCTGATCCTCGACGTGGCCAAGGTAAGTCTCAATCTCAGCAAGTTTCTGCAAAAGAGAAAAAAGGTAAGTTCAGGATCAGGTGATCCTCAAAAAAGCAGGATATACAGGCAGAATATACAAGCAGGATATTAGAGAAGGATAACCCACAGGGGCAATGATCCCTACCTCATTGACAAAGTCAAGGAACTGTTGGCGGATCAGGGGAAATCCTTGAAGATCCTCGGAAGTCTTCCTCTTCTTTCCCTTACCCCTAATGGATGCTTTAGGGGCTGAAGCGGAGGGACTGGCAGCAGAAGTCTTTCTCCTCGGAGACTTGACGTTGGTGAGATCATCTATCCCAAACATGGAGGCAGACTTGGCAGATTTGACAGACTTCCCAACACCTACACAATCAAAACAAGATAAGTTCCCTTACTAATTAAACAATCTAGCATATAACTTACTTTTTACAAGGATACTTACTTGACATAGTGGCAGATGCGGAGGATACTTCCTGTGAATCTTGGACGGTGACTTGGAAACTTCTGACCTCAGGATTGAGCTTTTTAAAAGTTAAGACTCTTTCTCTTGCAGCATGGGTTAACTTAAGATAAGCAATGGATATAGCTGCACAAGAAATAAAAAAGACGTTAGTGATCCTCATCGTATGAGACAAGTCTGATAGTGATCCTTCCAGGATCCTCTACCCTACCATGAGTGGCCCATTCCTTGGGCAGATCCTTCCCATCTGGGATGGAATCCCTTCTAACAAAGAAAAAGCGACGCTTCCAGTTTGTGTCATTCTTAGTAACCTTGAAGACAGGGTGATCCTCCCCAGCTTTCCGTTTTAGCAGATATCGGCAAGAACCAAACGTGGTAAGATCATAAAGTGCAGCCAACTCTGCCATCCCCAAATCAATTCCTTTCTGCTCGATGATCCTCTCGAAGGTATACAGGACCCTCCAGATCATCGGCATGGCTTGGATATAGGAAATGCCGGTTAAGGAAAAGAAAGATTGGGTGAAGGTTGGAAAAGGATACGAGTACCCTATGGTAAACGGAGTAGCAGGAAAAGCCACCCAGACGTCTGAAACAAAGTCGCTCAAAGCGGTAGGTGTGAAGGATTTGAAAACTGCGTTCGCAGGAAAGCAATGACGAATTCTGTCTACGTGAGCGTCAGTAAAGCAACACCTCTCCGTAGGAGAATCCTTGATGATCCCTTGGCTTTTTAGGGGACTACTCTTCTTGGAATCCTTGTGTGGAGAATTCCGGAGCAACATGCTTGTGACGGAACAGAAACAGAATAAAAGCAGAAAAAACAGAGCAAAGAGAAGGAAGAAAGGAAAGAGAGAAGAAGAGGATACCTGATCAGTCTTCGGTAGCGATTATAAAGGGAAGATATCTCGAATTTAAATGCAGAGTGATCCTAACCCTATCTCCTATTTATAATCATGATTTGCAGGGATTGTCACATCCATGACGTAATGATCGTAACGGCTAGTTCAATATTAACGGCTAGTTATTCGGAGTTGCCCGTTGGAGATAAGATCAAAACAAAATACAACTCGTTAATTTACAATCAACTCCTTATATTTTGGGGGCAATTGTTAGGGCTGGAATTTTATTATGCATGATCCTTACACGTGATCCTAACCAGTGATCCTTGTTTCTTTGACAGACAGTGATCCTCAACAGGACTTCAGGATCAGGATCATGGACCATTATAGGATCCTCATGCTAACGGTTACCTTCGTTTAATACAATGTTATTTTGCAGGAACATCTAGCAGGATACGCTCTTAGCATCATAATCAAGGGACGCGTCTTCACAATTATGGCATTAGCTTAATCGGAGATAGACGTTGCAAAGGATATGGAAACTTAGCTTGATTTAAGGGCGGCAATTTAGGCTAGATTGTCTTTTATTTCTAAAGGGGTAATGAGCTGATTATTAGTCTTTTTACCTAAAATAGGTCACCTACACTTGTATAAATACCACTCTTCCTCATTTGGAAGAACACAGGACATACAACGCAACTCTCACACACTTAGACACTCGAAACAATAGTGACCCTTGTACTCAGCTCATTATCATCCGAAGTTGTAACCATTTTGTTCTTATATTGAAGTTTGGTGATCGGTAGTTGCCATCACCCGAGGTTTTTTATGCCGGAGATCATATATTGATCAAGGGCTTTTTCCTCGTATAAATCATTGTGTCTTTGCATATTTCTCATAAAAGTGATCCTTTACTTTTATAATTAACCAAGCATCATACCCCATTTACATAAAGTTTGGTTACATTATCCTTGTGTGATTTTTGACCAAAACACTGCACATGCTCACAAACTCATAAGCAAACATTTCTTATGCAACAGGGAGAGTACCACATGAACACTAGGTACATCCAAGTACTTGTACTCGGATTTCACAATTTAAATTCTTTCAACTTTTGATGATCAGTCTAATATTCAAGAACGGTTATATTTTTTAATTTTAAGAAAAAAAATAAATAATCACTCTATTTTTGGATTTTTGGTTTATGGAAAAGCAAGACACTATTTTTGTATTTTTGAATATTTTCGATTTTTATTTTTAACTTTAAGAACTAAAAACAAATAAAAATCAAAATATAAACAACTACCATAATATACAATTACAATTGCAATGGGATCAAAACTCGTTCTCAGGCAAACTAAGGAACACTTTTCAGTACGAGCCTAATCAAACTGGTCTATGCGATTGCCAATATGTTTGTCCACTTAAACTTTAACGCTCAACTTTCAATTTTCAACTTCGTGATATGGTTAAGGTAATATTATACTATTATACCCGTGTGTCCCTTTCCAAAGCATACCCCCGCGATCAAGGTAAGCACAACGATTCATCGTAGCAGGTGAGTATACTAATGTCATCCTTTAAGATATCCTGACTGTGTCTAGGTCTGCATATAATCTATTTTATCATGTTTTGATTTCTTAACAATGAACACCCAAATAAATACTAATGAAATCCTGGAAATATAAACAACACACTCTATCATGCAAGTATCTTCCCTACCACATATTTCACAAGTCCAATCCAGATTTCTGAAATCTTAACTGGGAATAGGTTGAGAAGAGAACAGAATAGATCTTTTGCACAGATGGTATAATATACAGATCAAATGAGTTTTTCTCAGTTTGATTTAGGTTTCTTGGGTTTCTTTTGGGAACTTGAGGCCTCTTTCGGGTGTATTAGATCTATAGCGTGACAACGTACAGCTAGGTCAGCATGTATCTGGATGCAGCAGAAGCTGTCGTTGCCTAGCACCTCCAGGTCAGCATATATCTGGATGCAGCGAAGGAGGTACACGACTTTTTTTTAAAGAAGATTTCAGAATCAGATCAAAATTGTGTGTATCGGGTCAACATACAGACATTCAAATAGAAATGAGCTAATTCCAAGTGACTTTCTTTCCTGGGGTCATGTACAATTTTAGTTCTAAACAGAAGGACAGCCAAGATATCCCCGGTTGATTCAACAATATAAAGACCCGAAACCTCAAATGTTGGCTATCTATCAACGCAAGATTTAAGACCATGAAATCATACGCCGTTGGTATGTTACCCACATGGTACATAGTTCGTTATATTTATATTACTTAGTATCTTTTATCATGTTGAGCGTCAAGCCTATCGACATATCGCAGTAGATCCTAGTCATTTCAGCTACGGCACCTTACATGTGTTAGTCAAACCCTTTAACACGAACATTTATTTTACTTCCCATATCATGCAATTTATCTTTTTGGCTTTTTCATTTTTCTAATGTTTTTGTATTTTTCTCATTTTCTCCCCCTAAAACAATGCATATATATACAGCAAACTCTTTTTGTATTTTTCTTTTCTACGTTTTCTCCCCCTAAACTCTATATCTATCTATATGTTCCTCCCCCCCCCCTAAATTTGTGCATAAATCTTGTATTTTTGGGCAAATTTACCATTTACTAGAGAAAGGACACTTTATGTACAAAGTAAAAAAAAAACTAAGAAAGAGAGAAAATATTTTTGTTTAACCGTTCTATCATCAGATTGAAGACTAATCAAATTCAAAGCAAAGTACTGAATTTAAACGGTACCTTTTGCTGATCTTATCTTACTTCTCTAATCTCCTCCAAAGGAAACATATCATATGTAAAAAAAAATTGAACTTTTTGCAACAGTGAAATGTTATCCGTTTTTATCTCTGGAACAACCGCTATCAACATTCCAGAGATTGTCAACAGCTCCTCCTTGGTTGTTCCTGAAAAGTAAGGAGATTAGTAAGACATAGGTACCCAGGCCATCGTGGTCCTGGGATTTCCTCGGATTGGAGACGTTGCTGCTTTGGATTTGGGTTTCCAAATCTGTTTTGGTTTAACAAACGTGTTTGTTTCCTTCGGTTGAGCAACTTTAGCTGATTCAGGTTTGTTAGTTTTAGAAAAACGTTTTTGTTCTTGAACAGCCTTGCGTTTGTTTTTAGCAGCGTTCCAATCCCCATCAGAAGGTTTAACCTTGGGATTCACATTCTTCATTGCCTTAGGTGAAGATACCTTCATTGGCTTAGAATGGTAGTTATCCTTAGGTGTAACCCTCAGATTTTGCATATAGTAGGGTACGTAGGGACGATGTGTGCAATTCCGAGCAATGTGACCAGCAATGCCGCAATTGAAGCATGTTTGTCTCTTCATGTAGAAAGCATTCTGATTAGCTGGATTTACTCTTGCAGGCCCTGAAGGACGAACCGGTCCTTTTTGCGTTGGATGCGCCTGCACTTTACTCTTAGACGAAGACGAATTTGGGTGCTTGTATTTGCTGTTTGCAGAAGTATTGTTGCTATGAGCACCATTCTTCGTCTTTTCTCCCTGATTGGAGCTTTCATTCACCTTGTCACGAGCCTTATGAGGATTATTGTTGCCTTGTCTTTGATGAGCAGACTTCTTATATCCTCGATTTTGATCTGCTCGTTTTGGCTCCTTTTGTGTGTTGTGAACCGGCTCACAAACATTAGCACAAGAGTGAATATTAGCGTTTTGTTGCGTGTTTGGGCGATGAACACAGTTTCTAGCAATGTGTCCAGGAATTCCACAGTTGAAACATGTTTGTCGCTTCAATGTATGGAGATTGAAAGAGCTAGCAGCAGTAGCCGATCTGGTTGGTTTAGATGAATGAGCTTGCTTTGATTGCTTTGCATGTGTTCCATGTGCCTTTTCTGAGTTCTTATGTACCTGTTGATCAGAACTAGCACAAGCATGAGATTCAGATGGATGATGTTTTTCGTCTTTTATAATTTTATCAGTATCATTTTGAAAAGACGATTCAATTTCTGTTTTAATTTCCTTTTTAGAAACATTTTCTTGTGACTGTTCATTGATTGTGACCACCTCTTCTTTTACAAAATCAGATCCAGTTTTAATTTCTGAAGATGCAGAAGTTTCATCAACACATGTTTCTTCAACATATGTATCATGTGAATCTTCTTGAGATTTGCTTTCAGCCACGGTTTCCAATGGGGTCCCACTAGATTCAACATTAGGGACTTCCACTGAGACCGATTCAGAAGAAGAATCAGGACATTCTTGATTTTCTTGTGAAGAAGTTTCAGTGGTTTCACTGAATGTATCCTGAGGGACCTCACCTGTCACACTGTCATCAGCTGAAGAGTTAGAAACATTAGAATCACAATTTTCAGCTACTGAAAAACATCCATCATCACACACATTATTCAAAGATTCATCACAAGCATTCGCAGTTTTGCCCAAAACATCAGGCCTAAAAGAAGACGAAATGTAACTATGAAACGAGTTCAAAAACGATTGTCCAAACACACAACCAGAATCAGTTTTATCAAAAGTAGGTTTAAAAACATCAGTATCTATAGTTTGTTCATTCCCAAACATATCTCCCCATCTTACTTCAGGTACTTCATCTGCACATGATGAAGAAGCGTTAGGATCAACAGTACCCTTGGACACAAAACAAACTGGTTGAACCACCTGTTTTTCAGCAGGTCTGACATTAACTGATGACTTATTGTTTTTGGGACCATATGTCATTTTACTTTCATTCATCATCTCCTCCTCAGTCATAGGCAAGTAAGTATAATTGTCATTATACGGAGGAGGAGCCTGATTATAACCCAATCCCAACCCTTTCCTTTTATGGTATGCTAGCTGTTGATCACACAGGTTTTTGACTAATTTGCTAGAGGAATCAAATTTTTTTAATATTTAGCTCATTTATTTGATATTTATCTTTGATATCCTCTAGTTCTTTAGTCACAACGCATAGTTTTTCTTTAACCATGAAAAGTTGGGCCGTTGTTACACTAACATCATCCTTGAGTTGAATGATGTCCTTTCGCTGAGCTTCGATTTTCTCCTTAAAAAGTTTTTCATTATTAGTCAAAGTGAAATTTTTCCTTCTCATGTCATTATATTCTTCGATTAGCTCAGCATTGTGTATTCTATATGCCTCAACCCTTCTCGGCACTCAGGAGTGCAAAAGACAGAAAGTATCTCTTTACGAGTAATTTCTTGAGCCACAGGTTTGTGAAACATAAATGCCATAATTTCAATGGGTGGCTGATACTTTTGTTCTTCTCTTCGAAACAAAAACCAAACGAGAACTCGTGTACTCGCTAACTCAAACACTTTGCACGCAATCGAACCCGCTTTCTGACCTGCACCTCAAAACCCTGTCAAAACTGTTATCACAAACAAAATCCTTTCAATGGGTGGCTGATACTTTTGTTCTTCTCCTCAAAAAAACTTATTATTATTATTATTATTATTATTATTATTATTATTATTATTATTATTATTATTATTATTATTATTATTATTATTATTATAAAAAACCAATGATTAAAAAGGGTAGTTGCACGGTACCCCTGACCGCGGAAGGGATCTCCCTTCCCAGTTCACCACCCGACAAGGATCCCTGGCGGCAAATACCCATAGCCATCAAAGAGGGGTAAGAAACATGTTTCGAACCCAAGACCTCGAGTGTCCTCGGTCCGGCTTTAAAGAGGGTGTCGGTGGCCACCAAAGTGGCACTAATGGGAATTGAACTTGGGTCTCCATTGGAGAACCTAAGTCACTCCACCACTAGGCCACTTGTAGTGGTTAAAAAAAACCAATGATTAGGTAATGATTACTTCATTATTATTATGATTATAATTAATTTTATTAGAAAACCTAAATTCAACAATTATCACAGTCGTCTTCTTCGTTTAAATTACCGAACCGAAACCCTAATTTCTTAACTCAGCCACCAGTAATATTTGATGATGACGGTGAGGGTGCGGTGGTGATGGTAATCTCGGGTGCGGTGATCAACGATGAAGACTGTTATGAAGATGATGATGACGATGAACAGTGGAGGTGGTCGTGTGGTGTGCGGTGTCTGGGTTCGGAGAGGTTTGGTTCAACGGTGTACGGTAACCGGCAGAGGTGATGTAATAGAACTGTGAGACTGACGATGAAGATGGAGGAACGGTGATGATACTCCGGTGGTCGGTGACGATGATGGAAGTAATGATGGACGGAGGTGGTGGTTGAGAACGGAGACAGAGAAGGTCAGAGTCGGAGAAGATGACCGGAGTTGCAGGTGGTGTTCGCCTATCGGTTTTCGTCGGAGATGGGACTCGAGACCTAGTGAACTTGTAGAGTCGAAACTGTGAAGATGTTGATGAGTCGAGACCGAGAATGATGATGATTAACGAGTCGAGACCGTGAAGATGTTAATGAGTCAAGATCTCGGTTGCGAATCGGAAGGGTGGTTGCGACTCGAAACGGTGAAAATGAAATTGAAGTTGCTGAGTCGAGACCTGTTGAAATTGAAGCAGTGACTCGAGACAATGTGAGGTGATAAAGAGTCGAGACCGTAACTCGAGACCTCCTTGACTTGAGACCTGCTGAAACCTGTGACTCGAGAACGTTGGGAGGTGACTCGAGAACTCCAACCCTGCTTTTGGAAATGAAATTCTCCCGAGATTTTGGGGACTCGAAACGATGTGAAGCAAACTCTCACAAAAATCTCTCGAGATACTCGGCCAAGATAGGAAAGATGCAATAGAATATGAAATTTTGAAAATAATGGAATTTTTCAAATCAATATTTGATTTTATCAAATCTTTTTAAAGATACCAATTAAGAAACAGTTGGTATTCCGAAAAATTTTGTAAAGTTTAAAATTTGACCAATCTGTTAACACCTTTACAAAAGATCAAAACACCAAAATAAAAGAATTTTCATCAAAAATTCGGATGAACACCACGAACAATACGAAGAACGCGAAGAACACCAACCCAAAAATCACGAAAATCTTGAATCTTTGATATCAAACCGAGCCTAGAAATAGGTTCTAAAGGCTCTGATACCACTTGTAAGTCCCGTAAACCGGATCTTTCAATGATATCAAACAACACCAAGTTTGTGCAGAATCCAAACTTGATGTGATTCAAGAATAAACACGAAAAATACGAAATACGAAGAACACAACGAATCACCTTTAAACACTTGCACACGATTCTATTACTATGAATTAGCAAAACCGTCTAGTACAAGTGCTCACGACTACCAATCAATCGCCTCCCTCTCTAGAGAAATTGTAACAATGAAGTTCAAAACCTAAAACAAGTTAAAAACTTGTTTATATACATAGACAAGCCCACTTCACTACATGGGCTCCCCTTGGGCCTGCTTGGCCCACATGGCTTAAAGCTTGGCCCAAGTGACCTATAAAGGTCCAAAACCTAATATAAACTAACCCGGTAAAGCCCAGTTCGTAACCATAGCCCGTTGTATTAATTTGATGCGTCAGTCTCACACTTTAGGGCCTAACAGTTATCCTTGGGCTTGTCCCCAGTTATCCTTGGGCTTGTCCCCAGTTATCCTTTGGGCTTGTCCCCAGTTGCTAACTTTTATCTTATATTGGCTTAGTCCCAAGCTATGTTCTATTTCAGGTTTAAACAACCAAGGATCCTTGATCCTTACTTCTTACTAAGGTTTGTCTTATGGTTATCCTGGTTATAGTATCAATGGTTAGGATCCTAACTTGGATCCTCAGGTATGATCCTTAACTATTTTAATTTTGTTCATTGTTTATTTGAATAACCCTTGTACTTTGACAACTGAACCTATGATCCTTAAAATATACTACTTTTTATAATTTTTTAACTGTAGGATATTTGATCCTAGATCATATCCTAAATATTTTTTATCTAATTTGTTCAACTTTTCTTACTTAGGAAAGTGTATATCAGAACAATTGAAAATTAAAAAGATATATAAGGATAACAACACATGATAAGCCAAAAAAGATTAAAGTTATTTTATTAACGAAAGCTTAACCGTCAAAAGTTGTCAAAATTGCCAACCCACGTTTCTACCAGCAAAACGTGGTCCGTCCACATGGGTTGGCAACGGGTGTCCATTGTTTATGCGGTCTTAGCATGCAGGGAATAAAAGGCGGCAGGATCACAATGGCTTCATCCCCCAAACAGAGGATCCCTCCACCATTTGTAATCCTACCTATTGTCCAAAGAATCCTGGATCCTTAACCCTAAAACTATTGTTCAAATACAAACCAACCATTGTTTAACAAAACTACCATCAAACCTAAAAAATTGGGCTCCGGCTATGTCTAGAAGTGTCCATCATTGCCCAATCATGCAGCCTACACCTTCGCTGCATCACCATCCCCAGCTCCACTAGCTTCACCACCATGATCCTTGCCACTGCCTCCAACCTCGATCGTCAGGATCTCCTCAGCCTCCTCCTCGTCATCCAGCTCAGCCAGTCTTGCCTTCCAGCCTTCCACATCCCAGGTGCTCCTATCGAAGTCGGGATCCTGAACTTCCAAGGCCATCTGCAGTTTGGTCTTATACATCGCTATGGCAGCAGAGACTTTAGCATCCTGGGTGATCTCATGCTTCTCGTAATCAGCATTGATTAGCACCTTGGCCGTCTCATTTCTAGCATTCTAGAGGTCTTTTTGGAGGTCGTCAATCTTAAGATCCTTGAGCAGTGCAACTTGTTGGAGGTCAGTAATCTTCCTATCCTGCTCCTCAACATTCCCCACATAATCTTCAATCTCAGCAAATTTCTGCAAAGAAGATAAAGAATAGTTCAAGACCAGGTGATCCTCAAATAAGTTGGATACCAAAGCAGGGACAATGATCCTTACATCGTTGAAGTACTCGAGGAATTGGTGGCGGATCAGAGGCAGACCTTGCAGATCCTCAGCTTCAGAGGCTTTTTTTTACTTGCCTCCCCTTCCTTTGGAGGGTGCCTTGGGGATGGAAGTAGTCGGGCTAGCAGGAAGCTTTTTCTTGGTGGATCGCACATTATCCAGATCGGTCACGCTGAACTTGGAGGCAGATTTTGAAGCTTTTCCAGCACCTGCACAATCAAAGCAAGATAAGTATCCTTATCCTATTTCTATTTAACTATTTATTTAAATCTTTAACTATACGAAAAACAGGATACTTACTTGACATGGTGACTGAGCCTGAGGATACCTCTTGTGAATCCTAGGTGATTGTCTTGAATGATCTTGTTTCAGGACCGAGTCTTCTAAAAGCAGCGAGTCTTTCCTCAGTAACAGGAGATGGTATGAGGTGTGAAACAGTGACAGCTATACAACGAAAAACAAAAGGGTGTCAGTGATCCTTATACAAAAAGAAGACTATCTGGTGATCCTTCTCAGGATCCTCTTTCCTACCATGGGTGGCCCATTTCCTTGGTAGATCCTTTCCATTGGGGATAGAATCTCTTTTGACGAAGAAGAAACGTCGTTTCCAGTTGGTGTCATTCTTGGTGGCTTTAAAAATTGGGTGTTCTTCACCAGGTTTACGTTTAAACAAGTATCGGTGGGATCCAAAGGTAGTGAGATCATACATCTCGGCCAACTCTGACATTCCTAGGTCAATCCCCTCCTGCTCAATGATCCTCTCAAGGGTATGCAAAACCCTCCAGATCATTGGCATAGCTTGGATATAAGAAAAGCCAGTAAGAGAGAAGAAGGATTGGGTAAAGGCTGGAAAAGGATAGGTATAGCCTATGGTGAACGGGGTAACAGGAAAGGCAATCCAAGTTTCAGAAATATGATCACTCAGACCAGTGGGATCAAAGGATTTAAATATGGTGTTCGCTGGGAAGCAATAGCGGATTCTATCGATTTGTGGATCAGTGAAACAACAGCGTTATTTTACGGAATCTTTGATGATCCCTTAACTTTTCAGTGGGTTGTTCTTCTGGTGATCCTTAGTGGGAGAGTTATGGAGCATCATTTTCGACGAGATGATGATAAAAGAAGTAAAACAGAGTAAGAGAAGGAAGAAGAGGAAAAGAGAATACCTGATTGATCTTCGGATGAGAATAAAAAGGGAGTTTCTCTAAGATTTAAATGCAAATTGATCCTATCTCTAACTCCTATTCATAATCATGATCTTGCAGGGTAGTCACTTCTGTGACGTTAGGATTGCAACGGATAGTTCGATTTTAACGGCTATATATCCGTTAGTTAGTTGCAGATAAGATCAACAAAATATAACTCATTTATTTTGTATAATCACTCCTCATATTTTGGGGGCAATTGTTAGAGGAGGATTTCCTAATGACCTGTGATCCTCAAGTGTTATCCTGTTTGGTGATCCTTACTTCTGTGACAGATAGTGATCCTCAGAAGTGCTTCAGGATCAGGATCATGGATCATCCTAAGGATCCTTATACTGACGATTGTTCACTTTGAATTCGGTATTGTTTTGCAAGAGTACTGGCTTGGACTTGGTCATGGCGATATTCCTGGAGCATATTCCCTTCAATTCTGCACGTGGTTGGCCATTGTGAACGTTATGGAGAATGTGGGGAGAAGGCACGAAATGCGGACAATTAGTTAGGCTAGATAGTTTCTATTTTTAAAGGGGATAGCGAGCTATTATTAGAACACTTGGTCATTTTTTGGCTACACACACACTCGTACAACTACACTCACCAGCTCTCGGCAAAACACTTAGCAATTTACATACATTTCTACACGATACACTATAGTGATCCTTGTACTAAGCTCGCTATCATCCGAAGTTGTAAAAGAATTATTGTTTAATTTGAGTTGGTGATCGGTAGTTTCCATCACCCGAGGTTTTTTATGCCGGAGATCATTCATTGATCAAGGGCTTTTTCCTCGTATAAATCTTTGTGTCACTTGTGCAATTCATTTCTGAGTGATCCTCATTGTCGTTTACCAATTCAAGCATCATACCCCGTAACAGAGAGTTTGGTTGCATTATCCTTGTCTGATTTTTGACCAAAACAAAAATGATTTTAGAAAAAGATTAACATAGGAAACAATATGGGACAGGTGTTGGCCAATTATTTTGGAGTCTAAATTTTAGATTCATTTACCTCTTTTTTTTGTTTTAAAATAAAAACTCTATAGTTACTTTTCATTTAATTCTTTTAAAACCTTAATAAATCCTTAAATCCTTTATTGATTAAACGATTAAAAATAAATTATTTTTATATTTCTCTTTCTCTTTATATTAAACTCTAAAATTAAATAACTACCAAAGTTATTAATGAGATAAATTATAGTACCCAATTAATCGATTTATGAACCTTAAATATTAGGAATTATAATTACCCTATAAGTATTAATGATATCATTATTCCATATCTAGGATAACCATTACATTCGTTCTCTTGGATTTTCTCAATCTTTACTCGTGCGCTTATTCACACGGAATTCTTACGCAACCAATGTGAGTATACTTGAAACCATTTTTACTTTTAAACACGTTTGGGTGCAACATGTATTTTATATAAACACATGAAACACTTGAAAGTATTTGAATCACTCTCTATCCATGTTTGAACATGAAACTATATGATGCTTGTTAATCTCGTATGTTATGTAAACTTTTCGTGTCTATATGCTCATTAACTTCGTACAAACTTACCTTAACAATTATAGCGCTATAGGGGTATTGCACCGCCCACGAGACTTGGGGTATTGTTAAGTTAAACTATTTTACCTCCCGCTAAACTATTGGGATAGGCTATCTTTACGTATTGGAAACTTGGGTTTGAATATATACTTGACACCGTTTCAACGTACTAGTAACTTGCATATTGTGATTCATGTTGGATACAAGCTGTTAGACTATTTTAAACTATTTTCATGCTATGTATCAAACTTGTATACTCGCCAACTTTTTGTTGATATTTTAATACATGGTGAAGGTTCGATAGACAAGTTGATGCTAAGTGAAGAAACAAGATTAAGTGGACATAGAAACACACTTAGATTAACTATCTTGTGATGTTATGTTTCGAAACAATGTTGTTCTTTTTATTTGAATCTTGTATGACATTTAGTATTGAAATTAAATTTGAATTTAAATTATATTGTCACATAATGTTATGAAGTCTCTTGCAATCTAGTTTTCGTCTCATCCTGATGTTTCCGTCATCGATTGGGGTGTGACACCTGAAGCATACTTCACTCTGTCCCCAGCTGGACAGTTACACATCACAAAGACTGACTCTGCCTTTTCGAACCAACGGAGTAGTTCCACTGCTCCTTCGGTTCCACTGAAGGTTTGTGGCTTGCAATCCATGAACGTCTTGAAAGTACAAGCAGGCGGATTGTTCTGATTCTGGTTCGCATGTTGACCTAAAGATGAAAGAAAGTACAACGCACGAATTAGAGTTGGGTAATACAACTAAGGATTATGATTCTACTGGCATGTATCGTACCAGCTTGTTGAGCTGCTAAGGCTTCAGCCACACGAGGGTTGATTAAGTCCATCAACTCTGCATGTGTCATGCCGATATTGCCACGTCCACCACCGCGACCACCACCGCATCCACCATTACGTCCACCGTGTCCATTCATGATTCTGCATCCATGAGAAGAGCGGAAAGGGTAAGGATCACGTTTGAGTAGAAGTCAACCATTGCTATGACTTCTATGGATTGATGAATCTCCCATTATGTCTGATAATGAGTCAAAGCCACTTTTCACAGTTGTCAAGCCTCACTAGGACCCACGTGCAACCCACATTATTATTATGTGTGCACCCATAATGATAATGCAGTTTAAATGTTCATCTCAGCTCCTCTTAACTCACGTTAAAAGGTTCCTCAGATTCGAGTAGCAAGACGAATGTTATCACGAAAATAAGGATCACGAAAGTCTAGAGGTAATGTCATACTATCAATGCATCATAATGTAAGCAAGCAACACATGTAATCATATTGTGGTGCCAAGTATGTAATCGTATGCAATATCATGAGTAAGTGTACGCTAGGTACGTAATGCATGAAGTAAACGGAAGGCGAACCTTGCAATCTGGAGCTGAGTGTCATGGTCGATTTCAGAACAATTCGGTTATAGTCTGGTTTTATAAAAACGTTTTACAACCTAGTTCACTATAACCTGGCTCTGATACCAAACTGTCACACCCCCAAAATACCACATGCGGAAACCCCCACGAGGCATGTGACGTATCAAGATCTAGCCACTAATCACATTGAACTAACAATAATATAATAATTAAAAATTCCGATTCAATGTAAATAGGGTATCACAAAACATTTGTTTAAAACAATTTTACGTGCAGCGGAAGCATAACTCATTGTTTAAGCAATTCAAGACCCAAAGTGTTAGTAAATAAATTGACACATCTCATCTTTCCATTTATCACGACCCATGACCACTCCAGCATTCCTGATTGCAAGTTCCCAAGCACGTATCTAACATCCTTCAAGCATGCAGAAAAGTGTACCAGCATAACGCTAGCGAGTTCACAGTTTTGTAAAACGTTTAGTTGCCAAGTGTTTAGTTTAAAAACATGTTAATGGTAACTCGAATATCGCAAGATGACATCAGTTTGTTTGCACTTCCCCAATGCCTATCAACATTGGTCATGTGGTTATGGTCATTAGTTCACGCCCGTCCTCCCCGGTACAGTGTGAAATTGTCAAGCCTAATAGCGCTATCAACTAATACCCTGTTGCCTCCTCGGCAACTAGTTCGGCAGTAAGATGGGACTTAAAGTGCTAGAGTTGAGTGTATTATCCAACATTGAAATTAAACTCAGTAATAAAAGTATTCCTCCAGGGAATAACCAGTTTGCTTGTCCCTCCCGGGACGCATGCTTGTAAAAGAGTAGTGAACTCGCCTTGGATTTGCTCGGTAAGTTAAGTTACTTGTTCAAGTTGGTCAACCAAAATATGGTTACCAATAACAATCAATTTTGTATACCAGTAGTCACGTATCCTTTTCACATATTACACAAGTAGCTTACAAGAAATACACATATCATCAAACGAGTCATACAGTTAATCATACAACATTTCGGTCTTTTATCATCGTATAACCCAAGCTAGTAAGTGTACGGCGTATTGTACATTGGTGGCCCAATAATCAGTGTTTGGCCAAAATAGGTTCAAAGTATTGTTTCGAATGGGTCCTCAGTCGAACCCACAAGGTCTTGACTCGCAACCTTGGGGTCTCGAGTTGAAACCGAGGATCTCAAGTGATAACTTCATTAGTCGAAACCCCAAGGTTTCAGGTCAGGTCCTGAGTCGAAACCAAACTGGTCTCGACTCGCAACCAAGCAGGTCTCGAGTCCTATTGTTGTGTGATGTCGAATTATGAGTCGGAACCACGGAGATCTCGAGTCGGAACCAACAGGTTTCGACTCGCAATCTCAGTCGGAACCTTGTAAGGTGTAACTGATCAAACCCGTTATCAACAATTGTTCCGTAAAACTAGCTAACATTTTATCACTTTCCAAACACATATCAAGCAGCAAGATTTTGAAATTTTCATACATGTTCATACAACCCTAATTTCAGTCGTTCATCAAAACTAATAATGACACCTTTGATACATATAAACACATTCACAAACAAGAATCGATCAAATGAATCCCCGGATAACATATCCCAACCATCCTCAAAATCTCAATGTCATGCACAATCTTAATTTCTGACTTAACATTCTAATGATCAATTAGTTAACAAAACAATCCACCAAAACGGATCCATCAGTCTAGTATGTAAAACAAATCATCAAACCTTATTGTGCATGAGTCCTTAAATCATTATCATGAGCAATTTCCCGAGTCATACTAACAATTAGTATAAAAAATAACACATGACACACTGTTATCATCTTGTAAACAACCCTACTCAATTCTTTGATCATACTTGAAAACAAATCAACACAGAGATACCTAACTAAAATCAGCGAGGTATGTAAATCAAAACATTGTCAACCATACTAACCGAAGGATTGTCTGTACACGATGATATGCTAGGACGAGCGAGAGGAAGAGCTTCGATAAGAGGCTGGCGTCGGTTTTGAGAGGGAGAGGAGAGAAGGAAGAGATTTTGGTTTTGCTATTTCTAGTGTTTTGCCAATTATGGGGAGCACATACAAAACCGAAGTGTGTATGCGGCCAACTAGTGAGCCGGACCCATCTTTGGGCCCTGTTTTAGGCCGAGAGCCGAAGACAAAATGAAAGGAGTTTGGGCCGAGAACAAGTTACAAAATATAACACTTAACATTCAATCATAAACGAACACGTATAACCAATTCACATAATGTACTCATCATTACAATGTAAAACAGAAGATGAAAGGAAAAGATACGCAGTGAAAGACCTTGAAATTTTGGGTTGTCACACTCTGTGTGTTGAGAGTTGTATTTGGTGTATTTGTCTCTTGTGTTCTTGAGTCGACAGTCTTGTACCAGAGTATTTCTTTGGTTAATATACTTAGAGTTGGGTATTCTATGTTGATTGTGTTGGGATTCCATGGTGATCGGTTAAAATTTTATTTATCAAAACCCGGTTTAATAAATAATAGTCAGATAATTAAGCGAGTTAATTAATAAAACTCAGTGGAAAAATAAACAAGTGATGACAATAAACGAAACCCGACAGGATCCGGTTACATGAAAATACGAGCACAGTGATAAGTATATTTAACTACCGATGAGAAAGATATACCTCAGTTAATGACTAACCGGTTGAGACACCGAGGTTCAACGAACATGTGCTAGTGTTACGAATCAACGAAACACGACGAAGGGGCGGCGACAGCCGGCGGCATCTGGAGGCGGCTGACGGCGGCGAGTGGGAAGGCAGCAGTGGCTGGCTCACGGCTCACGGCTCACGGCTCACGGAGGCAGCAGCGGCGGCGTCAGCAGGCGACGGTGGCTGAGCGGGGAGGCCTCCTAGTTTCAGTGACGGCGGACCGATGTGTATTTTGAGAGTATTTTGTTCTTCATCATTCTCAAATGCAAGACAAAAGTCCATTTAAATAGATCATGAAGGCTCATGCATGTTTGCCAAGTGGCGGACATGCACAATGCTTGTGCAACAAGTGGCCAGCTTCTTTGCATGCACGACTAGTGGCGATGCAAGAGTGCATGCGCGACAAGTGGTGGTAGCGTGGGTGCCGGTGTGAAAAATGGTGCAACAATGGTGCTTGCGCGACAAGTGGCGAGGTGGTAACCCGGTCCATGTACCTGTCTCTCAGTTAATACCCGCACATGATCATAAATATAATTATGATCCGTTTCGTATGTCATTCGTAATTACCAGCTAAGCTATGTTAGGGATGGATTTTCTAAACCTAAGGGTCACGGATCCACAAGTGCAGCCAGGATCACGGATGCTCAATTCTGTTTGAATTAAGGATTCTCAGAAGACGTTGCAGAATTAAGGATCCAGGATCCTCATTGTTATCCTAACACTAACGGTTGTTTCCATTGTATGTGAGCTTGTTTTGCAGGAGTATTCAAATGGGACTTGGTCTTGCCGAGATTCCAGGGGAATATACCTTACAATTCCACACGTGCATAGCCTTCGTGAACGTTATGGAGATCGTGGGAAGCTAGCACCTTTTGCGGATTGTTAGTTAGCTAGTTTATTTCTATTTTTATAAGGGGATAATAAGCTTGAATTAGAACAGTTAGCAACACACTTACACACTTAAAAAAACACTCGGCAATTATTGGCAATTTCATACAAATTACACACTAGTGATCCTTGTAACAAGCTTGTTATCATCCCGAGTTGTAAAGATCATTTGATTAATTATAGTTGGTGATCGGTAGTTTCCATCACCCGAGGTTTTTTATGCCGGAGATCATCACATGATCAAGGGCTTTTTCCTCGTATAAATCCTGGTGTCACTTGTTCATTCCATTTGAAGTTTGTTCATACATTCGCAATTCAATTCAAGCATCACACCTCACAAAATCAGATTTGGTTTCATTATCCTTGTTTGATTTTCGACCAAAACAGTTTGGCGCCCACCGTGGGGCAATTGGTTCTTCATTTCTGAGAAATTTTAGTTATTGTGATCATTTTGGTTCAACCAAATGGCTTCTTTAGCGAAGAACACTTCAAGTTCCATGCCGGCAATCACCTCTTCACAAGGCGTTCCACCTTTGCCTCCACCACCTTTTGGATCTCAGAAGAATGCTGGGAATCCTGCAAAGAAACCGACCACCGTTTTCTCAAAACCACCAACTTCTGTTGTTTCTTCTAGTCCTACTAACAGTGATCTTTTTACTTTGATTTTGTAGATGAGGGATCACATACAACAGCAGGACAAAACCAACGAAAGGATCCTCCGGGAGATCGGTGACATCAAGAAACAGAAGAGATCAGTGGAGGATCACTCTCCATTGATGCCTAGATCGCTGAATTTCGACACTCCGGTCATAACTTCCCAGCATTCTGCAGCTCCAGATGCCCAATACTAGGGTGGATCAACAGGAATGCGTTTTGAATCATCGGCAATGACTCAGGCTCTAGGATCTTACTTTCAACCATCAGGATCCTCTTCTCAGCCTCAAGGATCCTTTTTCCAGCATCAGGGATCCTTCACCAGTTCAGGAGGGTACATGGGGACGCAGCCGGTTCAAGGATCCTCCTCTCAGGTTCAAGGATCCTCTCAGGTTCAAGGATCCTCTCAGGTTCAAGGATCCTCCTTTCAGCTTCAAGGATCCTCGTCTCAGGTTTTCGGATCCATGGATTATCCTCCAAGACCCCCATCTACAGCACATCAAGGATCCAACATCTTTCAGGATCAAGGATTCTTAAGGAGTGTACAACCCGGATGTTCAGATGTTCATCTAGGAGACTTCATCCCGATGCAGACTATTGCTTCCTCTGGTCCATCAATTATACCAGAATCCCGCCAATATGGATTCACATCTGGAATTCCAAACTTGAATCCTTCGGGAGGTAACACTTTAAATAATTTTTATAATGCTAACCATGGCTCAATGCAGGATACAGGTATCAACCAAGCTATGGCTAGGGAATTACAAAAACTGAAGGATATGATATCCAGCATACCAGGAGTGGTTAAGCCCATTCCTGAAATTCCAGATGGAAGCCACAAGATATCCCGTTTTGTACCACCTATTTGTGATGCAGAGATATCGAAGAGATTCCAAATACCAACCATGAAGCTATATGATGGTTCAACGGATCCAGAAGAGCATGTAGCTCAATACAGAGAAAGGATGGAGATCAATCCCATCCCAGAGAGGTTAAAAGAAGCATGTCTATGCAAGGGTTTCGGATCCACATTAACAGGATCAACTCTTAAATGGCTGCTAAGTCTTCCCCCTTACTCTATTACTTCATTTGCTAATTTAGTTAATCTGTTTAATAGTCAATTCTCATGTAGCAGAAAATTTGAACGATTAACTAGTGATCTATATAGGGTAACACAAGGTCAAAATGAATCACTTAGAGATTATATCACTAAGTTTAGTAAAGAATCCTTAGATATTCCTAATTTGGATATTGCTACGGCTGTAGAAGCCTTCAAAATGGGTTTACTTAGGGATTCATTGTTCTATGATGATCTTGTCATGACCCCTTATAGGAATCTTGATGAAGTAAGAACCAGTGCCCTTAGATTCATCCGATTATAGGATGATAAAAGGATCCAGGAAAGACTGTCAGGATCCTGGAAGCAGGAAAAGGAAGGATCCTACTTCAGGAACAACAAGTCCAAGTCTTACAACAAGTCTGATAATCAGAACGTGCATGCAGTAGAACAGGAAGAGGATGATGAGGATTATCCTCCAATTTCTGAATATTGTTTTTCTGTTGATAACAATGAACTAATCCTTGCAATGCAGAACCTAGGTGAAAAAGCAAGATGGCCCAGAAAAAGTGATAAGCCAGCCGCAACAAAAGACAAATCCAAATGGTGTGCATATCATAAAGATCGTGGTCATCTCACTGAAGAATGTATTGCACTGATTAAAGAGATTGGTTACTTGTTGAGCAAAGGGCACTTGAAGGAGCTGTTGGGAAGAAAAAAGTCAAAGTTCCAGGATCCTGAAAAAGTTCCAGAAAGAGCTCCTGCTCCTCCTGCTGATGCACAAATTATTAACTTCATATCCGGAGGATCAGACATATGTGGTACTTCCTTTTCAGCAGCCAAAAGACATGCCAAGGAAACCAAGATGGATAATGGGGATAGACCCATCCGAACCTCTATAGTTACATAGGAAAAAGTTATAACTTTTGATGAGGATGATCGAATTGATGTCCAGGATCCTCATCATGATGGTCTTGTTATTACCTTCTTTATATCTAACCATTTTGTTTGCAGGATCTTAATAGATGGTGGAAGCTCTGTAAACATCATTCAGCTTGATGTCCTCAAGAAGATGAACATTCTTGAGTCGGATATTGTGCCAAGATCCTCAGTTCTTGTGGGATTTAGTGGAGAAACCAAGAACACATTGGGGGACATTAAACTTCCGATCTACATAGAGGGTCTTCATTCTTATCAAAAATTTTGGGTTATAGATTGCTTATCCTGTTGCAATGTTATCCTTGGCAGGCCATGGATACATGACATGAAGGCAGTCCCATCTACATATCATAAATGTGTAAAGCTTCCTAGTCCATGGGGGTGGTGAAGATTGAGAGTGATCAACAAGAAGCGAAGAATTGCTAAACCTCATCAATGAAGCCAGCCTCAAGACCAAGGGAGCAATAGCAATTAAAGCATCCTCCAAGAGATGTCTTGGGGGCAAGGAAACAGGATGTGAAAGATATCCTTATGGATCCTCAGGATTTCGAATCCAAGATCTTCATAGGATCAGGGATCCTCAACAACATTGAACAAGATCTAATATCCTTCCTAAGGAAAAGAAAGACTACCTTTGCCTGGAAGCATGAAGACATGACAGGTATCTCTAAAGATATAATTACTCATAAACTTGGCATTGACAGGTCATTCAAACCAATACATCAAAAAAGGAGGAAGTTTGCACCTGAAAGGAATGCCATTATCCAGGAGGAGGTAGATAAGCTGCTCAGAGCAGGTATGATAAGAGAGGTCAAGTATCCAAGGTGGTTAGCCAATGTGGTTGTTGTTCAAAAGAAAAATGGAAAGTGGAGGGTATGTGTCCATTTTACTAATTTAAACAAGGCATGTCCCAAGGATCCTTTCCCATTACCCCACATTGACTCCATGGTGGATGCTACCACGGGTCATGAGTTGTTAACTTTTATGGATGCTTCATCTGGATTTCAGCAAATTCAGATGGAACCATCTGATCAAGAGGATACAGCCTTTATGACCCCAACTGTTATATATTGTTATATTGCTATGCCATTTGGACTAAGAAATGTAGGTGCTACTTATCAAAGGCTAGTCAATATGATGTTTAAGGAACAAATTGGACACACTATGGAAGTCTATATAGATGACATGGTGGTTAAGTCGAAGAAAGCTGAGGATCACCTTAGAGACTTGGAGGAAGCATTCGATATCCTTGATAAATTTAATATGAAACTAAATCCTTCCAAGTGTCACTTTGGTGTTAAAGCAGGTAAATTCCAAGGCTATATGGTAACAAAAAGAGGCATTGAGGCAAGTCCAGAGCAAATCAAGGCAATGGTGAACATAAAATCTCCTGCCAATGCAAAGGATGTGCAAAGATTGACAGGGAGGATCGCAGCCTTGAACAGGTTCATATCTAAGTCATCAGAAAAGTGCAAGGAATTCTATGATATTCTGAGAAAGAACAAGAAATTTGAGTGGACTGAAAAGCATGAACATGCTCTCAAAGCCTTTAAGGATTACCTATCCTCAGCTCCTGCCTTGATGAAACCAAAAAAAGGGGATATATTATCCTTATATTTGGCAGTCTCTTCCAAAGCAGTAAGTGCAGTCCTTGTTAAGGATCACGAAGGTACACAACATCCTGTCTATTATGTAAGTAAGAGTTTGCTTGATGCTGAATCCAGGTATTCACATTTAGAAAAACTTATCCTTGCTTTAATTATGACATCTACTAAATTAAGACATTATTTTGAAACTCATGCCATTACTGTTAGGACTAACTTTCCAATTAAGAATGTTCTCAAGAAACCTGAAATGTCAGGAAGGATGGCCAAATGGGCAGTAAAGCTCAGTGCTTATGATATAAGATATGAACCAAGGACTGCCATCAAATCCCAAGCCTTAGCTGACTTTGTGGCAGATTTTAGTAGTGACTTACAAAGAGAAGCTGAGTTAGAAGTTCAGCAACTTGAAGAGACTAAGGATCCTTGGATACTCTTCACTGATGGAGCCTCTAATGTCAAAGGAACTGAACTTGGAATACTACTAAAATCTCCACAAGGGGACATAATACCCCACTCCATAGCTTGTGAGTTTCAAACTACTAATAATGAGGATGAATATGACGCCTTGATAGCTGGTTTGAAAATTGCCAAGCATATGAGTATCAGGTATCTTGAGGTACATATAGATTCATTGTTAATTACTAATCACTTTAATGGATCCTATGTTGTTAAAGGTGAAAAGATAATCAAATATTTCGAGATAGTCAAAGAATTGACACTCTCTTTTGTTTCCTTTAGTTTGACACAGGTACCCAGAGAAGAAAATGAAGAAGCCGATTGTTAGGGCATGAATTTTATGCTAAGGATCATCTATCCTGAGTCTGGGCATGGATCACGGGTCCTTAATGGATGATGAGGATAGTCTGAGGATCCAGAGTCTGAGGATCACGCGTCTGAGGATCACGAGTCTGAGGATCAGGATCCTTTATGTTTTGCACATTTTTAATGTGTAAATGCAGGTAATGGACGTAGTGGACAACTTCTTTGCTGGAATCTCGTGGAATATGCTTTTAGGCACGTGCATATTGAAGAAATAACCGTTGGTGGTGGTCATGGGTGACTTCCACCTTTTTCGGGAAGTTAGTTAGTTGTTTTTTCTTATCTTTTTAAGGGGAAACAAGCTCAAAAAAGGCATAAGTCGTGCACACCACACAAACAACACACAACACTCGAATTCTCTGCAAACACTTAGCAAAAAACACACACTTACACTAGAAATTCATTGTATTGAGCTTGTTTTCTTCCGAAGTTGTACAAGGATCACTATTGTTTTTGCAATATATTTGGTGATCGGTAGTTTCCATCACCCGAGGTTTTTTATGCCGAAGATCTTCTAAAGATCAAGGGCTTTTTCCTCGTATAAATCTCGGTGTTCATCGTTGATTTCATATACATGTTGTTCATACAATTAACCAAGCATCATACCTCACAAAATGAGATTTGGTTGCATTATCCTTGTGTGATTTTTGACCAAAACAGTTTTGCGCCCACCGTGGGGCAATTGGTGCTTCAATTCTGAGAAATTTTGTTCATTTCGTTCATTTCGGTTCATTACCTTCAACCACATGGCTTCTCAAGGAAAACTTCTTCAAGTTCCATGTCGGCGATTACCTCATCACAGGGCATTCCACCGTTGCATCATCTTATCCCTGCATTCCAGAAGAATGCTGAGAATTCTCCGAAGAAGACAACCCCTGTTTTCACAAAACCAACTGTTGTTTCTTCCTCTACACTTACTAACAGTGATTTTTATGCTTTGATTGTGCAGATGAAGGATCACATGCAGCAGCAGGTCAAAACTAATGGCAGGATCCTTCGCGAAATTGATAAATCAACAGAGGATCACTCCCCTTTGATGTCGAGGTCGCTGAATTTCGACACTCCAGCCATAACTTCCCAGCACTTTGCAGCTCCATATGTCCAATACCAGGGTGGATCAACAGGAATACGTTCTGGATCATCGGCAATGTCTCAGGCTCAAGGATCCTCTTTCCAGCCTTCAGGATCCTCATTTCAGCATCAGGGATTCTTCACCAGTTTAGGAGAATGCATCGGGACGCAGCCAATTCAAGGATCCTCGCAGGTTCAAGGATCCTCTTAGGTTCAAGGATCCTCTCAGGTTCAAGGATCCTCGCAGGTTCAAGGATCCTCACAGGTTTAAGGATCCTCTCAGGTTCAAGGATCCTCGCAGGTTCAAGGATCCTCTCAGGTTTAAGGATCCTCTCAAGTTCAAGGATCCTCGCAGGTTCAAGGATCCTCTCAGGTTCAAGGATCCTCGCATGTTCAAGGATCCTCTCAGGTTCAAGGATCCTCGCAGGTTCAAGGATCCTTTCAGGTTCAAGGATCCTTTCAGGTTCAAGGATCCTCTCAGGTTCAAGGATCCTCTTTCTAGGTTCAAGGATCCTCATCTCAGGTTTCCGGATCCATGGATTATCCTCCAAGACCCCCATTCACAGCACATCAAGGATACAACATCTTTCAAAATCAAGGATCCTTAGGGAGTCAACAACCCGGAAGTTCAAATGTTCATCAAGGAGACTTCATTCCAATGCAGACCATTGCTTCTTCTGGCCCTTCTGTCATACCAGAATCCCGTCAATATGGATTTACATCTGGGATTCCAAACTTGAATCCTCCAGGAGGTAACACTTTTAATAACTCTTATACCACTAACCATGGCTCCATGCAGGATATAGGTATCAATCAAGCTATGGCTAGGGAGTTGTAGAAACTCAAACATATGATATCCAGCGTTCCGAGAGTGGTTAAGCCCACTCCTGAAATTCCAGATGGAAGTCACAAGGGAAAGAATGGAGATCAATCCCATTCCTGAGAGGTTAAAAGAAGCATGTCTATGCAACGGTTTTGGATCCACACTCACAGGATCTGCTCTTAAATGGCTGCTAAGTCTTCCCCCTTACTCTATTACTTCATTTGCTAATCTAGTTAATTTGTTTAATAGCCAATTCTCATGCAGTAGGAGATTTGAACGATTAACTAGTGATTTATATAGGGTAACACAAGGTCAAAATGAATCACTTAGAGATTATATCACTAAGTTTAGTAAAGAATCCTTGGATATTCCTAACCTGTATATTTCCACGGCTGTAGAAGCCTTTAACATGGGTTTACTTAGGGATTCAATGTTCTATGATGATCTTGTCATGACCCCTTGCAGGAACTTAGATGAGGAAAGAAACAGGGCCCTTAGGTTCATCCGTTTAGAGGATGACAAAAGGATCCATGAGAGATTGTCAGGATCCTCAAAGCAAGACAAATAAGGATCCTATCTCAAGGATAACTGATCGAAGCAATACTCCAAGCATGACAACCAGAGTGTGCATGCTGTGGAACAAGAGGAAGATGATCAGGATTATCCTCCTATTTCTGAATATTGTTTTTTTTTTTTTTGCTGATAATAATGAACTAATCCTTTCTATGCAGAGTTTAGGTGACAAGGTTAGGTGGCCAAGGAAGAATGACAAACCGCCTACCACCAAAGACGAATTAAAATGGTGTGCTTACCATGGGGATTCTGGTCATCTCACAGATCAGTGCATAGCATTAAGGAAGGAGATAGGTTATCTTTTGAGCAAAGGATGCTTGAAGGAATTGCTCGGAAGGAAAAAGTCAAGGATCAAGTATCCTGAGAAAGTTCCTGAAAAAGCTCCTCTTCCACCATCCGATGCTCAAATCATCCATTTCATCTCCGGAGGTTCTCAGCAGCTAAGAAATGTGCAAAGGAAACAAAGATGGAGAATGGGGGCAAACCTGTTCGGACCTCCATCCTTACCCAGTAGAAAGTGATATCATATGATGAGGATAACCGTGCGGACATTCAGGATCCTCATCACGACGGTGTAGTTATTACATTATTTATATCTAACCATTTTGTTCGCAGGATTCTCATTGATGGGAAAAGCTCATTGAACATAATCCAGTTGGATGTCCTCAATAGAATGGACATCCTTGCATCCGATATTGTCCAAAGATCATCTGTCCTTGTGGGATTCAGTGGAGAGACAAAGATTACATTGGGGGACACCAAACTTCCTATCTACATAGAGGGAGTGAAATATGTTAAAAAAATTCTATGTTATTGATTGCTTACCTTGCTGTAATGTTATCTTTGGCAGGCCATGGATACACGATATGAAGGTAGTCCCCCTCAACATATCATCAACGTGTCAAGGTCCCAACTCTATGAGATATGGTGAAGATAGAAAGTGATCAGCAGGAGGCAAAGAACTGTTACACTTCTTCAATGAAGCCAGCCTCCAAGGAGCAAGACATCATGGAGGCAAGAGAGCAAGACGTCAAGGATATTATGTTGAACCCAGAGGATCCTGAATCCAAAATTTTTATAGGATCCGGGATCCTAGACAGTATTGAGCAGGATTTAGTATCCTTCTTGGAAAGAAGAAAATCTACCTATGCTTGGAAACATGAAGATATGACAGGAGAAAGTTTGCACTTGAAAGGAATGCCATTATCCAAGAAGAGGTAGATAAATTGCTCAAGGCAAGTTTGAGTGGACTGATAAGCATGAAGCTGCACTTGAGGTTCTTAAGGATTATCTATCCTCAGCACCAGCCCTGATGAAACCAGAAAATGGAGAATCGTTATCCTTATACTTAGCTATTTCAGCTAAAGCAGTAAGTGTGATCCTAGTTAAGGATCATGAAGGATCTCAACATCCGGTATACTATGTAAGTAAAATTCTATAGATGCTGAGGCCAGGTATTCTCATTTAGAGAAATTAATTCTTGATTTAATTATGGCTTCTACTAAACATAGACATTATTTCGAAACACACACTATTATTGTGAAAACTAACCTTCCTATCAAGAATGTTCTCAGGAAACTTCAAATGTCAGGTAGAATGGCAAAGTGGGCAATCAAGCTTATTGCATATGACATTAAGTATGAACCCAGGACTGCTATCAAGTCCCAAGCTTTAGCTGACTTTGTGGCTGATTTCAGTAGTGATCTACAAAGGAAAGCTGAATTAGAAGTTCAACAACTTGAGAAGACCAAGGATCCTTAGACACTCCTCACGGATGGAGCTTCAGATGTTAAAGGAACTAGACAAAGCACACTACTAAAATCGCCACAGGGGGACATTATACCCCAATCCATTGCATGTGAATTCCAAACCACTAATCATGAGTCAGGAAACTGGCAAATTCTTTTGCTTTTTTCAGTCTATCACAGGTACCCATGGAAGAAAATGCAGAAGCTGACGCTTTAACTAACCTTGGATCATTCCTAAAGATGCTAGAAGATGTGAAAAATACTCATCACCCATGTTTTAACTCCTGCAATTGAGGATCGCGTAGCCATGGAGATAGTGGAGGATTCTGCAATCATACCTGGTGATTCTGCACAGTCGAATTCAGGATCTTGGATCCGTCCAATTCTAAGATATATACAATATGGAGAGATCCCTACAGGACAAAATCCTAAAGCTTTCAAAGTCAAGGAGACTGTGGAAACCACACTGGGGGCAGAGCACTATTCTCAAGGATCCTTAGAACAGGATACTATAGGCCTACCACGAAGAAGGATGTTGTGGATTATGCAAAGAAGTGTGATGCTTGTCAAAGACACAGTAATATTCTACACCAACCAACATAACATCTGCATCCTAAGAATAAGCTTTTGCTCAAAGTCAGAAAAAAAGGAAATGGCCAGTTATCAACAAAGAATGGCTGGAGCATACAACAAGAATGTCAGGATTAGAAGATTTCAAGTTGGTGATTTTGTGCTAAGAAAAGCATTCCAGAACACTACAAATCCTTCTGATGGCAAGCTAGCACCAAAGTGGGAAGACCCCTATCTAATTGAAGCTGAATCAGGAAAGGGGGCATATCATTTGTTAACAATGGATGGTGATCTCCTACCAAGAGCTTGGAATGTTGTTCATCTCAAAAAATACTTTAAGTAAGAAGGATCAGGGATCCTCAGCGATACCGGTATTCTGATTAAGGATCCAGGATCCTCAAAGGATATATGATTCTACATTTGGTAACACATTACTTTCATTTTCATTTTCATTCATTTTATACTTATTACTTATTATAAGTTAAAGATGTTAATCAGTTAACATCTATTTTTCACAAAGTTTAAGCTTTTGCAGAGTTGTTATCATTTTATAGAAGATCAAAGTGGTTGGCCAACTCTCCAAAGTTTATGGGCTTGTCCCCAGTTTGGGCCTGTCCCCAGTTTCGCCAGTAGCGCATGAAGATCCTGGTATAGTTCAAGGTAGTGGGACCAGTACTCGCTTTAGGGGCTGACAATTCCATTGTACTGGCTATATCAAGGATCCTACGTATAATGGTAGACGTACCATACATCCGTTCCTAAGGTTTCTAACGTTTTCACGTTAGCTAAGTGTTAGGGCTGGATTTTTATAATACATGATCCTTACATGTGATCCTAACCAGTGATCCTTATTTCTTTGGCAGATAGTGATCCTCAGCAGGGTTCCAGGATCAGGATCACGGATCATTATAGGATCCTCATGCTAACAGTTACCTTTATTGAATCAAGTGATATTTTGAAGGAACATCTAGCAGGATCCGCTCTTAGCATCATGATCAAAGGACGCGTCTTTACAACTATAGCATGTGCTTAATCGGAGATGGACGTTGTGAAGAATATGGAAACTTGGCATGATTTAAGGGCGATAATTTAGGCTAGATTTGCTTTTATTTCTAAAGGGGTAATGAGCTGATTATTAGTCTTTTTACCTAAAATAGGTCACCTACACTTGTATGTATAACACTCTTCCCCACTCGAAAGAAAAAACAACACAATTCTCACACGCTTAGACACACATTACGATAGTGATCCTTGTACTCAGCTCATTATCATCCGAAGTTGTAACTATATTTTGATATATTGAAGTTTGGTGATCGGTAGTTGCCATCACCCGAGGTTTTTTATGCCGGAGATCATACATTGATCAAGGGCTTTTTCCTCGTATAAATCATTGTGTCTTTGCATATTTCACACTGAAGTGATCCTTTACTTTTTCAATAAACCAAGCATCATACCCCATTTACATAAAGTTTGGTTGCATTATCCTTGTGTGATTTTTGACCAAAACAGTTTGGCGCCCACCGTGGGGCAATTGGTGCTTCATTCATAAGAAAACCTTTTGTTCGAAATCATTTCAAAGAATTACATGGCTTCATCATTGAAAAACACGTCCACGGCGATGTCTGCAGTCACCTCGTCTCAGAACACTCTGCCTCCTCCACCGGCAGGATTCCAGAAGAATGCTGAGAAGAGACCAACTCCTACTAACTCTAAACCTCCATCTTCTTCTGCTATGAATTCTTATACTCCCAGTACTAGTGACGTATTTACTTTGATTTTGCAGATGAAGGATCGTATGCAGCGGCAGGATGAAACTAATGAAAGGATCCTCAGGGAAATTGGAGACCTCAAAAGACAAAAGAAAACGGCAGAGGATCATTCCCCACTGATGCCCAAATCCTTGAGCTTTGATACTCCAATGATCACTTCTCAGCCATCGGGAATCCCAGATGTGCAAATTATGGGAGAGTCAAGAGGATTGCACCTCGGATCGGCAGCAATGACTCATGCATCAGGCTCACACTTTCAGCCGGCAGGATCCTATCCCCAGCATATGGGATCCTTCATGAATTCAGGAGCCTATCCGGGAGCGCAGCAGTTTCAAGGATCCTACTTTGTTCCAGGATCATCCCAGGGTCAAGGATCCTCCTTTGTTCCAGGATCATTCCAGATACTAGGATCCTTCCAGATGCCAGGATCCCTAAAAAGTTTGCAAACAGGAAGTTTAGATGTCCATCAAGGGGACTTCATTCCAATGCAGACCATTGCTTCCACTGGTCCCTCCGTTATCCCAGAATCCCAGCAATATGGATTCACTAACTTGAACTCAATGGGAGGTAACACTTTAAATAATTATCTTACCACTAACCATGGATTCATGCAGGATACAGGTATCAATCATGCTATGGCCAGGGAGTTGCAGAAGCTAAAAGATATGATCTCAAGTGTTCCAGGGGTAGTCAAGCCTATCCCAGAGATTGCAGATGGAAGCCATAAGGTATCTCGCTTTGCACCACCAATTTGTGATGCAGAGGTACCCAAAAGGTTCCATATCCCTACTATGAAGCTGTATGATGGTACAACGGATCCTGAGGAGCACATAGCACAATACAGGGAAAGGATGTAGATCAATCCAATCCCGGAAAAGCTAAAGGAAGCATGCCTATGTAAAGGATTTGGATCCACTCTTACTGGATCAGCTCTTAAATGGCTGCTAAGTCTTCCCCCTTACTCTATTACTTCATTTGCTAATTTAGTTAATTTATTCAATAACTAATTCTCTTGTAGTAGAAAATTTGAAAGATTAACTAGTGATTTATATAGGGTAACTCAAAGTCATAATGAATCATTAAGGGATTATATAACTAAATTCAGTAAAGAATCCTTGGACATTCCCAACTTGGATATGGCTACGGCTGTTGAAGCCTTCAAAATGGGACTGCTTAAGGATTCATTATTCTATGATGATCTTGTTATGACACCTTGCAGGAATCTAGATGAAGTAAGAACTCGGGCACTCAGGTTCATCCGGCTAGAGGATGACAAGAGGATCCAGGAGAGACAAGTAGGATCCTCAAAACAAGAGAAACAAGGATCCTCCTTCAAGAACAATAAATTCAAATCCTACCATAGAAGTGACAACCAGAATGTGCATGCTGTTGACCAAGAAGAGGATGATGAAGATTATCCTCCAATCTCAGAATATTGTTTTTCCGTTGATAATCATGAACTAATCCTTGCAATGCAGAATCTAGGAGAAAAAGCTAGGTGGCCCAGGAAGAATGATAAACCATCCGGGACTAAAGACAAGTCAAAATGGTGTGCATACCATGAGGATTTCGGGCATCTAACTGAAGAATGCATAGCTTTAAGAAAAGAAATTGGATATCTGTTAAGCAAAGGGCATCTAAAAGAATTGTTGGGAAGAAAAAAGCAAAGGACCCAGGATCCTGATAGGATCCCTGAAAAGGCTCCAGCCCCTCCGGCGAATGCACAAGTGATCAACTTTATTCCGGAGGATCAGACATCTGTGGTACATCCTTCTCGGCGGCCAAAAGGCATGCAAAGGAAGCAAAAATGGATAATGGGGAGAGACCTATTCGAACATCAAGTGTCTCGGAAGGAAAGACGATAACGTTTGATGAGAATGATCGCATTAACATCCAGGATCCTCGTCATGATAGTTTAGTTATTACCCTATTTATCTCTAACCATTTTGTCCGCAGGATCCTTATCGACGGAGGAAGCTCAGTGAACATTATCCAGCTTGATGTTCTGAAGAAAATGGGTATCCCAGAATCAGACATCACACCAAGATCCTCCGTGCTTGTAGGATTCAGTGGAGAAATGAAGAAAACTTTGGGGGACATCAAACTCCCAATCTACGTGGAAGGATTACATAATTATCAAAAATTTTGTGTTATTGACTGTTTATCTTGTTGCAATGTTATCCTTGGCAGGCCCTGGATACACGATATGAAAGCAGTCCCATCCACCTACCATCAATGTGTGAAGCTTCCTATCCCATGGGGAATAATCAAGATCAACAGTGATCAGCAGGAGGCTAAGGATTGTTACACCTCGTCAATGAAACCAGCCTCGAAGCCAAGGGAGCAATAGCAATTACAGTATCCTCCAAGGGATGTCTTGGAGGCAAGAGAACAGGATGTGGACGAAATCCTTTTGGATCCTAATGATCCTGAATCAAAAATCTATATAGGATCAGGGATCCTTGGCAAGATGAAAGAAGACCTAGTATCCTTCCTCAAAAGAAGAAAGTCTACCTTTGCATGGAAACATGAGGATATGACAGGTATATCTAAGGATATTATAACTCATAAACTTGGCATTGACAGGTCAATCAAACCAATCCATCAAAAAAGGAGGAAGTTTGCACCAGAAAGGAATGCCATTATCCAAGAAGAGGTAGAGAGACTACTTCGAGCAGGTATGATCAGAGAGGTAAAATATCCAAAATGGTTAGCCAATGTGGTCGTTGTCCAAAAGAAAAACGGAAAGTGGAGGGTATGTGTCGATTTCACTGATCTGAATAAGGCATGTCCCAAGGATCCTTTCCCATTACCCCACATTGACTCCATGGTGGATGCAACAGCGGGGCATGAACTGTTGACCTTTATGGATGCATCATCTGGATTCCAACAAATTCAGATGGAACCATCTGACCAAGAGGATACAGCCTTTATGACCCCAACAGGTTTGTATTGTTATATTGCCATGCCTTTTGGATTAAGAAATGCAGGTGCAACATATCAAAGGCTGGTGAATATGATGTTCAAAGATCAAATTGGACAAACTATGGAAGTATACATAGATGATATGGTAGTCAAATCAAAGAAAGCTGAGGATCACCTAAGGGATTTGGAAGAAGCATTTGATATCCTTGATAATTATAACATGAAGCTTAATCCTTCAAAATGCCACTTTGGTGTTAAGGCAGGTAAATTCCTAGGATATATGGTAACTCAGAGGGGTATTGAAGCAAGTCCGGAACAAATTAAAGCACTAGTGAATATCAAATCCCCTGCCAATGCTAAGGATGTGCAAAGGCTAACAGGCAGGATAGCAGCTCTGAACAGATTCATATCAAAATCCTCAGAAAAATGTAAAGAATTTTACGATATCCTAAGGAAGAACAAGAAATTTGAATGGACTGAGAAACATGAGAATGCTTTACAAGCCCTTAAAGAATATATGTCCTCAGCACCAGCATTAACAAAGCCTGAAAAAGGAGATGTGTTATCCTTATATTTGGCGGTATCCTCAACCGCTGTAAGTGCTGTCCTTGTTAAGGATCATGAAGGTACACAATATCCTATCTACTATGTAAGTAAGAGTTTACTTAATGCCGAATCCAGGTACTCACACCTCGAAAAACTTATTCTTGCATTAATCATGGCATCAACTAAGTTAAGGCATTATTTTGAAACCCATATTATTGTTGTGAGAACTAACTTTCCAATTAAGAATGTCCTCAGGAAACCAGAGATGTCAGGAAGAATGGCTAAGTGGGCAGTAAAGCTTAGTGCCCATGATATAAGATATGAGCCAAGAACAACCATTAAATCCCAAGCACTAGCTGACTTTGTGGCTGATTTCAGTAGTGATCTACAAAAAGAAGCAGAATTGGAGGTCCAGCAGCTGGATGAGACCAAGGATCCTTGGATACTACACACTGATGGATCCTCAAATGTCAAGGGCACAGGGCTCGGGATACTACTAAAATCGCCACAGGGGGACATAATACCCCACTCCATAGCCTGTGAGTTCCAAGCAACTAACAATGAGGTTGAATATGAAGCCTTAATTGCCGGCCTGCAAATTGCTAAGGATATGGGGGTGAAATATCTTAATGTATATGTGGACTCATTATTAATCACCAATCACTTTAATGGATCCTATGCTGTTAAAGGAGAAAAACTAACCAAATATTTAGAGATAGTCAAAGAATTGGCACTCTCTTTTGTCTCTTTCAGCTTAACACAGGTACCAAGGGAGGATAACACGGAAGCTGATGCATTGGCCAACCTAGGATCATCCTTAAAGATTCCAGAAGATATAAGTATCCCTATCATCCATATCCTGGCTCCTGCCATTGAAAATCAGGTGGCCATGGAAATAGAAGAGGATACTGCAGTGATCCCTAGTGAAGAAGCTCAATCTTATTCAGGATCATGGATCTCACCAATTATGAGATACTTGCAATACGGGGAGATTCCGATGGGAGAAAATCCTAGAGCTTTCAGGATTAAGGTATCTCAATTCACAATCTTAAATAATGTGCTATATAAACGATCTCTTGCAGGACCATATTTAAGATGTATCGAGGATCCTGAAATTGAAGAAGTGTTGAGAGACTTCCATGAAGGAGATTGTGGAAACCACACTGGGGGCAGGGAATTGTTCTCAAGGATCCTTAGAACAGGATACTACTGGCCAACCATGAAAAGGGATGCTGTAGAATATGCTAGGAAATGTGATCCTTGTCAAAGACACAGCAGTATCCTTCATCAACCAGCTGAATTGCTACATCCTATACCATCCTCTTGGCCATTCATGAGATGGGGGATGGATATAGTTGGCAAGCTCCCTAAAGCACCTGGTGGAAAAGTATTTATGCTTGCCATGACCGACTACTTCTCCAAGTGGATAGAAGCTGAAGCTTTTGCTCAAGTCAGAGAAAAGGAAGTTATATCCTTTATTAAAAGAAACATTATAACTAGATTTGGCATTCCCTCTGAAATTGTATGTGATAATGGTTCCCAATTCATTGGGAGCAGAACCACTAACTTTTGTGACAGTTGGGGAATTAAGATGATAACATCAACACCAGTTCATCCACAAGCCAATGGTCAGGCAGAATCATCCAACAAGATCATCATCAATAATCTGAAGAAGAAGAAGCTAGGATCCAAGAAGGGGAAATGGGCAGAGGAGTTACCTTATGTGCTATGGGCTGATAGGACAACTCCCAAGAATGCCACTGGTCAAACACCTTTCTCTTTAGTATTTGGGGCAGAAGCAGTGATCCCAACAGAGATGGTGATCCCAACTGCTAGAACAAGTGCTCGTGATCCTGAAGAGAATGCTACAATCCTGGCTCAGGATTTGGATACTATTGAGGAAATCAGGGATCTGGCTAGGATAAGGATGGCAAGCTACCAACAAAGAATGGCTGGTGCTTACAACAAAAATGTTAGGATAAGGAAGTTCCAAGTCGGAGATATGGTGTTGAGGAAAGCATTCCAAAACACTATCAATCCTGTTGACGGGAAGTTAGCACCAAAGTAGGAAGGCCCTTACTTGATTGAAGCTGAAGCAGGAAAGGGGGCATACAGATTGCTAACCATTGAAGGAAATTTGTTACCAAGAGCCTGGAATGCTGTTCACTTAAAGAAATACTTCATGTGAACATGATCCTTCAAGTATGTGATCCTTACATTGAAGTATCCTCGAAGGATCCCGGTGATGTCAATGATCCTTACTCAGGTAATGTCCTTATCTTAAAACTATTACATTTCCTTACTTTTTACCAATGGATAAGGATCCTGTATCCTTCATCCTCTTCTCACGAACCATTTGAGTTATGATAGTTCAGGTATCTTCAGCATATCGTTAAAGATCTTCAAAAGCACCGCAGATCCTTGGGTTCAGCCCCAGTTATCCTTGGGATTATCCCAAGTTTACGCCAGCAGTGCACGATGATCCTGATATAGTTCACGTCTTTGGGACCAGTACCCACTTCCGGGGCTGACAACCTCATCGTACTGGCTATACCCAGGATCCTACGTATAATGGTAGACGTACCATACATCCGTTCCTAAGGTTTCTAACGTTTTCACGTTAGCTAAGGTTTTGACATTTTCATGTCACTAAGTTTGGATAGTCGCCAGTAAGGGCCATACTCCAGTTTACACACGATCCTTTGGGCTTGTCCCCAGTTATCCTTTGGGCTTGTCCCCAGTTATCCTTTGGGCTTGTCCCCAGTTATCCTTTGGGCATGTCCCCAGCTATTAATTTATCTTTTACATTGGCTTAGTCCCAAGATATGTTCCATTTTTCAGGTTCTCGAAGTTAAACAGATAAGGATCCTTAATCCTTATTATCCGTTAAAATTTCACTTATGGTTATCTTGATTAAAGGTTAGGATCCTAATTTGGATCCTCAGGTATGATCCTTGACTATTTTGATTATACTAAACAACCTTTACACTTTGACAACTAAACCTATGATCCTTGAAATTGATTGCTTCAAAAAATTTCAGTGTCAGAATATTTGATCTAGGATCATATCCTAAATTTATTAAACATGGTTTGCTCAACTCTTGTTACTCTAACAAATATGTTTCTAAAACAACTGGAAAATAAAGAGGATAAATAAAGGATAACAACACGAGATAAGCCAGAAAAATTAAAGTTATATTATTAACGAAAGGATCTTAAACCCTTTCAAAAAGTTGTCAAAATTGCCAACCCACATTTCTACCAGCAAAACGTGGCCCGTCCACATGGGTCGGCAAAGGGTGTCCATTGTCTATGCGGTCTTAGCAGGTGCAGGAAATTAAAGGCGGCAGGATCACAAAGGCTTCATCCCCCAAACAGAGGATCCCTCCACCATTTGCAATCCTACCTATTGTTCAAAGGATCCAGGATCCTTAGCCCTAAAAACTATTGTTCAAGGTTACAAACCATAATTGTTTCAAACACCACAAACAAACCACTACCAAACTTAAAAATTGGGCTCCGGCCTAGTCTCGAAATATCCATCATCGCCCAATCCAGCAGCTCACACCTTTGCTGCTCCATCACCACCAGCTTCTCCACCTTGATCCTTGTCAGCATCACCGCCCTCCAGCATTGGGATCTCCTCAGCTTCGTCCTCACCCTCTAGATCATCGGCATGGCTTGGATGTAAGACATGCCGGTCAAGGAAAAGAAGGATTGGGTAAAGGCTGGAAAAGGATACGAATATCCTATGGTGAACGGAGTTGCAGGAAAAGCCACCCAGGTCTCGGAAACAAAATCGCTTAAAACGGTGGAGGTGAATGACTTGAAGATAGCATCCGCCGGAAAACAATGACGGATCCTATCAACATGAGCGTCGGTGAAGCAGCATCTCTCCGTAGGAGAGTCTTTAATGATCCCTTGGCTTTTTAGGGGACTGCTCTTCTTGTGATCCTTGTGAGGAGAATTTCGGAGCAACATACTTACAGCAGAATGAAAACAGGGGAGCAGAAAAACAGAGCAAGAGAAGGAAGAAAGAAAAGAAGAGAATACCTGATCGATCTTCGGTAGAGATTATAAAGGGAGTATATCTTGAATTTAAATGCAGATTGATCCTTACCCTATCTCCTATTTATAATCATGATTTGCAGGGATGTCACCTCAGTGACGTAAGGATTGCAACGGCTAGTTCAAGATTAACGGCTAGTTATCCGAGTTGTTCGTTGCAGATAAGATCAAAGCAAAATATAACTCGTTAATTTACAATAAACTCCTTATATTTTGGGGGCAATTGTTAGGGCTGGATTTTTATAATACATGATCCTTACATGTGATCCTAACCAGTGATCCTTATTTCTTTGGCAGATAGTGATCCTCAGCAGAGTTCCAGGATCAGGATCACGGATCATTATAGGATCCTCATGCTAACAGTTACCTTCATTGAATCAAGTGATATTTTGCAGGAACATCTAGCAGGATCCGCTCTTAGCATCATGATCAAAGGACGCGTCTTTACAACTATAGCATGTGCTTAATCGGAGATGGACGTTGTGAAGAATATGGAAACTTGGCATGATTTAAGGGCGATAATTTAGGCTAGATTTGCTTTTATTTCTAAAGGGGTAATGAGCTGATTATTAGTCTTTTTACCTAAAATAGGTCACCTACACTTGTATATATAACACTCTTCCCTACTCGGAAGAAAAAACAACACAATTCTCACACGCTTAGACACACATTACGATAGTGATCCTTGTACTCAGCTCATTATCATCCGAAGTTGTAACTATATTTTGATATATTGAAGTTTGGTGATCGGTAGTTGCCATCACCCGAGGTTTTTTATGCCGGAGATCATACATTGATCAAGGGCTTTTTCCTCGTATAAATCATTGTGTCTTTGCATATTTCACACTGAAGTGATCCTTTACTTTTTCTATAAACCAAGCATCATACCCTATTTACATAAAGTTTGGTTGCATTATCCTTGTGTGATTTTTGACCAAAACACTAAGGTTTCGGCATTTTCATGTCGCTCAAGTTTGGATAGTCGCCAGTGAGGGCCATACTCCAGTTTACATCCGTTTATATGGGCTTGACCCCAGTTTACATCCGTTTATATGGGCTTGACCCCAGTTTACATCCGTTTATTTGGGCTTGTCCCCAGTTACTAACTCTTATCTTATATTGGCTTAGTCCCAAGTTGTATCATATTTCAGGTTTTTGGAGACAAACGACCAAGGATCCTTGATCCTTACCTTCCATTAAGGTTTGTCTTATGGTTATCCTGTTTATAATGATAAAGGTTAGGATCCTAACTTGGATTCTCAGGTATGATCATTAACTATTTTGATTTTATTCATTATTCATTTGAAATAACCCTTATACTTGACAACTGAACTGGTGATTCTTAAACTATATCACTTTTTAGAACTTATCGGTTATGGGATATGTGATCCTTGATCATATCCTAAACTTTTTGGATATCTTTTTTAATTTTTCAAGGCTTGATAAGTATAAACAGAATGAACATTACAACAGTTGGAAAGTAAGATATTAACAAGGATATCAACACAAAATAAGCCAAAAAGTTCAAGTTATTTTATTCATAAAAGGTTAAACCATTTACGGTTGTCAAAATTACCAACCCACGTTTCTACCAGCAAAACGTGGCCCGTCCACATGGGTTGGCAAAGGGTGTCCATTGTTTACGGGTCTTTGTAGTGTAGAAAATAAAAGACGGAAGGATAACGAATGGCTTCATCCCCCAAACAGAGGATCCATCCACCACCCATTATCCTGCCTATTGTTCAAGGATCCATGATCCTTCACGCTAGAAACTACTGTCTAAAGTTATACAAGTTCTGACGATAAGGATCCTTGATCCTAGAAGCTTTACTTTTCATAGTTTGCTTATTCACTAATAATTTACGAGGATATAGAATCCTAACTTGGATTCTCTGGTATGTTATATTCTAACTTTTTCTAAGCTGTAAGTTGTCTCTTATCCTTTTTGGTTAAGGATCATTGATCCACATTTGTTTGAACACTTCAAGTTTTCTGTTAAAAGTTTAACATTATCATCAGATTTCCAATAACTTTCCAGTTGTTTGGCGATGATATCTTTGAAAATAGAAAGCATACATGAAAAATAAAGAAAAAAAACAACAATTGTAGCTAAAAATGTTTAATGTCATTACCCATTCATTATGTATCAAATCATCTGGCCTGGATTTCACCAGCAAAATCGTGGACCATCCACCCAGGCCGGATAAGGCTATCTAACAGTTAAAGTGTCTATGCAGAAATTAAAGTGCAGGAAGGTTAATAGCAAACTGTGTAGAAGGATTCATTCTCCACGAACGGAAGGATCTTCTGATCTGTAAAGGCACTTGAGGAGTTATCTCTAACTCTATATTCTGCAATGATGATTATAGCAGGTCTTATCAGTGACGACAGGCAGTGAAACAACTAGTTACCAGCAACAACGGCTAGTCCGCTTCTGACGGAAATATGACAGCTGTGAATCCTTATCACAACTGCCATATTGGGGGCAATTGTTAGGGCATGAATTTTATGCTAAGGATCATCTATCCTGAGTCTGTGCATGGATCACGGGTCCTTAATGGATGATGTGGATAGTCTGAGGATCCAGAGTCTGAGGATCCAGAGTCTGAGGATCACGCGTCTGAGGATCACGAGTCTGAGGATCAGGATCCTTTATGTTTTGCACATTTTTAATGTGTAAATGCAGGTAATGGACGTAGTGGACCACTTCTTTGCTGGAATCTCGTGGAATATGCTTTTAGGCACGTGCATATTGAAGAAATAACCGTTGGTGGTGGTCATGGGTGACTTCCACCTTTTTCGGGAAGTTAGTTAGTTGTTTTTTCTTATCTTTTTAAGGGGAAACAAGCTCAAAAAAGGCATAAGTCGTGCACACCACACAAACAACACACAACACTCGAATTCTCTGCAAACACTTAGCAAAAAACACACACTTACACTAGAAATTCATTGTATTGAGCTTGTTTTCTTCCAAAGTTGTACAAGGATCACTATTGTTTTTGCAATATATTTGGTGATCGGTAGTTTCCATCACCCGAGGTTTTTTATGTCGGAGATCTTCTAAAGATCAAGGGCTTTTTCCTCGTATAAATCTCGGTGTTCATCGTTGATTTCATATACATGTTGTTCATACAATTAACCAAGCATCATACCTCACAAAATCAGATTTGGTTGCATTATCCTTGTGTGATTTTTGACCAAAACACCGATGCATTGGCCAAGCTAGGATCATCATTGAAGATTCTAGAGGATATCAAAATCCCTATTATTCATATCCTAACTCCTGCTATTGAGGATCATATATCTATGGAGATAGGAGATGATTCTGCAATCATCCCTCGTAATGATACACAATCTCATTTAGGATCATGGATCCTTCCAATCATGAGATATATACAGCATGGAGAGAGTCCTACTAGAGAAAACCCCAGGGCTTTCAAAATCAAGGTATCTCAATTTACAATATTGATTAACATGCTATATAAACGATTTCTTGCAGGACCATATCTAAGATGCATTGAGGATCCTGAAACCCAAGAAGTCCTAAAGGATTTTCATGAAGGAGATTGTGGAAACCACACTGGGGGTAGGGCGCTATTCTCAAGGATCCCGAGGACAGGATACTATTGGCCTACAATGAAGAAGGATGCTGTGGATTATGCCAAGAAGTGTGATCCTTGTCAGAGACATAGTAATATCCTTCACCAACCAGCAGAACTTCTGCATCCTATATCCTCTTCTTGGCCATTCATGAGATGGGGAATGGATATAGTTGGCAAACTTCCCAAGGCATCTGGTTGGAAAGTGTTCGTGCTTGCTATGACTGATTACTTCTCCAAATGGATAGAAGCTGAAGCTTTTGCTCAAGTCAGAGAAAAAGAAGTGATATCCTTTATTAAAAGAAACATTATTACCAGATTTGGTATCCCTTCTGAAATTGTTTGTGATAATGGATCCCAATTTATTGGGAGTAGAACTACTAACTTTTGTGACAGCTGGGGGATTAAGATGATAACATCAACACCAGTCCACCCACAAGCTAATGGTCAAGCAGAATCATCCAACAAGATCATCATCAACAACTTGAAGAAGAAGCTTGGATCCAAGAAAGGGAAATGGGCAGAAAAACTACCTTATGTGTTATGGGCTGATAGGACAACTCCCAAGAATGCTACTGGTCAGACTCCATTTTCTTTAGTGTTTGGGGCAAAATCAGTGATCCCTACAGAGATGGTGGTTCTTACTGCAAGAACAAGCATCTGTGATCCTGAAGGAAATGCTGAAAACTTGGTTCAAGACTTGGATGCCATAGAAGAACTCAGGGATTTGGCAAGGATAAGAATGGCTAGTTACCAACAAAGGATGGCTGGAGCTTACAACAAGAACGTCAGGATCAGGAAGTTTCAAGTCGGTGATATGGTGTTAAGGAAAGCATTCCAAAATACCATCAATCCTGCTGATGGCAAGTTAGCACCAAAGTGGGAAGGCCCCTACCTTATTGAAGCTGAGGCAGGAAAGGGGGCATATCGATTATTAACAATGGAAGGAGATTTGCTACCAAGAGCTTTGAATGTTGTCCACTTAAAAAGATACTTCATGTAATAAGGATCCAGGATCCTCAATTATCTCTGTGTCCGATATCCATAAAGGATCCTCAGAGGATAGATGATCCTCACTCTGGTAATGATCTAACTTCAATTTATCCACTTCTTTAATTAATTTATTTATAAGGAAAAAGACCTTGGATCCTTTATCCTTCCTTCACTTAATTCTGATTTTTGCAGAAGATTGATATATACTTAATGAAGGATCAAGTATCCATAGAAGTCTCTAAAGTTATATGGGCTTGTCCCCAGTTTTTGGGCTAGTCCCCAATTTTTTGGGCTTGTCCCCAGTTTTTTGGGCTTCTCCCCAGTTTTTGGGCTAGTCCCCAGTTTTTTGGGTCTGTCCCCAGCATTGCCAGTAGCGCACGATGATCCTGGTGCAGTTCAAGGCAATGGGACCAGTACCCGCTTTAGGGGCTGACAATTTCATTGTACTGGCTGTATTCAGGATCCTACGTATAATGGTAAACGTACCATACATCAGTTCCTAAGGTTTCTAACGTTTTCACGTTAGCTAAGTGTTTTGGTCAAAAATCAAGCAAAGATAATGCAACCAAATCATTATGTGTGAGGTGTGATGCTTGAATCAACGAACAATATTAAGGATCACTCAGAAATGCAATGAACAAGTGACACAGAGATTTATACGAGGAAAAAGCCCTTGTTCAAGAGTTGATCTCTGGCATAAAAAACCTCGGGTGATGGAAACTACCGATCACCAACTTAAATAAAATAAAACGTGTGTTACAGCTTCGGATGATAGCGAGCTAGTTACAAGGATCACTAGAGTGAAATGTGCAACAATGGTGTGTAATCACCGAGCAAAGTGTTGTAAACTGTTGAGAGCAGTATGAGTGTGTGTGTTTAAGACAAAAATAGCCAAGTGTTCTAATCTAGCTCGCTATCCCCTCTTAAATTTAGTAAATATCTAAGTAACTAACTATCCGCAAATCATGCCCTCTCCCCACGATCTCCATAACGTTCACCATGGTCAAGCACGTGCGGAATAAAAGAGAATATGCTCCAGGAATATCGCCATGACTAAGTCCAAGCACGTACTCCTGCAAAACAATCCCATATTCAAAGTAGACAATCGTTAGTGTAAGGAACACTATAATGATCCTGGATCCTGATCCTACAGTACTCTCTAAGGATCACTAATTCAGACAGAATTAAGGATCCTTAAACCCGACAGCAATTGAGGATCACTGATCACAGGAAAATCTTCCCCTAACAATTACCCCCAAAATACAAGGAGTTAAAGTGTAAATAACGAGTTGTATTTTCTGTTCTTATCCGCAACGAATCAATGGATAACTAGCCGTTACCATCCTGACGTCACTGAGGTGACTACCCTGCATGATCATTATTATAAATTGAAGTTAGGGATAGAGATCAATTTGCATTTAAATTCGAGAAAGACTCCCTTTAAATCCTCATTCGAAGATCAAGCAGGTATCTCTCTTCCTCTTCTCCCTTTACGTTTTCTTTTCCCGTTCATCTTCTTCTCTACCATCATGACTAAAATGATGCTAAGATCCTCACCGGCTAAGGATCACACAAAAGACAGTCCTCTTAAAAGCCAGGGGATCATCGAAGATTCCATGAAAGAACGATGCTGCTTCACTGATGCACAAATAGACAGAGTTCGTCATTGTTTTCCGGCGAGTACCGTTTTCAAAACATTTGACCCCACCACTCTGAGCGATTTCGTTTCTGAAACTTGGGTAGATTTCCCAGTCACTCCGTTCTCAATAGGATACACATACCCTTTCCCTGAATTCACTCAATCTTTCTTTTCCCTCACCGGCATCTCCTATATTCAAGCTATGCCAATGATGTGGAGGGTCTTGATCACCCTTGAAAGGATCATTGAGCAAGAAGGCATTGATCTGGGAATGTCAGAGTTGGCAGAGATGTACAACCTAGTGAGCCATGGATCCCACCGATATTTACTCAAGCACAAACCTTTTGAAGAACACCCCATCCTCAAAACCACGAAGAATGATACCAACTGGAAAAGGAGGTTCTTCTTTGTCAGGAGGGATACCCTTCCAAACGGGAAGGATTTGCCAAGGGAGTGGACCACCCATGGTAGAATAGAGGATCCTTAGAAGGATCACCGAATAAGCTTGCTTCTGGTGAGGATCACTAACATGTTTTCGTTTCTTTTGTGCAGTTATTTCTGTTTCACATATTATACCATCACCTGCCACCAAGGAGAGGCTTGCTGCTTTCAGAAAACTTGATCCTGCAACAAGGTCATTTCAAGCCATTACCCAGGATTCTCAAGAAGTATTCTCAGATTCTGTAACAATGTCAAGTAAGTATCCTGTTGTTTGTATAATTAAATGTTTAATTAAATAGTTAAATAGAAACGGGATAAGGATACTTATCTGTTTTGGATGTGTAGGTGCTGGAAAGTCATCGAAGTCTGCTTTCTCGCTTTAGTGTCACTGATCTTGACACCGTCCGATCCGGGAAGAAAAAGTCTGCTGCTAGCCCCTCCGTCATAGTCCCCAAGGCAACCACTTCAAAAGGAATAGGTGGGAAGAAGAGAAAGGTTGCCGGTACCCTTGAAAGCATTCCTCTGATCCAGCATCTGTTCGAGGAATACGTCGCTGATGTAAGTATAACTGATCCTTAAATGTGATTCTGGTACATGATCCTTCCATACTGACAGTAAGGGATCCTGAATTGTATCTTCTCTTTTGCAGAAATTTGCTGAAATCTGGGACAACGTTGGGAACGTTGAAGAGCTGGAAGAGAAATACTCGGACCTTCAACAAGTGGCGGTGCTCAAGGATCACAAGATTGCCTCCCTCGAAAAGGACCTCAACGATGTCAAAACTCAAGCGGTTAAAGCTCAGATCGACGCTGACTATGAGAAGCACAAGATCATGGAGGATGCTAAAGTCTCCACTGCCATTGCCATGTATAAAACCAAGTTGCAGATGGCCCAAGAAGCTCAAGATCCTAACTTTGACAGGAGCAACTGGGACATGGAGGGCTGGAAGGCTAGGCTGGCTGAGTTGGAGGACGAAGAGGAGGCTGATGAGGTTCTAGCAATTGAGGCGACCAACAGCGGCAAGGATCAGGGTGGAGAAGCAGGTGGAGCTGGTGAAGGTGATGCAGCGAAGGTGTAAGCTGCAAGGATGGGCGATGATGGACACTTCTAGACATAGCCGGAGCCCATTTTTTAAGTTTGGTTGTTTGTTTTGTTATACAATGATGGGTTGTATTTTGAACAATAGTTACTAGGTTTATGGATCAAGGATCCTCAGACAATAGGTAGGATAATAGGTGGTGGAGGGATCCTCTGTTTGGGGGATGAAGCCACTTGTTATCCTGCCGCCTTTAATTTCCTGCATTGTTATGACCACATGAACAATGGACATGTTAGTGCAGTAATGTCTATCGCCTCCGTCAATTCAAACCGTAGCTGAAACAGAAGAAGTTTATTGCTTATATTGTTAGATTCTAGGCTTTATGTTGTATTTAGTAGAGAAAAGGCAAGGTGGCATAATTGTAAATAAGGAGAATCTCCTTATATCCTTTGCCTATAAATAGGAGCCTTAGGGTTTCATTTAGAGACTTTTGCCACATTTGAGACTTGGAGCTTTCAAGGTTAGAGTGAGAAACTAGAGAGAGAAAGTGGCAAAACGTGATTCTCAGAGCTTGTAATCGTCAGATCATCAATAGAATCACCGATTATAGTACGTCTCGTGTGTTTCGTCACGCACGTTCACAGATTCCGCACATCGAACGTGTCGTTACGCAATCGTTACGGTGTCGAAACCGGGACCTACAAGTGGTATCAGAGCAGGTGCTCGGTTGCGAAGATCAAACGCACAGATTCGTACAAGTTTTGATCAGATTCAGAGCCAAAATCATTCAGATTCGTCAAATTCTTCATATTTTTCTTGTTCTTCACGTTTTTAACTGAATTTTGACAAATTGAACAGGTTTCTACGGTTGAAAATTGCTGATTTTCGGATATGTTGTGCAAAACTATCAGATCTACAAGCCTACAAATTTTCAGATCTAAATTCCAAGCCGTTTGGGAGAAATCTGCATTTTTGTGATCGATTTGGCTGAACTGTTTGTCACCAACCGATCGGCTAGCATTCCTGTTCGATCGAACAGCAAAAGTCTAACCGATTGGCCGGCTTGTTCGATCGAACAGCCTAGTCGATTCAGTGCATCACATTTCATTTAAGTTGTCGACTTTTTGACCCCGGCCGATCGAACAGCATCACTGACATTTACTTTAGTCATTGACCTGTTGACCTAGCCGATCGGCTAGTACTCCTGTTCGATCCACCGTCATATTCATCCAATCGAACAGCATCACCGAACGGCCAGCATCCCTGTCCGATCCACCTTATATTCAACCAATCGAACAGCATATTCCTTCACTGCATATCTGACATACTTTTAAAAGAGTTGACTTGTCAACGTAAACCGTTCGGTCAGCAAATCATTGTATTTTTTTTTTTTGAAAGGAGAACTTCATTAAAACACAACCGAACCCGAAAACCGGGATGGCCAAAAAACAACTTACAAATTTACAAATTTACACCAGTCCCTCCATTCAAAAACCCCTTTTTTCGCTCTGTGTTTAAACCAAAAAAAACTAAGAATTCTAACTTCGCAAAAAACCTCTTCTACGGTAGGCCTGACGCCGTTAAACCTAAGCTTGTTTCTCGCCTTCCAAAGCTGCCAACACGCAATCAGCAGCACGCCATGCAGAGCGTCTCGTTCTCCCTGACCTTTGTTACCCACGTTATGCATCTCAATAAGATCTCTAAACGAAAAAACGAAGAACCTCGGGATACGACACCAAAAACTGATCTTCTCCCACACTCCCAAGGCGAGCGGACAAGCAGTGAAAATATGGGTGACCGAATCGGTATACCCGTGACAAAAGTTGCACATGTCGTCCAAAACCACCACACCCCGTTTTCCGAGAGCCTCGACCGTTGGGATTTTATCCATAACCGCTTGCCATGCAAAAATATTACATTTTTTGGGGATCCACTTACACCACCTCATGACGAAATTGTTACTGTAATCACGTGAAGAAGCGATGTGACGCTTGACAGCCGCAACCGAGAAACACTTCGATCCCGAACCCAACCAGGACCATTTGTCCTCACCCGAGGACAGCCTAACCGAGCCCAAAGCAGCATCCAAAGCAAGCCGATCGGACAACTCCTCACTTGTCGCCGGGTCGTGTCTCCAAAGCCACAAACCATCTCCCTCGAGACGGTCCCGAACGCTGCAAGTTTTCACCATTTCGAGACCGAACAACGCAGGGAATTTCTCTTTCAACGGAACATCAAACAACCACGGGTCTAACCAAAATAAAATCTTGTCCCCATTCCTAACCTCTCCCTTAAACAGATTCCGCATCGGAGTGTTCCCAAACAGAGGACGATTGATAACCGAAACTATGTTGCACCAAACCCCTTTCTACACCACACTTAGTCAACTGCCATCTTTAATAAACAACAGAATGCACATAATGATCTGATAAAGTTGTGCCGCTCAATAACATGCATTAATAAATTTTCTGTCACTTTTTGAATGTCACAAGTAAATTGAGCGGCCAATCAATAAACTTGATCAAAATTAACGGCTCACTCACAATTGACGCATTATGAAGATCCAATGAGATTTAATTTGTGAATAAAGTGACATCACAACCGACCATCCCATGTGTTTAAAGCCTGTCTATTCAAATAATCAGTCCAATCATTTAAAGTTCTAAGTCAACATTGACGGCTGGGACATTGAATATTGAGTTGAACTAGCAAAATTATACCGTGCTTCGCTACGGGAATCCGGTTGGTATCGTTTCGTCTCTTTATGGTAACAATAATTGTTATAGCAATCAAAAGGAAAACCTGATGCTATAGTACTTTTGAATGAAAAGAAAAAAAAATAAATAAGAAAAGTAAAAAGAAAATCGCCTTTACTGAGCTTATTTTGGGTAGCTTAAAAATGGCTTGACTCGTTCATGTTCACAACAAAGAATATCTTTAAAAGTTAAATACCATTTATCTAATAATAATAATTATGATAAAAAATTGAGTAAATGATAGTAATAGATATGTGCTAATGTTCCAAATCAAATAATGGAAACTTCGGTGGGAAAACTCAAAAGTCAAGAAGTATCCTGACGCAAGTAGGTGATAGTAATTGATATATATAATAATATGATGGACATTACAATAAAGGCCATGTGCACTATTAATTGAAGTCGGCCACAATATTATTTGCATGTGAAGAAGAAATTGTTTTGTGTGTGATAATTCGATAGGCCAGTCAATCGGTTAAGCCTTGTCTTTTAGTGCCAACCGATTCAAGTTCGTTGTGTAGTGTTTTCAGACGGCTAGCCTAACCGATTGGCTAGCCTAACCGATTGAACAACACATATTTGTCCTGTAGTGTTTTTGTTCAAACAACGAGTCTTTTGAAGTGCCAACCGATTCAAGTTAATTGTTGTGAAGTGTTTTCATACGGCTAGCCTAACCGATCGGCTGTACCAACCGATCGGCTAGCATTTCTGTGTAAAGCTTTTTCCAATCGGCTAGCCTAACCGATCGAACAACCCAACCGATCGGCTAGACCAACCGATCGGACATCAAGTTGACTTTTTGTTGGCTCACTCGATCGAACAACTTTCCCGACCGATCGGACAACTTACTCTATTCTAGACAAAATGCCAACCGATCGAACAACACCTCGTCCGATCAACCAGCATTCTGTTCGACCGATCAACCTCCCGTCCGATCAAGTTGTTTGATGTTTTTAAATTGATTGTGTGTTTGTTTGTTTGCAGGTGATCTGAGGTAATTCAAGGATATAAAATCATGGAAAAAATTGTTCCTTTCAAGGACACCAGAACAGAAGAAGAAAAATTCATCAACAGAAAAATGAAAGTTCAAACCAGGTTGCTCAGAATCTCGCGTACATTCAAAAAAGCTAAGGAGGCAAGCAGATGGGATGCTGATAAAAAATGTTACCTTGATCCCAAAGGAAACATTGCAGTTGATCCAAATTCCATTATTAATGATGCTTTCATCCAGCAATTTGCTGATAAAGAAGAAGCCAGACAAAAAGAATGGTGGGGAGGTGGTGAAAAGAAAGAAAAAGAGAAAGATGAAAGTTCAAATGTGAAGTTGTGTGCTCCAAGTGTGAAAAATCTGAAGCAGACAATGTTAAACTCTTGAAGGATGTGGAGAGTTTGACATTGGAAAACAAAATTTTTAAAAGAAAAAGAAAAGGAATTTCAAAATAAGATAACATTTTTAGAAAATGAAAATTCGAAAATTGAAAAAGATTTTGAAAAGATTAAAATTGAAAATAAAGATGTTTCTTGGATAAAATTAGAAAATAAAGTGTTAAAAGAAAAAGAAACAGATTTTCAAAATCAAATAAAAATGTTAGAAAATGAAAAATTAGTTTTTGAAGAAAAGAAAATTGAAAAAGAAAAGGCAATAAATTCTCATCTTGAGAAAATCACTCAACTTTAGAAAGAAATTGAGAATTCAAGAAATAAAATTGATAAGCTTGAAAAGAAATTGAAAGGCTTAGTGACTTCGTCATCATTACGAGATCTTGTATGTCTAAAACCGATCAATTTTGGTCCAATAAGTGACAATGTCACAAATTTTGACAAAGTCAAAATTGAGGATTGTGATGATAAAACTGATGATGAAAATGAGAAAAATGAGAAAAGAAAAATATTTTTAGAATTAAAAGAAAATTTTAAAAATACTATTTTGCAATCTACTGAAATAGGTGAATGCTCAAAGCAAAAACCTGTTAAGAAGAGTGTAGAACAAAAACAAAAAGTTAAAAATTTGAAAAATTTTCAAAAAGAAAATAAAAGCTCATCAGTTCAGTCATCCAATCATTTTGCAAAATCACAAAAATCTGAAAATAAAAACTCACAAAAAGTTGGTAATAAGTGGTGCAGGTTTGACCCAGTGCTCAAATGCCAAATCAAGGATACAAGAAGAGACATGAGTACCACAAGGCAACTCAATGTTATGATCCAAGTGTGTGGTATGAAAATGGTGTGTGGTATGAAAGTGGTGAAAGGTATGATAACAGAGTGTGTTACGCTTGTGGTGTTAGAGGACACATTTCTGTTAACTGCCAAAGTCAGAGATTTGAAACGAGAAGGTGCTATGAATGCCAAATCAGAGGACATATTGCAAGAGAATGCCCAATGAGATCAAAGGGAAGATCGAGGGTTGAATCTCAGGAAAAGGTAAAGAACTCAGTCAAAATTGAAGAAAAGCCCAAAGAACAGAAAGTGAAATTATCACAAGGGTAGAAAGATAAATTGAGAAAGAAAGCGATAAAGTATCTAGAAAAGATTTTGTCTTCGGAGAAAAGAAAGAAAGAAAGAAAGTACCTTGAAAGGATTTTGTCCTCGGATACAACTGGTAATCCGAGAAAAAGTTCTGATGAATTGCTTTCCTCAACTGCAAAGGCAAGCAAAACGAATTCATCAGATGCAAATCTGAGGACAAAAGGGTTGATAAAGAAAGAAAAATTAACTAATCAAACCAATGAAAAATCAAAGAAAGTTAATTTTTCAGAAAAAGCTTTTATCAAAGTTTTTAAGTATGAAAAAGACTGTGAAAGAATTTGTACATCACAGGTTGACAAGTTTGGAAAGCTTAAAAGTTGTAAGCATTGGGCTCCAATAGAAAATGGCAATGAATTTGTTTCAATGAAAACAAAAGAGCCATCTTCTGGCAATGAATTTGTTTCTTCGGAAACAAAGGAGCCACATGTTGGCAATGATTCTGGTTCGTCAAAACCAGAAGAGCCATCTGTTGAGGTAAAAACTGTCAAACCCAAGGCTGGTCAGGCTTGGGTGAATCTGTTTAAATGAAAAACCTGACTTGCCGGAACTCCCAGGTTGGTAAGTGGGGAGTAGGAATCGGCATCTTTCTTGAGAAATTCACGTTTGTGATATTTCGACCTACAAGTGGTTAATCAAGGACATTAAGTTGTACTTGAGTTAACTTTCTTACAAGTGATATTGTTGATTGAACCTACAAGTGTTAAATTTTGCAAGAAGTGATAAAAGAACAAAGTGATGATGTAAACCGCTAACCTACAAATGGTTTGTGAAAAGCAACAAAACTAATTTTCCGGAAAAACCATTTTGATTAAAACAAACTTAAGTGTTTTGAAATCATAATGGGAAAATAGTTTGTTGTAAGGGGGAGTTCTGATTGTTTACGTCACAAGGATGGCGAATTGAAGCGATTCGATATCAGTTTGTCATTTTTCTTGTACAGTTTGTTTTCAAATTTTCCAAGAAAATCAAAATTGAAATATATTTTGATTTTAGGGGGAGAAAAAATTAAAAAAAATTAGAAAATTTGAAAAATACAAAAACATGATAAAACCAAAAAAAGCCAAAAACATTGAAAAAATTCAAAATGAGTTTTGTTGAGAAAAAAGGAAATGATAGTAAATCAGTGGACTATCACAGCATGCTAAAGAAATGAAATGTCAAATGTGATAAACGATCTCACTAATGATGTGACGATAGGCTCAGCTAGACTAGTAGATTCGTGATAACGATACAAACTTAAATGAAAAAGCCTAGTTCTAGTGGGAAACATGGTTGAAAGCATAGTACTTAGTTTTGTCCTTCGTGATTGTGTACCTACTCAGTAATCGTTGAATGCTAAAAGAGCATAAAAACCGGTCAGTTTGTGAACTTTCACAACTTGCTGAGAAAGTCGCTGTGATTGTGCATTTTATTTTGCAAAGATTTAAACATGTTTTATTTCTTTATTTTGTTTAAGCATTGGACGTCCTCTGCGTATACGTGAGTATCAACCTGGATGTTATTGCCTAAACGTTCTGCTTTATTTTTCTTGGTGTTTTGTTTAAGCTTTGGATCACCTCTGCGTATACGGAAGTATCGACCTGGTGGTTAAAGCCTAAACAATTTCAACTTGTTTTATTTTATTATTTTGTTTAAACATTGGACTTTCTCTGCGTATACGGAAATATCGACCTGATTGTTAATGTTTAAACATTCTGCTTTGTTTTCGCACATATCACAGTTGATGAAAGTTTAAAGGCATTACTTGAGTTGGTGTATTGCATAATGAGGGGATATGCTGAGATCGTGGGGTCCATAAGAATTTAGTGCAAAATTAATATACCTTAACGTATCGGTAAGCATTTCGAAAGTTTTTAGATTGAGTTTAAAAGGACAACTATATCATCAATCTACGTGAATCGTTTAGAACTTAAAATGATTAAAGCTTCACGGTGCTAGTGATTTGTCTCATAAACTGATATGATCCTCTTACACAAACTCACAAAAATATATACAGACAATATACACCTAGATTGTATATATTTCTTTTCTGCATTTCTCTAAAAACAAAAATCCAAAAAGATTTTAGTGTGTTTTAGCATAAATTTTGAAAAATCCAAAAAGATTTTCGACAACTGATGTTGGAGAACTGATTTTCAACATTCCAAGTGCTAAACATGATGATTTACTGTGAGGGATTTGGATTCTTAATTGTTAAAATCAGATTAAAGAGCTATGTTCCAATCTTGGTCGCTTAAATTGTCAAATCTTTGAAATTTGTTGACATGGGAAGTTAAAATGTTTTTAAAAGTGCCAGGTTACGGTTCCTGGACAACTGAAAATACTTTCACTGTAAAAATATTTTTGTATATAAAACCAGGTCATCAATCCTGGAGATTCAAAATGTTTTTACTTATGAATGGATGAGATTTGCAGATGGTATTCCAGACTACGATCCCGATAGCCGAGTCTAAGGGGGAGTCTGAAGACGAGCTCAACGCAAACGGAAGCGTGCATTTAAGGAGCCAGGAAATTATCCTGGAGGAGCTTGTATCCGGAAAGCCAGGTGTCGATCCCAAAGCACGGAAGCTTGACGAAAGGGGGAGCCTGAAGGTAGAGTCTATCAAGAGGGCAACGGAAGCCTGAAAACAGATCCACCGGGATTCTGTTCGAGCAAGAAGGAGTCTTTGGTTGCTGATGATATCGCCTCCGTTAATTCAAACCGTAGCTGAAACAGAAGAAGTTTATTGCTTATACTCTTAGATTCTAGGCTTTATGTTGTATTTAGTAGAGAAAAGGCAAGGTGGCATAATTGTAAATAAGGAGAGTCTCCTTATATCCTTTGCCTATAAATAGAAGCCTTAGGGTTTCATTTAGAGACTATTGCCACATTTGAGACTTGGAGCTTTCAAGGTTAGAGAAGAGAAACTAGAGAGAGAAAGTGGCAAAACGTGATTCTCGGAGCTTGTAATCGTCAGATCATCAATAGAATCACCGATTATAGTACGTCTCGTGTGTTCGGTCATGCACGTTCACGGATTCCACACGTCGAACGTGTCGTTACGTAATCGTTACGGTGTCGAAACCGGGACACCCTTTGCCAACCCATGTGGACGGGCCACGTTTTGCTGGTAGAAATTTGGGTTGGCAATTTTGACAACCTTAAAGGGTTGAACATTTTGTGAATAAATAAAACTTTAACTTTTTGACTTATCCTGTGTTGTTATCCTTATGAATCCTTTAGTTTTCAAGTGTTATTATATACTTTGTTTGAATAAGAAAAGTTAAACAAATTATGTTTAAGAATTTTAGGATATGATCCAGGATCAAATATCCTATAGTCGAAAAAGATAAACTTTAGAAAGGTTATGCCATTTTAGAATCATTGGGTCTGTTGCCAAAGAATAAGGGTCACTTATATAAATGAAAAAAATAAAAGTAATTTGAAGATCATACCTGAGGATCCAAGTTAGGATCCTAACTCCTTAACAATTATGATCAGGATAATCAAAAAAGACAAACCTTAGTGGAAGGTAAGAATCAAGGATCCTTGCTTGTTTAACTTCAAAAACCTGAAATAGAATATAACTTGGGACTAAGCCAACATATAAGACAAGTTAGTGACTGGGGTCAAGCCCAACAATTCTGGGGACAAGCCCAATATACTGGGGACAAGCCCAAAGGATAACTGGGGACAAGCCCAAAGGATAACTGGGGACAAGCCCAAAGGATCTTGTGTAAACTGGAGTATGGCCCTCACTGGCGACTATCCAAACTTAGCGACATGAAAATGCCAAAACCTTAGCTAACGTGAAAACGTTAGAAACCTTAGGAACGGATGTATGGTACGTCTACCATTATACGTAGGATCCCGGATACAACCAGTACAATGAAATTGTCAGCCCCTAAAGCGAGTACTGGTCCCATTGCCATGAACTGTACCAGGATCATCGTGCGCTACTGGCGATACTGGGGACAGGCCCAAAAACTGGGGACTAGCCCAAAGAACTGGGGTCAAGCCCAAATAACTGGGGTCAAGCCCAAATAACTGGATACTTCTGTGGAGACTTATCCTCTGCCAAGGATACTCAAACCTTCTGCAAAACTTAGAAACAAGTGAAAGGAGGATAACGGATACAGGATCTTATCCTTAAGTATATGATATAAAAAGTTAAAGAGTTTGAGGTTAAATTATTACCATAACGGGGATCCTTCGTTGATCAAGGATCCTTCAAGGATCATCATTGGCTAAGGATCACGGATCCTTATTACAGGAAGTATCTTTTCAAATGGACAGCATTCCAAGCTCTTGGTAGCAAATCGCCTTCCATTGTCAGCAAACGATATGCCCCCTTTCCTGCTTCAGCTTCAATCAAATAAGGGCCTTCCCATTTTGGTGCCAACTTTCCATCAGCAGGATTGGTGGTATTCTGAAATGCTTTCCTCAACACCATATCACCAACTTGGAATTTCCTGATCCTGACATTTTTGTTGTAAGCTCCAGCCATCCTTTGTTGATAACTGGCCATCCATATCCTTGCCAAATCCCTGAGTTCTTCTATAGTATCCAGGTCTTGAACCAAGTTTTCAACATTTCCTTCAGGATCACGGATACTTGTTCTTGCAGTAGGGACCACCATTTCTGTAGGGATCACTGATTCTGCTCCAAATACCAAAGTGAATGGAGTTTGACCAATAGCATTCTTGGGAGTTGTCCTATCAGCCCATAATACATAAGGTAGCTCTTCTGCCCATTTCCCTTTCTTGGATCCAAGTTTCTTTTTCAAGTAGTTGATGATGATCTTGTTGGATGATTATGCCTGACCATTAGCTTGTGGGTGGACTGGTGTTGATGTTATCATCTTAATCCCCCAACTGTCACAAAAGTTAGTAGTTCTACTCCCAATAAATTGGGATCCATTATCACATACAATTTCAGAAGGGATACCAAATCTAGTAATAATATTTCTTTTGATAAAGGATATCACTTCTTTCTCTCTGACTTGAGCAAAGGCTTCAGCCTCTATCCACTTAGAGAAATAATCAGTCATAGCAAGCATGAATACTTTTCCACCAGTTGCCTTAGGTAGCTTACCAACTATATCCATTCCCCATCTCATAAATGGCCAAGAGGAGGATATAGGATGCAAGAGTTCAGTTGGTTGATGAAGGATATTACTATGTCTTTGACAAGGATCACACCTTCTAGCATAATCCACAGCATCCTTCTTCATAGTAGGCCAATAGTACCCTGTCCTCAGGATCCTTGAGAATAATGCCCTGCCCCCAGTGTGATTTCCACAATCTCCTTCGTGGAGATCCTTTAAAACTTCTTGGATTTCAGGATCCTCGATACATCTTAGATATGGTCCTGCAAGAGATCGTTTGTATAGCATGTTATTCAATATTGTAAATTGAGATACCTTAATTTTGAAAGCTATGGGGTTTTCTCCTGTAGGGATCTCTCCGTGTTGGATATATCTCATAATTGGGAGGATCCAGGATCCTGATTGCGGAGCATCACTAGGTATGATTGCAGAATCCTCTCCTATCTCCATAGCCACATGATCCTCAATAGCAGGATTCAGGATATGGATAATAGGGATTTTGATATCCTCTGGGATCTTCAAAGATGATCCTAAGTTGGCTAGTGCATCAGCTTCTGCATTCTCTTCTCTTGGTACCTATGTCAAACTAAAAGATACAAAAGAGAGTGCCATCTCTTTGAATATCTCTAAGTATTTGATTAGCTTTTCACCTTTAACAGCATAGGATCCATTAAAGTGATTAGTGATTAATAATGAGTCTACATGTACCTCAAGATACCTGATCCTCATATGCTTGGCAATTTGCAAACCAGCTATCAAGGCTTCATACTCAGCATCATTGTTAGTAGTTTGGAACTCACAAGCTATAGAGTGGGGTATTATATCCCCCTGTGGCGATTTTAGTAGTATTCCAACCCCGGTTCCTTTGACATTAGAGGCTCCATCAGTGAAGAGTATCCAAGGATCCTTAGTTTCCTCTAGCTGTTGGACTTCTAATTCAGCTTCCCTTTGCAAGTCACTACTGAAATCTGCCACAAAGTCAGCTAAGGCTTGGGATTTGATAGCGGTTCTAGGCTCATATCTTATATCATAAGCACTGAGCTTCACTTCCCACCTAGCCATCCTTCCTTCGTGATCCTTAACAAGGACAACACTTACTGCTTTTAAGGATACTGCTAGGTATAAGGATAATATATCCCCCTTTTCTGGTTTCATCAAAGTGGGGGCTGAGGATAGGTAATCCTTAAGAGCTTTGAGGGCATTTTCATACTTCTCGGTCCATTCAAATTTCTTGTTTTTCCTAAGGATGTCATAGAATTTCTTGCACTTTTCTGAGGATTTGGAGATGAACCTGTTTAAGGCTGCGATCCTGCCTGTTAATCTTTGCACATCCTTAGCATTGGCAGGTGATTTAATGTTCACAACAGCCTTAATTTGCTCTGGACTTGCTTCAATGCCCCTCTTAGTCACCATATAGCCTAGGAATTTACCAGCTTTAACACCAAAGTGACACTTGGAAGGATTTAGTTTCATATTAAATTTATCAAGGATATTGAATGCTTCCTCCAAGTCTTTAAGGTGATCCTCAGCTTTTTTACACTTAACCACCATGTCATCTATATAGACTTCCACAGTGTGTCCAATTTGATCCTTGAACATCATGTTGACTAGCCTTTGGTAAGTTGCACCTGCATTTCTTAGTCCAAATGGCATAGCAATATAACAATAAATACCAGTTGGGGTCATAAAGGCTGTATCCTCTTGATCAGATGGTTCCATTTGAATTTGTTGAAATCCAGATGAAGCATCCATAAAAGTTAACAGTTCATGACCCGTGGTAGCATCCACCATGGAGTCAATGTGGGGTAATGGGAAAGGATCCTTGGGACATGCCTTATTTAAATCAGTAAAGTCGACACATACCCTCCACTTTCCATTTTTCTTTTGAACAACAACCACATTGGCCAACCATCTTGGATACTTAACCTCTCTTATCATACCTGCTCGGAGTAATTTTTCTACCTCCTCCTGGATTATGGCATTTTTTTCTGGTGCAAACTTCCTCCTCTTTTGATGGATTGGTTTGAATGACCTGTCAATGCAAAGTTTATGAGTAATTATATTCTTAGATATACCTGTCATATCTTCGTGTTTCCATGCAAAGATAGATTTTCTCCTTTTGAGGAAGGATACCAAATCCTCTTTTATCTCGCTAAGGGTCCCTGATACTATGTAAATCTTGGATTCAGGATCATGAGGATCCATAAGGATTTCTTCTACATCCTGCTCTCTTGCCTCCAAGACATCCCTTGGAGGATACTTTAATTGTTATTGCTCTCTAGGCCTTGAGGCTGGTTTCATTGATGAAGTGTAGCAGTTTTTAGCCTCTTGCTGATCGCTCTCAATTTTCACCACCCCCCATGGACTAGGAAGCTTCACACATTGATGATAAGTGGATGGGACTGCCTTCATGTCATGTATCCAAGGCCTGCCAAGGATAACATTACAACAGGATAAGCAATCTATAACACAAAATTTTTGATAAGAATGTAATCCTTCAATATAAATTGGGAGTTTGATGTCCCCCAGAGTATTCTTGGTCTCCCCACTAAATCCCACAAGCATTGAGGATCTTGGTATAATATCGGATTCAGGAATATTCATCTTCTTAAGGACATCAAGTTGGATGATGTTCACAGAGCTTCCTCCATCTATAAGGATCCTGCGAACAAAATGGTTAGAAATAAAAAGAGTGATAACAAGACCATCATGATGAGGATCCTGAATATCAACACGATCATCCTCATCAAAAGTTATGACTTAATCGTTGGTAACACTGGACGTTCGTGTTTTGGTCAAAAATCACTTAAAGATAATGCAACCAAACTTTATGTAAACGGGGAATGATGCTTGGTATGATGAACAAAGTGAAGGATCACTTAAATGTAAAATGCACAATTGACACAAGGATTTATACGAGGAAAAAGCCCTTGATCAATGATCTCCGGCATAAAAAACCTCGGGTGATGGAAACTACCGATCACCAAACTTCAATATAACAAATAATGGTTACAACTTTGGGTGGTAACGAGCTAGGTACAAGGATCACTATAGTATCGTGTGTCAAAGCGTGTGAGAAATGTGTTGTGTCTTCCGAATGTGGAAGAGTGCTATTTATACAAGTGTGAGTGGTCGTATTTTAGGTAAATAACCTAACTATTAGCTCGTTACCCCTTTAGGAATAGAAGTAAATCTAGCCTAAATTATCGCCCTTAAATTATGCTGAGTTTCCATATCGTCCACAACGTCCATCTTTGATTATGCATATGCCAAAGTTGTTGTGACGAGTTCCTTGTTTACGTTGCTAAGAGCGGATCCTACTCGAAATTCCTGCAAGATAACATTAAATCCAAGGAGAACAACTGTTAGTATGAGGATCCCTAGAATGGTCCGTGATCCTGATTCTGGAACTCTTCTGAGGATCACTATCTGCCAAAGAATCAAGGATCACTGGTTAGGATCACATGTAAGGATCATAAGTCATAAAAATCCAGCCCTAACAATTGCCCCCAAAATATAAGGAGTAATATTGTAAATAAACGAGTTGTATTTTGTTTGATCTTATCCGCAACAAGTTAACGGATAACTAGCCGTTGGAGACGGACTAGCCGTTGCAAACCTTACGTCATATAAGTGACAGCCCTGCAAATCATCATTATAAATAGGAGTTAGAGATAGGATCAATTTGCATTTAAATTCAAGAGAGACTCCCTTTATATTCTCGCCCGAAGATCAATCAGGTATCTCTTTTCCTCTTTCTTCCTTCTCTTACTCTGTTTTTCTGTTTCTTTCCATCATTCTGCAAAGATGTTGCTCCGGAACTCCCTGCATAAGGATCCTAAGAAGAACAGCCCCTTGAAGGGTCAATGGATCATCAAAGATTCTCCCACCGAGAGGTGCTGTTTTACCGATCCTCAGGTCGACAGAATCCGTCATTGTTTTCCGGCGAACACCATCTTCAAGTCTTTTACTTCCACTGCTTTGAGTGATTTTATTTCTGATACTTGGGTAGCTTTTCCTGTTACTCCGTTCTTGATAGGATATTCGTATCCTTTCCCATAGTTCATTCAATCCTTCTTCTCTCTCACCGGCATCTGTTATATCCAAGCCATGCCCATGATCTGGAGGGTGTTATACACCCTTGAGAGGATCATTGAACAAGAGGGGATAGACCTTGGTATGGCGGAGCTGGCGGAGATGTATGATCTTACCACTTTCGGATCCCATCGTTATTTGTTTAAGCAAAAAGCTGGAGAGGATCATCCTGTCTTCAAAGTCACCAAGAACGACACAAACTGGAAGCGTCGGTTCTTTTTTGTTAGGAGAGATACCATCCCTGATGGGAAGGATATGCCCAAAGAGTGGGCTACTCATGGTAGGATAGAGGATCCTGGAAGGATCACCATAAAATTTGTTCCTTAGGATGAGGATCACTGATATTTTCTTGTTTATTGTGCAGCTATCTCCATCTCTCGTCTGAAGTTGACACCTGCTGCAAAAGAGAGACTTTTGGCCTTCAAGAAGCTTGATCCGGAGACAAGAACTTTCCAGGTTGCTACCCAGGATTCCCAAGAAGTATCCTCTGCCTCTGTCACAATGCCAAGTAAGTATCCTCATCTAGAAAGTAATTCTATGTAGGACTTTCAAGTTTAATTAGAATACTTATCTTATTTTGGTTGTGTAGGTGCTGGAAAACCTTCTAAGTCTGCCTCAAAGTTTGGCATCGATGATCTGACCAACGTGAAATCCTCAAGGAAGAAGAATCCTGCTAGCCCAAGCGTTTCAGCCCCTAAAGCACCTATTAGGGGTAAAGGAAAGAAGAGAAAGGCCTCTGAGGATTTACAAGGCCTGCTCCTGCTCCACCAACAGTTTCTGGACTACTTCAACGAGGTAAGGATCACTGCCCCTGTTTGTTATCCTGACAATTTTGAGGATCACTTGTTTCTGACGTTATGCCTTGTTTTCCTTGCAGAAATTTGCTGAAATAGAGACTTATGTTGGCCACGTCGAGGATCAAGATCGCCAAATTGCTGACCTCCAACAGATGGGTGTGCTGAAGAATCTCAAGATTGCTGATCTTGAGAAGGAGCTCCGGGCTACCAAAGATGAAGCTGCCAAAATGCTGATCAACTTTGATTATGAGAAGCATGATATCACCCAGCATGCCAAGGTCTCTGCTGCGATAACTATGTATAAGATCCAGCTGCAGATGGCTGCGGACGCTCAGGATCCTGCCTTCGATAAGAGCACATGGGACGTTGAGGGCTGGAAGGCGAGGCTGGCAGAGTTGGAGGATGATGAAGAGGCTGAGGGGATCCCGATGCTTGAAGGTGGTGATGCTGGCAAGGATCAGGGTGGAGAGGCAAGTGGAGCTGGTGGTGATGGTGCAGCGAAGGCTTGAGCTGCAGGATTGGGCGATGAAGGAAACTTCTAGACATAGCCGGAGCCCAATTTTTTTTTGTGGTTGTTGACGTTTTTAAACAATTATGGTCTGTAACTTTGAACAATATTTTTAGGATTAAGGATCCAGGATCCTTCAGACAATAGGTAGGATTGCAAATGGTGGAGGGATCCTCTGTTTGGGGGATGAAGCCATTGTGATCGTGCCGCCTTTTATTTACCTGCATGCTATGACCGCACAAACAATGGACACCCTTTACCAACCCATGTGGACGGGCCACGTTTTGCTGGTAGAAACGTGGGTTGGCAATTTTGACAACTTTGAAGGGTTTCAAACCTTTGTTAATAAAATAACTCTAATCTTTTTGGCTTATCTCGTATTGTTATCCTTTTAATTTCCAATTGTTTTGATACATGTTTGTTTGAGTAAGAAAAGTTGAGCAAATTATGTTTAAGAAATTTAGGATATGATCCTGGATCAAATATCCTATAATCGAAAATTTTCAAAGTAGTTTATTTTAAGGATCATAGGTTCAGTCGTCAAGGTCTAAGGGTTGAATAATGATTGAAATTAAAAATAGTTAAGGATCATACCTGAGGATCCAAGTTAGGATCCTAACCTTTAATCAGGATAACCATAAGTAAAACTTTAATGGATAATAAGGATTAAGGATCCTTAATTGTTTAACTTCGAAAACCTGAAAAAATGGAATATAACTTGGGACTAAGCCAATATAAAAGATAAGTTAGTAACTGGGGACAAGCCCAAAGGATAACTGGGGACAAGCCCAAGGATAACTGGGGACAAGCCTGAAGGATAACTGGGGACAAGCCCAAGGATCGTATGTAAACTGGAGTATGGCCCTTACTGGCGACTATCCATACTTAGTGACATGAAAATGCCAAAACCTTAGCTAACATGAAAACGTTAGAAACCTTAGGAACGGATGTATGGTACGTCTACCATTATACGTAGGATCCTAGGCATAGCCAGTACGATGAGGTTATCAGCCCCTGGAGTGGGTACTGGTCCCAAAGACATGAACTATACCAGGATCATCGTGCGCTACAGGCGAAAACTGGGGACAAGCCCAAGGATAACTGGGGTTGAGCCCAAGGATCTGAGATGCTTTTGAAGACTATCAATAATATGCTGAGGATACCTGGACTATCAGAACTCAAATTCTCGTGAGAGGAGGATGAAGGATACATGATCGTTATCCTTAGGTAAAAATAAGAAAATGGAATAGTTTAGGATTAGGATATTACCAGAGTAAGGATCATTGACATCATCTGGATCCTTCGAGGATGCTTTAAATGTAAGGATCATATGTGCCAGGAGGATCCTGTTCACATGAAATATTTCTTTAAGTGAACAGCATTCCAGGCTTTAGGTAACAAATTTCCTTCCATGGTTAGCAATCTATATGCCCCCTTTCCTGCTTCAGCTTCAATCAAGTAAGGGCCTTCCCACTTTGGTGCTAATTTCCCGTCAGCAGGATTGATGGTATTTTGGAATGCTTTTCTCAATACTATATCCCCCACTTGGAATTTTCTTATTCTGACATTTTTGTTGTAAGCACCAGCCATTCTTTGTTGGTAGCTCGCCATCCTTATCCTAGCCAGATCCCTGATTTCCTCAATAGTATCCAAGTCCTGAGCCAAGTTTGCAGCATTTCCTTCAGGATCACGAGTACTTGTTATAACAATTGGAACCACCATTTCTGTTGGGATCACTGCTTATGCCCCAAACACTAAAGAGAAGGGTGTTTGACCAGTAGCATTCTTGGGAGTTGTCCTATCAGCCCAAAGCACATAAGGCAATTCCTCTGCCCATTTCCCCTTCTTGGATCCAAGTTTCTTCTTCAGATTATTGATGATGATCTTGTTGGATGATTCTGCTTGACCATTGGCTTGTGGGTGGACTGGTGTTGATGTTATCATCTTAATCCCCCAACTGTCACAAAAGTTAGTAGTCCTGCTCCCAATAAATTGGGAACCATTATCACATACAATTTCAGAGGGAATGCCAAATCTAGTTATAATGTTTCTCTTAATAAAGGATATAACTTCTTTCTCTCTGACTTGGGCAAAAGCTTCAGCCTCTATCCACTTGGAGAAGTAGTCAGTCATAGCAAGCATAAATGCTTTTCCACCAGGTGCTTTAGGGAGCTTGCCAACTATATCCATTCCCCATCTCATGAATGGCCAAGAGGATGGTATAGGATGTAGAAATTCTGCTGGCTGATGAAGGATATTGCTGTGTCTTTGACAAGGATCACACTTCTTAGCATACTCCACAGCATCCTTTTTCATAGTTGGCCAGTAGTATCCTGTCCTTAGTATCCTTGAGAACAATGCTCTGCCCCCAGTGTGGTTTCCACAATCTCCTTCATGGATGTCTTTTAACACTTCTTGGACTTCAGGATCCTCGATACATCTTAAATATGGTCCTGCAAGAGATCGTTTATATAGCACATTATTTAAGATTGTGAATTGGGATACCTTAATCCTGAAAGCCCTAGGATTTTCTCCTATAGGAATCTCCCCGTGTTGTAAGTATCTCATGATTGGTGAGATCCATGATCCTGAACAAGATTGAGTATCCTCACTAGGGATCATCGCAGAATCCTCTTCTATTTCCATGGCCATCTGATTTTCAATAGCAGGAGCTAGGATATGGATGATGGGGATACTTATATCCTCTGGGATCTTCAAAGATGATCCTAAATTGGCCAATGCATCAGCTTCTGTATTTTCTTCCCTTGGTACCTGTGTCAAACTAAAGGAAACAAAGGAGAGTGCCAATTCTTTGACTATCTCTAAATATTTGGTTAGTTTTTCACCTTTAACAGCATAGGATCCATTAAAGTGATTAGTGACTAACAATGAATCCACGTATACCTCAAGATACCTGATCCCCATATGCTTAGCAATTTGCAAACCAGCAATTAAGGCTTCATATTCAGCCTCATTGTTGGTTGCTTGGAACTCACAAGCTATGGAGTGGGGTATTATGTCCCCCTGTGGCGATTTTAGTAGTATGCCGAGCCCTGTGCCTTTGACATTTGAGGATCCATTAGTATGTAGTATCCAAGGATCCTTGGTCTCATCCAGCTGCTGGACCTCCAATTCAGCTTCCTTTTGTAAATCACTAATGAAATCAGCCACAAAGTCTGCTAATGCTTGAGATTTGATGGCTGTTCTAGGCTCATATCTTATATCATGGGCACTGAGCTTTATTGCCCATTTAGCCATCCTTCCGGACATCTCTGGTTTCCTGAGGACATTCTTGATTGGAAAATTAGTTCTAACAACAATAACATGGGTTTCAAAATAATGTCTTAGCTTAGTAGATGCCATAATTAATGCAAGAATAAGTTTTTCAAGGTGTGAGTACCTGGATTCGGCATCAAGTAAACTCTTACTTACATAATAGACAGGATATTGTGTACCTTCATGATCCTTAACAAGGACTGCACTTACTGCTTTTGAGGATACCGCAAGGTATAAGGATAACACATCTCCTTTTTCTAGTTTCATCAATACTGGGGCTGAGGACATGTATTCTTTTAGGGCTTGTAAAGCATTCTCATGCTTTTCCTTCCATTCAAATTTCTTGTTCTTTCTTAGGATATCATAGAATTCTTTACACTTTTCTGAGGATTTGGATATGAATCTGTTTAGAGCTGCTATCCTACCTGTTAGCCTTTGCACATCCTTAGCGTTGGCAGGGGATTTGATATTCACCAATGCTTTGATTTGTTCCGGGCATGCTTCAATGCCCCTCTGGGTTACCATATATCCTAAGAATTTACCTGCTTTAACACCGAAGTGACATTTTGAAGGATTAAGCTTCATGTTATAATTATCAAGGATATCAAATGCTTCCTCCAAGTCCCTTAGGTGATCCTCAGCCTTCTTTGATTTTTCAACCATATCGTCTATGTATACTTCCATAGTTTGTCCAATTTGATCTTTGAACATCATATTCACCAGCCTTTGATATGTTGCACCTGCATTTCTTAATCCAAAAGGCATAGCAATATAACAATATAAACCGGTTGGGGTCATAAAAGCCGTATCCTCCTGGTCAGATGGTTCCATCTGAATTTGTTGGAATCCAGATGATGCATCCATAAAGGTTAACAGTTCATGACCCGCCGTTGCATCCACCATGGAGTCAATATGGGGTAATGGGAAAGGATCCTTGGGACATGCCTTATTCAGATCAGTGAAATCGACACATACCCTCCACTTTCCGTTTTTCTTTTGAACAACAACCACATTGGCTAGCCATTTTGGATACTTTACCTCTCTAATCATACCTGCTCGAAGTAATCTTTCTACTTCTTCCTGGATAATGGCATTTCTTTCCGGTGCAAACTTCCTCCTTTTTTGATGGATTGGTTTGATTGACCTGTCAATGCTAAGTTTATGAGTTATAATATCCTTAGATATACCTGTCATATCCTCATGTTTCCATGCAAAGGTAGACTTTCTTCTTTTGAGGAAGGATACTATGTCTTCTTTCATCTTGTCAAGGATCCCTGATCCGATATAGATTTTTGATTCAGGATCATTAGGATCCAAAAGGATTTCGTCCACATCCTGTTCTCTCGCCTCCAAGACATTCCTTGGAGGATACTGTAATTGCTATTGATCCCTTGGCTTCGAGGCTGGTTTCATTGATGAGGTGTAACAATCCTTAGCCTCCTGCTGATCATTGTCGATCTTGATTATTCCCCATGGGCTAGGGAGCTTCACACATTGATGGTAGGTGGATGGGACTGCTTTCATATCATGTATCCAGGGCCTACCAAGGATAACATTACAACAAGACAAACACTCAATAACACAAAATTTTTGATAATTATGTAATCCTTCCACATAAATTGGGAGTTTGATGTCCCCCAGGGTTTTCTTAGTTTCGCCACTGAATCCGACAAGTACGGAGGATCTTGGTGTGATATCTGATTCAGGGATACCCATCTTCTTCAGAACATCAAGCTGGATAATGTTTACTGAGCTTCCTCCGTCGATAAGGATCCTGCGGACAAAATGGTTAGAGATAAAGAGAGTGATGACTAGACTATCATGATGAGGATCCTGGATGTTGATTCTATCATCCTCATCAAAGGTTATGATTTTTCCTTCCGAGACACTTGATGTTCGAATAGGTCTTTCTCCGTTATCCATTTTAGCTTCCTTTGCATGCCTTTTAGCTGCTGAGAAGGATGTACCACAGATGTCTGATCCTCCAGAAATAAAGTTGATCACTTGTGCATTTGCCGGAGGGGCTGGAGCTTTTTCAGGGATCCTTTCAGGATCCTGAGTCCTTTGCTTTTTTCTTCCCAACAACTCTTTTAGATGCCCCTTGCTTAGCAGATATCCAATTTCCTTTCTCAATGCGATACATTCTTCAGTTAAATGCCCGTAATCCTCGTGGTATGCACACCACTTTGACTTGTCTTTAGTTCCAGTTGGTTTGTCGTTTTTTCTAGGCCATCTGGCTTTTTCTCCTAGATTCTGCATTGCAAGGATTAGTTCATGATTATCAACGGAAAAACAATATTCAGAAATCGGAGGATAATCCTCATCATCCTCTTCTTGGTCAACGGCATGCACGTTCTGGTTGTCATTCCTATTGTAGGATTTGAATCTGTTGCTTTTGAAAGAGGATCCTTGCTTTTCTTGTTTTGAGGATCCCACTTGTCTTTCCTGGATCCTTTTGTCATCCTCTAGCCGGATGAACCTGAGTGCACGAGTTCTTACTTCATCTAGGTTCCTGCATGGTGTCATAACAAGATCATCATAGAACAATGAATCCCTAAGCAATCCCATTTTGAAGGCCTCAACAGCTGTGGCCATATCCAAGTTGGGAATGTCCAAGGATTATTTACTGAATTTGGTTATATAATCCCTTAATGATTCATTATGACCCTGAGTTACCCTATATAAATCACTAGTCAATCTTTCAAATTTTCTACTACAAGAGAATTGATTATTGAATAAATTAACTAAATTAGCAAATGAGGTAATAGAGTAAGGGGGAAGACTTAGCAACCATTTAAGAGCTGATCCAGTAAGAGTGGATCCAAATCCTTTGCATAGGCACGCTTCCTTTAATCTTTCCGGAATTGGATTGATCTCCATCCTCTCCCTGTATTGTGCTATGTGTTCCTCAGGATCCGTTGTACCATCATACAGCTTCATAGTAGGGATATGGAACCTTTTGGGTATCTCAGCATCACAAATTGGTGGTGCAAAACGAGATACCTTATGGCTTCCATCTGCAATTTCCGGGATAGGTTTGACTACCCCTGGAACACTTGATATCATATCCTTCAATTTTTGTAGTTCTCTGGCCATAGCATGATTGATACCTGTGTCCTGCATGAATCCATGGTTAGTGGTAAGAGAATTATTAAAAGTGTTACCTCCCATCGGGTTCAAGTTAGGAACATTGGATGTGAATCCATATTACTGGGATTCTGGGATGATGGATGGACCAGTGGAAGCAATGGTCTGCATTGGAATAAAATCTCCTTGATGGACATCTGGACTTCCTGTTTGCAAATTCTTCAAGGATCCTGGTATCTGAAGGGATCCCTGAATATGGGATGATCCTGGAACGAAGGAGGATCCTTGAACCTGGGATAATCCTGGAACGAAGGAGGATCCTTGAACCTGGGATAATCCTGGAACGAAGGAGGATCCTTGAACCTGGGATGATCCTGGAACGAAGGAGGATCCTTGAACCTGGGATGATCCTGGAACGAAGGAGGATCCTGAGTTCATGAAGGATCCCATATGTTGAGTATAAGATCATGCCGGTTGGAAATATGATCCTGATGCCTGAGTCACTACTGCTGAGCCGAAATGCACTCCTCTTGATCCCCACATGTGTTGAACGTCTGGGACCTCTGATGGCTGAGAAGTAATCATCGGAGTATCAAAATTCAAAGATTTGGGCATTAGAGGGGAATGATCCTCTGCCGTTTTCTTTTGCCTTTTGAGATCTCCGATTTCCTTGAGGATCCTGTCATTAGTTTCATCCTGCTGCTGCATACGATCCCTCATCTGCAAAATCAAAGTAAATATATAACTAGTACTGGGAATAGAAGAAGTTAGAGCAGAAGATGATGGTTTAGAGGAGATAGGAGTTGGTCTCTTCTCAGCATTTTTCTGAGATCCAGCTGGTGGTGGAGGCAAAGGTGGAATGCCATTAGATGAATTGACTGCAGAAGTCGCTGTGGAAGTATTCTTCAATGATGAAGCCATGCAACACTTCCGGAATGATCACCAACAGAAAAACTTTCTTATGAATGAAGCACCAATTGCCCCACGGTGGGCGCCAAACTGTTTTGGTCAAAAATCACTTAAAGATAATGCAACCAAACTTTATGTAAACGGGGAATGATGCTTGGTATGATGAACAAAGTGAAGGATCAGTTAAATGTAAAATGCACAATTGACACAAGGATTTATACGAGGAAAAAGCCCTTGATCAATGATCTCCGGCATAAAAAACCTCGGGTGATGGAAACTACCGATCACCAAACTTCAATATAACAAATAATGGTTACAACTTTGGGTGGTAACGAGCTAGGTACAAGGATCACTATAGTATCGTGTGTCAAAGCGTGTGAGAAATGTGTTGTGTCTTCCGAATGTGGAAGAGTGCTATTTATACAAGTGTGAGTGGTCGTATTTTAGGTAAATAACCTAACTATTAGCTCGTTACCCCTTTAGGAATAGAAGTAAATCTAGCCTAAATTATCGCCCCTAAATTATGCTGAGTTTCCATATCGTCCACAACGTCCATCTTTGATTATGCATATGCCAAAGTTGTTGTGACGAGTTCCTTGTTTACGTTGCTAAGAGCGGATCCTACTCGAAATTCCTGCAAGATAACATTAAATCCAAGGAGAACAACTGTTAGTATGAGGATCCCTAGAATGGTCCGTGATCCTGATCCTGGAACTCTTCTGAGGATCACTATCTGCCAAAGAATCAAGGATCACTGGTTAGGATCACATGTAAGGATCATAAGTCATAAAAATCCAGCCCTAACAGTTCGAATGGGTCTATCTCCATTATCCATCTTGGTTTCCTTGGCATATCTTTTGGCTACTGAAAAGGAAGTACCACAAATGTCTGATCCTCCGGATATGAAGTTTATAACTTGTGCATCTGCTGGAGGGGCTGGAGCTTTTTCTGGGATCCTTTCAGGATCCTGGGTTCTCGACTTCTTTCGTTCCAAAAGTTCCTTTAAATGCCCCTTGCTTAACAAGTAACCATTTTGATTTGTCTTTCGTAGTGCAATGCACTCTTCAGTGAGATGCCCAAAATCCTCGTGATAAGCACACCATTTTGATTTGTCTTTCGTAGCAGCTGGTTTATCACTTTTTCTTGGCCACCTAGCTTTCTCACCTAAATTCTGCATTGCAAGAATCAGTTCATTGTTATCAACAGAAAAACAGTATTCAGAGATTGGAGGATAATCCTCATCATCCTCTTCCTGTTCCACTGCATGCACATTCTGGTTATCAGACTTGTTATAGGATTTGAACTTGTTGTTCTTGAAAGAGGATCCTTGCTTTTCCTGTTTTGAGGATCATGCTAGTCTCTCCTGGATCCTTTTGTCATCCTCTAACCGGATGAACCTAAGGGTCCTGGTTCTTACTTCATCGAGATTCCAGCATGGGGTCATAACAAGATCATCATAGAATAATGAATCCCTAAGCAAACCCATTTTAAAGGCTTCTACAGCCGTAGCTATATCCAGGTTAGGGATATCTAAGGATTCCTTACTAAACTTAGTGATATAATCTCTAAGTGATTCATTTTGACCTTGAGTTATCTTATACAAATCACTAGTAAATCGTTCAAACTTTCTACTACAAGAAAATTGGTTATTAAACAGGTTAAATAGATTAGCAAATGAAGTAATAGAGTAGGGAGGAAGACTTAGCAGCCATTTAAGAGCTGATCCTGTGAGTGTGGATCCAAATCCCTTACATAGACATGCTTCCTTTAACATTTCTGGGATGGGGTTAATCTCCATCCTTTCTCTGTATTGAGCTATGTGTTCTTCAGGATCTGTGGAGCCATCATATAACTTCATGGTTGGTATCTGGAACCTTTTGGGTATCTCAGCATCACAAATAGGTGGTGCAAAATGAGATATCTTGTGGCTCCCATCTGCAATTTCAGGAATAGGCTTAACCACCCCTGGAACACTGGATATCATATCCTTAAGCTTTCGTAACTCTCTAGCCATAGCTTGATTGATACCTGTATCCTGCATAAGGCGATGGTTAGTGGTATAAGAAATATTGAAAGTGTTACCTCCCGGTGGATTCAAGCTTGGAATCCTGGATGTGAATCCATATTGTCGAGGCTCTGGTATGATTGAAGGACCAGAAGAAGTAATGGTTTGCATTGGAATGAAGTCTCCTTGATGGACATCAGAACTTCCAGGTTGCAAACTTCTTAAGGATCCTTGATCCTGGGGAAGATTGGATCCTTGATGCACTGTGAATGGGGGTCTTGGAGGATAATCCATGGATTTGAAAATCTGAGAGGATCCTTGAGGCTGAAAGGAGGATCCTTGAACCTGAGAGGATCCTTGAACCTGAGAGGATCCTTGAACCTGGTGCGTCCCCATGTATCCTCCTAAGCTAACGAAGGATCCTTGATGCTGAGAGAAGGATCCTGCTGGTTGAAAATAGGATCCTAAGGCTTGAGACGTTGCTGAGGATCCGTAGTGCATTCCTCTTGTTCCACCAAAGTATTGGACATCTGGAGCTACAGAATGCTGAGAGGTTATGACCGGAGTGTCGAAATTCAAAGATCTGGGCATCAATGGGGAATGATCCTCTGCTGATCTCTTCTGTTTCTTGATATCACCAATTTTTCTCTGAGAATCCTTTCGTTGGTCTTATCCTGCTGCTGTATGTGATCCTTCATCTGCAAAATTAAAGTAAAAGGGTCACTAGTAGTAGGAGTATAAGATGCAGAAGAAGTTGGAGGTTTTGAGAAAATAGGAGTCGGTTTCTTTTCAGCATTCTTCTGGGATCCAGAAGGTGGTGGAGGCAAAGGTGGAACGCCTTGGGATGAATTGACCGCAGACATTGCACTTGAAGTGGTTTTTCCTTGAAAGGCCATCTGGTTGAATGTGATGAACCGGAGTAACCGAAATGAACGAAGTTTCTCAAAAATGAAGCACCAATTGCCCCACGGTGGGCGCCAAACTGTTTTGGTCAAAAATCAAGCAAAGATAATGCAACCAAATCTTTATGTGTGAGGTGTGATGCTTGAATCAATGAACAATATTAAGGATCACTCAGAAATGCAATGAACAAGTGACACAGAGATTTATACGACGAAAAAGCCCTTGATCAAGAGTTGATCTCCGGCATAAAAAAACCTCGGGTGATGGAAACTACCGATCACCAACTTTAATAAAATAAAACGTGTGTTACAATTTCGGATGATAGCGAGCTAGTTACAAGGATCACTAGAGTGAAATGTGCAACAATGGTGTGTAATCGCCAAGCAAAGTGTTGTAAACTGATGAGTGCGGTATGAGTGTGTGTGTTTAAGCCAAAAATAGCCAAGTGTTCTAATCTAGCTCGCTATCCCCTTTTAAATTTAGTAAATATCTAGGTAACTAACTATCCGCAAATCAGGCCCTCTCCCCACGATCTCCATAACGTTCACCATGGTCAAGCACGTGCGGAATAAAAGAGAATTTGCTCCAGGAATATCGCCATGACTAAGTCCAAGCACGTACTCCTGCAAAACAATCCCATATTCAAAGTAGACAATCGTTAGTGTAAGGATCACTATAATGATCCTGGATCCTGAGCCTACAATACTCTCTGAGGATCACTAATTCAGACAGAATTAAGGATCCTTAAACCCGACAGCAATTGAGGATCACTGATCACAGGAAAATCTTCCCCTAACACTAAGGTTTTGGCATTTTCATGTCACTAAGTTTGGATAGTCGCCAGTGAGGGCCATACTCTAGTTTACACAAGATCTTTTGGGCTTGTCCCCAGTATATTGGGCTTGTCCCCAGAATTGTTGGGCTTGTCACCAGTTGCTAACTCTTCTCTTATATTGGCTTAGTCCCGAGTTATGTTATATTTCAGGTTTTTGAAGCTAAACAGCTAAGGATCCTTGATCCTAACCTTTTATTAAGGTTTGTCTTTTGGTTATCCTGATTGTAAATATTAAAGGTTTAGGATCCTAACTTGGATTCTCATGTATGATCCTTGATCACTTTAATTTTATTTTTTAAGTGACCCTTATTTTTTTGACAACAGTATACATGATCCTTAAGTGACATCACTTTTTGAATTTTTCAATTATAGGATATCTGATCCTTGATCATATCCTAAACTTTTTGACATAATCTACTAAACTTTTGTTCTTAACTCATGAATTCAAGCAAAATGTGCCATAACAATTGAATGGTAGAGTATTCACAAATATAACAACACATGAGATAGCCAAAAGATTAAGGTTTTATTTATTTATCAAAAGATTAATCCTCTATAGGTTGTCAAAAGTGCCAACCCAAGTTTCTACCAGCAAAACAAGGCCCGTCCACTTGGGTTGGCAAAGGGTGTCCATATTAACGAGGTCTAAGTGCAAGAATAAAAAAAACAGCAGGATAACAATGGCTTCATCCCCCAAAATAGAGGATCCCTCCACCATTTGTAATCCTGCCTATTGTCTGAAGGATCAGTGATCCTTAAACCTAATTACTATTTTTCAAGTACAGACCAACCATTGTTCAAGAAAAATATCAACAACCAAAAACTACCAAACCATAAAAAATGGGCTCCGGGCGCGTCTAGATAAATCCATCATCGCCCATTGTTGCAGCCTACACCTTCGCTGCATCACCATCACCTCCAGCCTCTGCATCATCAGCTTGATCCTTCGCCCCGCTGCCTTTTGCCTCGATTGCCAGAACCTCTTCAGTCTGCTCTTCATCCTCCAGCTCAGCTAGCTTGGCCTTCCAACCTTCCTGGTCCCAGGTAGCCTTGTTAAAGCTAGGATCCTCAGCCTCCTTCGCCATCTGAAGCCTGATCTTGAGCATAGCAATGGCAGCAGAAAGCTTAGCACCCTCCATCACTTCAGCCTTCTCATGATCAGCATTGATGTGGGCCATGACCAGCTGCTTTTTCGCCAAGTTAAGCTCCTTCTCGAGGGTGGAGATGGTCTCATCCTTTGCCAGGAAGATCTTCTGAAAGTCCAAGTGCTTCTGCTCAGCCTCTTCAACATACGCATCAAAGAGCATCTGGATCTCCGCAAATTTCTGCAAAAAAAGAAAGATATAATTCAGGATCCGTTATCCTCGAATGGGCAGGATAGAATTAAGGATCAGGGATCGTTACCTCAGAGAAGTATTCTTTAAACTGATGCCGGATGAGGGGCAGGCCTTCAAGATCATCAGCGGTCTTCCTTTTCTTTCCGCCCTTGCCCTTGGAGGTGACAGGCTTAGAAATTGGGACGCTAGGGTTGGTAGCAATTCGTTTCTTGCCGGACCGGGCAGTGACAGCATCAAGATCACTGACGCTGAAGCGAGAAGCTGATTTCAAGGACTTTCCAGCACCTAGAAACGGCAAACAACAGATAAGTATCCTTAATTTATATCTATTTAATCATACATAAATATAGACACTTACTTGAAATGGTCACTGAACCGGAGGATACTTCTTGTGAATCCTTTGTGTTTGCCTAGAATGATCTAACTGCAGGATCAAGGCTCCAAAAGGCAGCGATCCTTTCTTTTGTTGCAGGTGACTGAATGAGATGAGAGACTGAGATAGCTGCACAAAAAGACAGAAAAGGATCAGTTATCCTCAGCAAAAACAAGGTTATCCTATGATCCTTCTATAAGGATCCTATGTCCTACCATTGGTGGTCCACTCTTTGGGGAGATCTTTCCCGTCTGGAATAGAGTCTCTCCTAACAAAGAAGATGCGGTTTTTCCAGTGGGTATCATTCTTTGTGGTCTTAAGGGTCGGATGAGGATCACCAGGCTTATGTTTGAACAAGTAATGGTGTGAACCATGGCTCACAAGATTATACAGCTCAGCCAGTTCCAACATTCCTATCTCTATACCTTCCTGCTCTATGATGTTTTCTAAGGTATGCAATACTTTCCACATCATCGGCATAGCCTGGATATAGCACATACCGGTGAGTGCAAAGAAAGATTGGGTAAAGGCAGGGAAAGGATAAGAGAATCCTATCAGGAATGGGGTGGCCGGAAAAGCCACCCAAGTGTCAGAGACAGAGTCATTTTTCGCAGAGGAATCGAAGGGCTTGAAAACGGTATCTGCCGGAAAACAGTGGCGAATCAGATCAATCTCCGGGTCGGTGAAGCGGCAGAGCTCAGATGAGGGGTTTTTGATGATCCCTTGGCTTTTCAAAGAATCATCCTTCTTTGGATCCTTGGCTGGTGAGGATCGAAGAACCATCTTTGCCATGGGTGGTGATGAAAAAGAAGAACAGAGTAAGAAAATGAAGAGAGAAGGAGGAGAGAGATACCTGTGCCGATCTTTGAATGAGGATTTAAAGAGAAGTATCGCTCGAATTTAAATGCAAATCGATCCTTATCTCTAACCTATATATAATGATGATTCTGCAGGTTGTCACTTCGGTGACGCGTGATGTGTAACGGCTAGTTCGATTCTAACGGCTATATTTCCGTTGGCTAGTTAGTTGCAGATAATATTGAAAAATATGACTCATTAAGTGATATATTATTCCTCATATTTTGGGGGCAATTGTTAGGGATGGATTTTCTAAACCTAAGGATCACGGATCCACAAGTGCAGCCAGGATCACGGATGCTCAATTCTGTTTGAATTAAGGATCCTCAGAAGACGTTGCAGAATTAAGGATCCAGGATCCTCATTGTTATCCTAACACTAATGGTTGTTTCCATTGTATGTGAGCTTGTTTTGCAGGATTATTCGAATGGGACTTGGTCTTGCCTAGATTCCAGGGGAATATACCTGTTAGTGCATTATCTGTCTATCGCCTCCGTCAATCTAGTCTGTAGCAGAAACCGAAGATTTCTAAGCTTTTAGTGATATATCTAGTTAGAAAGGCAAGGTGGCAATTTTGTAAATAATGAGATTTCTCATTATATCCCTTAGCCTATAAATAGATCATTTAGGTTTAGAGTTTAAGACTTTTTGCTTACTTGGAGATTTAGGAGATCTAATCTTAGAGAGAGAAAGTCTAGAGAGAGAAAGTTCTCTCACGTGATTCTCGGCTTTGTACACGTCATCTTATTCAATAGAATCACGTTATTAGTACGTTCTTGTGTGTTCGGTCACGCATGTTCACGGATTCCGCACGTCGAACGTTCGTTACGCAATCGTACGGTCTCGAAACCGATCCTACAAGTGGTATCAGAGCAGGAGCTCGATTGCACTGACCAAACACATAGATTCGTACCAGATTTCATTGATTTCAGATCCGAATTTCATCTATTTCTTCATCTTTTTCACTTTTATCATGGTTTTCACTGAAAAACGTCAAATTGAACGGGTTTTTACGATCTAAATCGGCTGATTTTTTGATATGTTGTGCGAAAACACTTGATTTACAACCCTACCAAATTTCAGATCCTAATTCCTAGCCGTTTAGGAGAAATCTGAAATTTTAGGTCCGATTTCGCGTAAAAAACCTGATTCCGCTCGAAACTTCAGTTTGATTTCGCTCCAAAAACAGTTTACTTCTAATTGCGCTCGAAAATTATCTTCTGATTTCGCTCGTAATCAGAAAAAATCAGATTTCGCTTGAAATTTTACTTGTGATTTCGCTCAAAATCAGTAAAAGTCTGATTTCACTCGAAAGATCCTTTCTGATTTCGCTCCAAATCAAAATTATTTCTGATTCCGCTCGAACCTCAAAAGTTGATTCCGCTTGAACATTGGTTTCGTTTGAACAGTCTGTCAACATGTTACAGTCAGTCACGTGAACAACTGAACTTATCGGTTCAATAAGATTTTTGTGCGGCCCAATAGATTTTGTTGAACATTTAAGATTGTCAGTAAATTGAATCTTGATTGCATGTGTTTCTTGGTCAACTAAACTAAGTAATAAAAGTGATGTCAGCCACGAGATTTTAACAGGCTGCATGTGATTTAAAGATCAACGGCCACATGGCATACTGAATTTACATAGGACGGCCCAATCATAGTTTGATATAACAATTTGATGTCGGTTTAGTGGTATTTTTGGCCCAATCAGGTGATTCATAGTTTAAAACAAGTTTGACATTTACGGTCCAACAAATTGAATTGTGAAATTAAAGCTTGTCGGCCCAATAAGCATATAACATTGTATAGTATTGTCTGACATATAATATCATTTGGTTAAAATCAGATTCAATCAATATTTGAGGTCCAATCATATTCAATTGGGTATTAAAATTGTCGGACGAAAATTGTTGACTAAAAATTGCATGTGACTGTTGACCAAACAACAATTAATCGATTCAACAAGATTTGTAATAGGTTTGGTTGTGTTTTTTGAAGCCCAATTAACAGGGTATGTGATTCTTGGCCCATGTGATCACCGATTCGTTTAAAGTGCACGACCCAAATCATTCTAAGGCCAAATTGAATCACATTTTGTTCCGATAAGCCCATTCATTCATTGGTTTCACCTGAACAACCTTGGATCAAATCAGCAAATCTTCGACACGAGTCTTAGATTGATTTCATCAAACGTACACTTTTACGTATTCAATCCTTTTGAACTAATAGTTTGTTTGTTTGATTGCAGGTGATTCGAGGTGATTTACAAGGCGCAAATATCAAGAAGTTGAAATTTTGTGGACTTTGAGCGAAAAACAATTTTCGAACCAAGACATTTAACAAAAGAATTTGTTAACAAAATGTTTGACGAAAAGGAAAACAAGAATCTTGAAAATTTAAATGATTGGCCTAGTGAATCTTGGTATGAGATGAGAAGTGATAAGAATGTTTATGTTAAAAGATTCAAAAAATTTTTGTGTATGAAGAATGAATCATTGGAGAAGTTGGAAAAATGGTTTAATGAGCTAATTAGCAAGATAGAAAAACATGGGATATGGGTTTCAAATGATGAAAGAATTTCAAAATTTGTTGATGCATTACCTTTGGAATGGGATAAATTTTTGCATGAACTGAAACGGAATTCTAGTTTTTCACTGTATGATTTAAGAGGTTACATCAATACACTTAATTCACACAAGTGTGATGAAGAATCAAGAAAAAGGAAGTTAATGGATGAAATAAGAGGAGAATTAGAAAAGATAAATTTGGATGTAATCATTGAGATGAGAAAAAGAATCTCTGTGTGTCTTGAAGCAAAAAAATGTTATGAAATACGATATTAAGAGGGGTTGTTATATTGATGAATATATGAATCCTCTTGATTTTGTTAAAATTTTCTGTGCAGGAACATACAAGACAGAGACACGGGATATTTCAAAGAATGAAGAAAAAGAAAAAGATGAAATTTCAAAAAGTGAAGTTGTGTGCACAAAATGCGAAAAATTCGAAGAAGACAATGTCAAACTGTTGAAGGATGTGGAGAGTTTGACATTGGAGATCAAAAATTTTAAAAATGAAAAATTGAAATTGGAAAAATATTTTTAAAAAATTAAAGTTGAAAATGAAAATGTTTCTTGGATAAAATTAGAAAATAAAGTTTTAAAAGAAAAAGAAACAGAATTTCAAGATCAGATAAGAGCTTTTGAAAATGAAAAATCTGTTCTTGAAGAGAACAAAATTGTGAATGAAAAGGCAATCAATTCTCATCTTCAGAAAATCTCTCAGCTTGAAAAAGAAGCTGAGAATTCAAGGAACAAAATTGAAGAACTTGAAAAGAAATTGAAAGGCTTTGTGACTTCATCATTATTACCGGATCTTGTATGTCCAAAACCGATCAATTCTGTTCCGATAAGTGACAATGTCACAAATGTTGACAAGGTCAAAATTGAAGTTTGTGATGATAAAACTGATGATGAAAAGGAGAAAAATGAGAAAAGAAAATTATTTTTAGAATTAAATGAAAAATTTAAAGATACTGTTTTCCATTCTACTGAAGTAGGTGACTGTTCAAAACAGAAACCTATTAAGAAGAATGTAGAACAAAAACAAAATGTTAAAAATTCTAAAAATTCTCAAAACAACAAGAAAAGTTCATCAGTTCAATCATCCAATCATTCTAAAAACTCACCAAAAGTTGGTAATCGGTGGTGCAGGTTTGACCATAGTTCTCTAATGCCAAATCAAGGATACAAGAGGAGACATGAGTACTACAAGGCAACTCAATGCTATGATATAAGTGTGTGGTATGAAAATGGTGTACGATATGAAAGTGGGAAGAGGTATGATAACAGAGTGTGTTACACTTGTGGCTATCAAGGACACATTGCTGTTAATTGCCAAAGACAGTGGTTTGAGACGAGAAGATGCTTTGAATGCCAAATCAAAGGCCATAATGCAAGAGATTGCCCAATGAGATCTAAGGGAAGATCGAGGGCTGAATCTCAGAAAATTGCAAAGAAACCAGTCAATGTCAAGCCCAAAGCACAGAAAGTTCAAGAACCTAAAGTTCATGAACAGAAAGTAAAGCTTTCACAAGGGCAGAAAGACAAACTGAGGAAGAAAAGGAAGAAGGCAAGAGAGTATCTGGAAAGGATTTTGTCCTCGGATACAACTGGTAATCCGAGAAAAAGTTCTGATGAATTGCTTTCCTCAACTAAAAAGGCAAGCAAAACGAATTCATCAGATGCAAATCTGAGGACAGAAGAGAGAGTAAATGGCGATGAATCTGGCTTATCAAAGTCAGACAAGCCACATTCAGGCAATGATTCTGGTTCGTCAAAACCAGAAGAGCCATTTGTTGAGGTAAAAACTGTCAAACCCAAGGCCGGTCAGGCTTGGGTGAATCTGTTCAAGTAAAATCCTGACTTGCCGGAGTTCCCAGGTTGGTAAGCGTGGAACAGGTATCGGCATCTTTCTTGAGAAAGTCACAGGTTGGTAACTGTGATATTTCGAATCACAAAAGACTAATCAAGGACATTAAGTTGTACTTGATTTATCTTTCCGACAAGTGATTAAAGGAAAACAATGTGATGAAAGAACCCCAAGTTTGTGAAAAGACAAACAAAACTAATTTTCCAAAAAAACCATTTTGATTAAAACAAACTTAAGTGTTTTGAAATCTAAATGGGAAAATAGTTTGTTGTCAGGGGGAGTTCTGATTGTTTATGCCAAGTGAATGGCGAATTGAAGCGATTCGATATCAGTTGTCATGTTTCGTGTACAGTTTGTTTTCAAATTTTCCCAGAAAATCAAAATTGAAACATATTTTGATTTTAGGGGGAGAAAAATTAAAAAAAAAAATTAGAAAATTTTAAAATGACAAAAACATTGAAAAGGCAAAAATGAGTTTTGTTGTGAAAAGAGGAAATGATAGTACATCAGTAGACTATCACAGCATGCTAAAGAAATGAAATGTCAAATGTGATAAACGGTCTCACTAAGGATGTGACGATAGGCTCAGCTAGACTAGTAGATTTGCAATAACGATACAAACATAAATGAAAAAGCCTAGTTCTAGTGGGAAACATGGTTGAAAGCATAGTACTTAGTTTTGTCCTTCGTGATTGTGTACCTACTTAGTAATCGCTGAATGCTAAAAGAGCATAAAAACCGGTCAGTTTGTGAACTTTCACAACTTGCTGAAAAGTCGCTGTGATTGTGCATTTTATTTTGCAAAGATTTAAACTTGTTTTATTTCTTTATTTTATTTAAGCATTGGACATCCTCTGCGTATACGTGAATATCGACCTGGATGTTATTGCCTAAACGTTCTGCTTTATTTTTCTTGGTGTTTCGTTTAAGCTTTGGATCACCTCTGCGTATACGGGAGTATCGACCTGGTGGTTAAAGCCTAAACAACTTCAACTTGTTTTATTTTCTTATTTTGTTTAAACATTGGACTTTCTCTGTGTATACGGAAGTATCGACCTGATTGTTAATGTTTAAACATTCTGCTTTGTTTTTGCACATATCACAGTTGATGAAAGTTTAAAGGCATTACTTGAGTTAGTGTATTGCATGATGAGGGGATATGCTGAGATTGTGGGGTCCATAAGAATTTAGTGCAAAATTAATATACCTTAAACGTATCGGTAAGCATTTCGAAAGTTTTTAGATTGAGTTTAAGAGGACAACTATATCGTCAATCTATGTGAATCGTTTAGAACTTAAAATGATTAAAGCTTAACGGTGCTAGTGATTTGTCTCATAAACTGATATGATCCTCTTACATAAACTCACAAAAATATTGTCTGTATATATTTGTTTACTGCATTTCATTCAAAAACAAAAATCCAAAAAGATTTTCGGAGTGTTTTAGCATAAATTTTTGAAAATACAAAAAGATTTTAGACAACTGATGTTGAAGAGTTGATTTTCAAAATTTGAGTGCTAAACATGATGAACTACATTGGGTTGGGAGATTATGTTGAAAACTTTGAATTTTATATATAAATGTTTTGAAAGATTGTGTGGTTAGTTAATTAAGATCATTCATTTGAACTTGATGTAACTATACAGATTGATGAATGAATGATTTCTATCAGTAAGTTTCTTAAATCTAAGTGTTATAAATTTGTGAAACTTATGTTGAGGTAGAGGATGTGTAGGTTAACCAGGTTTCAAATCCTGAGCAGATGCAGAATAGAGCCAGGAATTGATCCTGAACTTGTGAACTTGTAAAAGCCAGACTACGATCCCGACAGCTGAGTCTAAGGGGGAGTCTGAAGACGAGCTCAACGCAAGAGGAAGCGTGGATTCAAAAAGCCAGATAACTATCTTGGAGGAGCTTGTATTCGGAAATCCAGGTGTCGATCCCAAAAGCACGGAAGCTTGACGAAAGGGGGAGCCTGAAGGAAAAAGAGTCTAAGAAGAAGGGGAGCAACGGAAGCTTGAAAACAGATCCACGGGGATTCTGTTCGAGAAAGAGAAAGACAAGACGCTACGAGATTGACTACGGCAATATCCAAGGGGGAGTCTGTTAGTGCATTATCTGTCTATCGCCTCCGTCAATCTAGTCTGTAGCAGAAACCGAAGAATTCTAAGCTTTTAGTGTTATATCTAGTTAGAAAGGCAAGGTGGCAATTTTGTAAATAATGAGATTTCTCATTATATCCCTTAGCCTATAAATAGATCATTTAGGTTTAGAGTTTAAGACTTTTTGCTTATTTGGAGATTTAGGAGATCTAATCTTAGAGAGAGAAAGTTCTCTCACGTGATTCTCGGCTTTGTACACGTCATCTTATTCAATAGAATCACGTTATTAGTACGTTCTTGTGTGTTCGGTCACGCACGTTCACGGATTCCGCACGTCGAACATTCGTTACGCAATCGTACGGTGTCGAAACTGATCCTACAATACCTTACAAATCCACACGTGCATAGCCTTCGTGAACGTTATGGAGATCGTGGGAAGCTAGCACCTTTTACGGATTGTTAGTTAGCTAGTTTATTTCTATTTTTATAAGGGGATAAGAAGCTTGAATTAGAACAGTTAGCAACACACTTAAACACTTGAAAAGCTCTCGGCAATTATTGGAAATTTCATACACATTACACACTAGGGATCCTTGTAACAAGCTTGTTATCATCTCGAGTTGTAAAGATCATTTGATTAATTATAGTTGGTGATCGGTTGTTTCCATCACCCGAGGTTTTTTATGCCGGAGATCATCTCATGATCAAGGGCTTTTTCCTCGTATAAATCCTTGTGTCACTTGTTCATTCCATTTGAAGTTTGTTCACACATTCGCAATTCAATTCAAGCATCACACTTCACAAAATCAGATTTGGTTGCATTATCCTTGTGTGATTTTTGACCAAAACAAATAGGTTAAGTGGATTTTAGTTCGTTGACTTATCAAACCGGACATAAATATCCAACAGCTCCCACTTGGACGGTCTTTGATAAGATCTCAACGCAGACATCCAGCGGTGCTCTAGCTACACATAGCTACCCCCAACAGGTCATGACACTTTAAAGTCACTAACCAAGGTATCTTCTCTTTAGCAATGGCTTGCTACTTGAAGACAATAGACTTATGGTAATCCTCGTCATCTATCCTTTCTGTAAAAGACATCAATTGAACAATGAGACATGGATCAGATTCAATCTCACATGGCATTCAATCATTATCATTCTCGTTCATAGAATCAAAGTGGTCCAATCAAACACACAGTAAGTTTGGGTAAGGCTTTACACTTCACCAGCTTGAATCAATGAGGGCGCCCCGATGTCTAACTGTTACATAAAATGTAAGAGTACAGAATCCCATCTTGACTACATACAACTCCCACTGACATTCAGAACGACTCCCAACCAATGCCTTTATGATTGACAATTACGCGACAGCATTTGACACTGATCAAAGAATAGTCTTTAGTAAACGAAAGTTCTAGTATGTATCTCAAGTCAGAGGATACTAAATGAGTATACCTGAATCAAATACTTCTTATGACTAAGATCCATGAAGATGATTTGATGCGAGTTACATCCAACGTCATTCATAATGTGGTTTGTGAGTTTGGAAGTCAACTCATTGAGTCCAAAGTCAGAATAGTCTTAATTCAGAGTCGTTCCATGAGTCTGACCGACTACGGATAATTTAGAATACAGGATTCATGGATTAAACATATCAAAATCGAACACAGCTGTAAGATTCAAACTTTGAATTTAACTAGTAAATCAAAGGTGAATTCAAAATGTACAACTGTTTGAATGTTCGTACATCCAAATACTAAATCAAAACAAATAGCTAGCCAATCTAAGACCGATAGCATTCTCATGTTGGTCATGCTTGTCTTGAGTCATCGGTTTAGTGAACGGGTCTGCTAGGTTTTGATCTATGTCTATTTTTCTTATTAAGATGTCTCCTCGTTCCAGTATTTCTAGTATATAGTGGAACTTTCTTAGAATCTGCTTGACCCTGTGATGAGACCTGGGCTCCTTGGTTTGAGCAATGGTTCATGTGTTATCACAGAACACCTCGATTGGTTTCTGAATACTTGAAACCACATCGAGGTCGTTGATGAACTACTTCACCCATGCAGATTCCTTTTGCAGCATCTGATGCAACTATACATTTGGATTCAGTAGTTGAATCCGCCACTACACTCTATTTGGAACTTTTCAACAGACAGCTCCTCCATTAAGAGTGAATACGAATCCTGATTATGAGCGAGAATCATCTCGGTCACTTTGGAAGCTAGCATCAGTCTAACACCTTACAGTGAGCTCTTCTTCCACTCCTCCAAACACCAAGAACATATCTTTGGTTCTTCTCATGTACCTCAGAATGTTCTTTACTACAGTCCAATAGGCAATGCCAGGACTATGCTGAAAAACGACTGGTCATGCTTAAAGCATACGAGATGTCAAGTCTAGTACATAGCATAGCATACATGATTGAATCAATCGCTGAAGCATATGGAACTGCTTCCATTTGCTTAATTTCAGTGTCCGTTGAAGGAGATTGCGATTTGTTCAACACGGTTCCTTTAGTCATAGGAACATCTCCTTTCTTGGAGTTTTCCATCTTGAAGCGTGTCATCCTTTTTGTCCATGTACGTTCTTTGACTTAGCCCTAGAAGCCGCTTAGATCTATCCCTATAGATCTTCATTCCTAGAATGTAAGCAGCTTCTCCAAGATCTTTCCTTGCAAAGCAAGATCCCAAATAGTGTTATTCCCAATGATTAGTATATCATCCACATACAGGATGAGGAATGATATGGTGCTCCCACTAGCCTTTCTGTAAACACAAGCCTCATCTTCATTCTTGACAAAACCAAACTCTTTGATCTTCTGGTCAAAATGAAGATTCCGGCTACGAGATGCTTGCTTAAGTCCATATATGGACTTATTTAGTTTGCACACCTCAGTTGGATATATAGGATCGACAAAAACCTTCAGGCCGAACCATATAGACATCTTCATAGAGATGTCCATTAAGAAAGGCGGTGTTGACATCCATTTGCCATATTTCGTAATCATACTACGCAACTATGGCAAGGAATATTCTGATTGATTTAATCATAGCAACAGGCGAGAAGGTCTCATCATAGTCAATACTTTGAGTTTCGCAACTAGCCGTGCTTTATAGGTGTGCACATTTCCATGCATATCAGTTTTTCTCTTGAAAATCCATTTGCTTCCTGCTGCCTGAGATTTGGGGGGTAGCTCAACCAAGTTCCATACTTGATTGTCATGCATAGATTGCATCTCGACGCTCATGGCTTCTTGCCATTTCTCAGATTCCGGATCTAAGATTGCAGATTTGTAGTTAGCAGGTTCGTCATTAGACTCAGGTACTAATAAGACTTCAGGACCTTTTAGATGCCATAGATATCTATCAGATACTTTGCTAATTCTACTACTTCTGCAAACGGTTGTGTTTATGTCTGATTCATTGGCAACAACTACTCGCTAATCAGACGGTCCGACTACATTAGCGGTTGTTTGTGGTTTTCGAATTTCTTCAAGATCAACCACATTATTTCTAGTTACTCGATTAAGAAGTTCTTCCTCAAGAAAGTATCCCTTTCGTTTGATGGAAATCACATTTGCATTAGGATGATAGAAATAATATCCGCTTCTTTTGTGGTATCTGACGAAAACAACCTTTTCGCCTTGAGGATCGAGCTTATCATTAGAATAACTTATGATGTATGCATCACATCCCCATACTTTAAGGTATTCCAAATCGGGTTTACATCCATACCATATCTTATATGGCGGTTTTTGTTTACCTTTTTAGTCGGAGCCAAAATGATAATGCGGGCAGCAGTCATAAGAGCATGACCCCAAAAGGAGTGAGGCAAGTTAGTTCTACACATCATCAATCGAACCATATTAAGTAGAGTTCGATTTCTCCTTTCACTTACGCCATTAAGTTGGGGTGTGCCAGGTGGAGTGGGGTCTGAAATTATTCCACACTCTTTCAGATGATTGAGAGATCCAAGCTGAGGTATTCGCCACCTCGATCTGATCGAAGTACTTTTATCTTTCTATCAAGCTGGTTTTCTAGTCATGGTTCTGAAAGGGCCATATATATCAGTGTGAATGAGTACTAGAAGACCATTGGCCCGTTCACCAACATTGGTAAAGGGGAGCTTTGTGAGTTTGCCAGCTAAGCATGATTCGCAATCATCAAAGGAACCCTGTCTAGTGGATTCAAGAATCCCTTCGGAATGGAGCCATTTTATGTGTACCTTACTTATGTGGCCAAGTCTGCAATGCCATAAATGTGTTTCATTCATACCAGCTTTGTTACACATAGAAAGATGATATATTTTATTACTTGTTTAAACATCAATCTCATAAATACCATTTCGAGGTTTAGCCTCAAAATAAAAGACATAATTCAAGTAGGCTAAAATAGAAAAACCATTAAAAACGTACTTGAATCCTTGTTCAAACAGTGAAGAAATTAAAATAATGTTTTTGGTTAAACCAGGTGCATATAAACAATTATTTAAAGTGACTACAAGGCCAAGGGACATGAAAAAAAAAGTTCTAGTTTCCAGAACTAGAACTCTCATTACCAACTATGAGTTCCATGTGGCCTTGTTTCAGTTTCTTCCACTTTTCAGGTTCCTGCAAGTCACTAATGATGTGGAGACCACATCCGGTATCAAATACATATGTGTTGCTAGAAACTGTGAAAACTTCAATAACATAAATGAGAATATCAGAAGAAGTGCCAATGTTATTGGCCTTGTTCGTCTTCAGCTTGGCTATATATTGCGGGTAGTTTCCTTTCCACTGCCCCATTTGGTTGCATTCAAAGCACTGACGCTCCTCAGGAGGGTGTGGTTTTGCAACATGCTTGTTGTTGGTGGCATTTCTAGTAGCAACAACAACTTTTTCTCTTGCCTTTGCTCTTATATTTCCTTTTCTTTTTATTGGGCTTCTTAACACCACCAGACTAGACCATTAGAACTTGGTTGGTTTTTGTGGAATAACCATGTTTGTTCATCGGGTCAATGTATCATTTCATCTTAAGCACATGAGTACTGATACATGATCCATCCAGCATTTTACAGCTTATGAGCTATTTCATTGTGTTATATCGCTCCTATCGGGCTTGTTTCTGGAACATGCCTTTTAGTTGTTGGATCATGTCATAAGCATCCTTATCTTCCATGTTCTTCTGAAGTTCAAGAGACATGCTGGCTTTCATAAGGCAGGCTACCTCAACGGCATCCTCGTTATGTTTTTCTATTGCCTTGCGAGTAGTAGTAGGGTTACTTTCAGGCTCGGTAGGGATTGGGCCATCTAAGATATATAGTTTTCCTCCATCTTGAGAAAAGTTCTCAGATTGCGGTGCCATTCGAGAAAGTTGGTTTTATTCAATTTTTCCTTTTCAAGTATAAACTTGAGAATGAAGGAGATGTTTTCATTAGACATCTGTTATATAAGCAAGGTGATTTTAATTAGTATTTTCGATGTATATCTCCTTATTTCGTGAGGTGAGACGATAAGGAATGAGAATCCGGTTGGAAGCACTTTCTAAAGGCAGCTGTAGTACGCAACATCAACAAGAGGCTCAAGTGGACTGACAACGATTGTTAGTTGTGAGAAAAGCACAACTCCCGGGGTTTATGAGGCTGCGAGGATAACCTATTGTCCTTGCATTGATACGTTTGGCCTCATCTATGCCAATTTTGTTCTCGAGATAGCTGGGGTACGTAACACGAGAAGAAAAGTAATAGTCGTCCTAAAACGGTCACACGTGGAAGGGTCGGATCGGTCGACGAAGCCCTTGCACCTTGGAAGGATAAACTAGACACCAAGTGTCGTGCTGTGGCTCCAACACTGATGGTTCGCATTATGCCCCAAGTAAGGATGGCATAGACCCATGATTATAAATTTTACCAAATAGGGTCGTCTTAGTGGGTTTTAATTTAGATACTAAATTTGCGACATAACCAAAAGGACCCTTTCACCTCTCGGGACAATTAGTTTTAGATAACATATAAAACTAAGTTTGTCACGACTTGGAATAACCAATTTTAAGTTAATAGAAATCTATTAGATTAATAGTTTTTGGAAAATTAAAACCAGTTTAATTTGCAAAACTTAATTGGTTATTGTTCGTTTCAAAAACAACCTTTGTTTTATAACAAAATTTTAACAAGTTGTAAAAACAATTTAGAACTTCTTTTAATGTGATTGTTTTAATATTTTAAAACTCCTTTTAAAATCATGTTGGTATTTAGGTTGGTTATGTTATACCAACTTATAAGATAAAAGCAACTACAATAGCAAGACAAATATGTAAATCTATCTGGCCAAAAATTTGTTCGATCTTGCTAGAGCCTAATAGCAAGATCAAACGGTTCATGGGGTCACAACACACAAACAACCACAAGGATGGACTTGAGTGCATCCAGTCGTCTCGAGCAACTCCCACTGACTTCATGACTCCTGTTTAGCGTCCTCAATTTTGTCTTCGGGTCTTCATTTATTACAATATTTACAAAAATACAATAAAGGAAAAAACCCTATCTATTACAACTTTGAACCATCTAGGTGGCAAAAAACCATAATAACAAAACCCAATAAAATATACAACTACAAAACAAGGTCGGGCCAGATTTACATATTACACAACAATCACAAAAAAAGGCAATGTTTTGGTCAAGCAAAACAAATACTAAAATATTGACCAAAATTAAAGTGCCATTAGAAAAATACTTAGATCAGAAACTTTAAATAAATATAGTTTGTGTTCTAATTCTGGTTAAAAGGACCGGTACCGACTCGTATGTTGTAACCAAAGCTCTGATACTACTGTTGGGATTCCATGGTGATCGGTTAAAATTTTATTTATCAAAACCCGGTTTAGTAAATAATAGTCAAATAATTAAGCGAGTTAATTAATAAAACACAGCGGAAAAATAAACAAGTGATCAACAATAAATGAAACACGACAGGATCCGGTTACATGCAAATACGAGCACAGTGATAAGTATATTTAACTACCGATTAGAAAGATATGCCTCGGTTAATGACTAACCGGTTGAGACACCGAGGTTCAACTAACACGTGCTAGTGTTACGAACCAACGAAACACAGCGAAGGGGCGATGGCAGCCGGCGGCGAGCGGGAAGGCAGCGGCAGCTGGCTCACGGCTCACGGCTCACGGAAGCCGCGGCGGCGGCGTCGGCCGGCGACGATGGCTGAGCGGGGCAGCCTCCTGGTTTCGGTGACGGCAGACCAATGTGTATTTTGAGAGCATTTTGTTCTTCATCATCCTCAAATGCAAGACCAAAGTCCATTTAACTAGATCATGAAGGTTCATGCATGTTTGCCAAGTGGCGGACATGCACAATGCATGTGCGACAAGTGGCCAGCTTCTTTGCATGCGCGACAAGTGGCGATGCAAGAGTGCATGCGCGACAAGTGGCGGTAACGTGGGTGCATGTGCGACAAATGGCGCAACAAAGATGCATGCGCGACAAGTGGTGAGGTGGGTGTAGTTGTCTAACCCGGTCCATGTACCCGTCTCTCAGTTAATACCCACACATGATCATAAATATAATTATGATCCGTTTCGTATGTCGTGCGTAATTACCGGTTAAACAGGTTAAGTAGATTTTAGTTCGTTGCCCACCATGTAACTCTTACGAGTCAAGTCCCGATCGACTGCGTTGACTTATCGAACCGGACATAAATATCTAACAGATTGTTTGTGATACCAGTTATTTTGACATTTATATATTAGTTCACTTTCATATTCCGAAGCCCCCATCAAGATTAACAATATATATTGACAAGGCTCAATGTATATTTTATTCGCTACAAATACATGTGATCAGTATAGCATACTTAAGTAAATACTAACAATGAAAGGTCACCAAAGCTCATCCTATACGTGTCATACGTGCCCCTTCTAGAAAGACCACACTAGAAAGAGATCAACCCATCTCACTATATCAATCTATCCATGTGGACTTATGTGGACTTGTAGCATGAGCAACTCCAATGGCAGCTCAAAATACTTTGTCAACAATTACTTCATTTACTCACAAAGCTATTCCACATCTCTTAAAGCCTGGCCATCTTCATACAACTTTAGTTGATGATCATAGACACATGTGGAGCGCGACTACGTCATATCGACTCAAATGGTGTTCTAAGCCGTTAAAACCTAATGAATCCTTTCGCAAGTGCTCGATAAGACCGCCGCTGCAGGTACTTACGATATCTTTTTTTTTTCGGTTATGTTGACTAGCATAACACAAAGCATTTCCTTGGTATTATTTGATAACCTTTGGCTTCATAATTTTTTATTTTTTCCTGTTTTTATGTTTTAAAGTGTTTTCAAATATTCATTTCAGTGTATGCCTGAAGACACTGTTGTAAACCATGCAAAATTGGTAGAAAGCGTTCGGGAATTGATCACCAAAGATAGTAATGATGTCAAATTTGATGATTTGTTAATGGTAGATGCTCTTGAAAGGCATGGACTTGATTATCTCTATGAAGATGAGATCAATCTAATTCTCGAACAGTGTTACCTTCAGTTGATTAACAAAGATTTCCTTGAACATCGAAATCTCTATGAGGTCTCCCTATGTTTTCGAATCTTAAGGCAGAAAGGTTTTCGCGTCTCGGCAGGTTTCTAGCAACTCTTACTCCTCATTGTGGTTTTGTTCTCTCATACCTTTTTATCTTTTATGAGTCACTAATAAAAGTGTTTTAATGTCACAGATGTTTTTGAATTATTCATGGGAAAGGATGAAAAGTTTGAGGAAAATCTTAAACATGATATTAAAGGTTTGATGGAACTATACGAAGCTTCACATTTATGTATAGAGGGAGAAAACATACTCGATGAAGCTGCAATATTTAGCAGCCACATGCTTCATAAAGCACTCAGTTTTCTTGATGATAAAGAAGCCAGTATGGTTAGATATACACTTGAAAATCCCCACAGAAGAAACTTTACAAGCTTAAGTTTACTTAACTCCCCAAAAGACTTTGACGCCACAATCTTGAAAGAATTAGCAGAACTGGACAGTACGATGGTGCAGTCTATACGCAGGATGGAAATAAATGAAATCTTAAGGTGCAATCACGATACTCCACTAATTAATCAGTATAACTATTTGTTTTTTTTTTTTTTCTTTTAACTACCTAACACTATGCGATATACGGGTGTAAATGAGACGAGCCACTCACGAGCTACTGGAGCTCGAGCCTAAGCCAAATAATAAGCTTGTTTAGTTACGAGCCCGAGCTTCACTTATCGACATGGGCGGAGGTACGTTATATTAAATTTTTAAGAGTTAGCCCCCCACCAAATTTTTTTTAAGAGTCCGGCCCCCACTGAGTTTTGTTCAAGCTCTGTCACTGCTTATCGAGCTCAAGTCAACTTGCGAGCCTTATCGAGCTATATACAAAATGAAAATTATTTATAATAATACTTAGTTAATAAATAATAAACTACTCGAGACAGGGTAGAGCTCGAGTTTTCATCAATTAATAAAGCTCGAGCTTGGGCTTGACTCGATTCGTTTCCACCCCTAGTATAACACGGATTAATAATAAAAAAAGAAGATGTTGCTAAACCTACACTCTCACAAACTTAGAGAAGAGGTTCACCATTAAAAAGATATACTCTGTCACGTAGAGTGGTATGTTTAGTACGAGATGGGGGATGTTTAGACAATCCTGAAAATTAAAATTTCGACTTCTGACAAGTGGCGGACCTAGTATTTTGTTTCATTAGGGTCCATTTTTTGCGTTAGAATTTTTCACAACCAAACATTAAAATATTCGGGTCGGTCATCATAGTCGGGTCGGGTCGGGGCTAGGAAATAATATAGAAGCATTTAGTGGACATGAAACCACTACATTATTAAGAACCATTTTTAAGAATCAAGTTAACAAATTGTGGTGATTAATAAGTTGTTTGAAACCAATAACTAACTAAACAACACAACTACTTCACATAACTTCAAAAATTTGTTTAAGTTTTTTTTTTTTTTTTTTTTTTTTTTGAACGCCACTATATGTTGAAAGTCATATTTGGTAATCAAATGTGAAATAAAATTATTTGGAGACATTAAATTTATCATTTTAAAAAACCAAATTAGAGGATCAATGGGTGGTTGTGGTGTTTTAATACACTAGTTTAATTTTGATGGAAAATATAAACTTAAAAACAACAGATGTAAGACTTGAACTTGAAACTAACTTGTTGGAACACAAGGAGATTTACCACAATACAATCTTTGCTTTTACTATTATAGGGTCCAACTAATTTATTTTATGACGTCCTTGAAAAATTTAACATACCAATCCTACGATTTTTTTTTAAAACATTGGGGTTTATGTATCTTGACACGCTACGTCCCTGATTCTGATATGTTATCCTAGCCACATCAACTGCCCTGCATGCATTTGATGTAAATTGTACTAATAGTCCGTCTTGTGTGGACGTTCATTTATTGTGTGGTTGTACTTTTAGGAAACTATGCCCACAGCCTATGAGTTGATACTTAAAGATTTTCCCTATTCAATCAATTATTGATAAGGCAGCTTCATTTGTCTTCAAGAAGACCATATTTGACATAAATGGTATATGAATAATTTCAAGAGGAAGATTTTTTGTAACAACCTGCTGCGACCTTTTTCTTATTATTTAAAAACCCACGACAAAATAATTACAATATGAGCTTTCATATTTTAAACGAAACAAACACTGATCCTACTATAACTCTAACTTGACTAAATTAGCAAACCCATAAACTTACAATTAACCTCATCTCTTTAATTCGCCTTCAACTCTGGATCCATAGCACCCTTTGAATTGCCACTTGCCCCATCACCATCTCACAACACCTCACGTTGTTCCTTTTGCTTGCATACAATCATCAGTAGAGCGGGTTCTTCATCATCTTCAACTTGAGCAAGCTATATGCTTCACCCACTTCACTTTCTTGATTTGGGTACTTGGATGCGTAGTGCTTGCATTCTTCATAGTTAAAAAACATAATGTGTGATTTGTCTCGCACTGATTTGGTCCATCTTGCAAGCCACAGGTGAACCGCTACAACTGTACCATTAGTGATAGACCTTATTTTTCTCTTACCATTCCCATTGAAGTGTTCCGAGAGTTGTCAGATACTGTTTTCTTATTTAAGATCCATTCCGCATATGCTTTTAACCACCCGATTGCCCTATTTGAACGATGTATCAATGTCTAAGTATTGTTCGATTGTTGACACAAGTTAGAGAAACTTACCCCAAGTTGAATCAAGTAGCTTGCTAACTACGACTGCAACTTTTATCATAGATTGTTGAACTTTATGATTATCCCACTCAACTTCCCCAGTCACAACAAACATGTCACTTTCTGTTAATGCACTTTAGGTGATAAGTGCATGTCTCCTAATTTATTAGGGTCTTTATTGTACATTTGTAAAAGATAGTCCCAAGTTTATCCTAGGGACTTTTGTCCAAGTTTTAGAATGGTTTCTTTAGTCAGAGTTTTTGTATAGGACTAAGGTCAGGGTTTGTTTGTGTAGCCTTTGTCTGAGTTTTGTCTAGGCAAAAGGTCTGAGCTTTGTGCTATATGTTTTGTCCGGGCTTTCTAGTTAGTCTTGAAAGTCCGGGCTTTGCCTTGTATATATACTTTAATGTGGAATAGACAAGGTAACGATTCTGTGTGAAATTCTGTGCACCTAACCCTAATCATTGTGTTTTGTCTGGCGGCTGCTTTGTGTGAGTGACGTCATTCATATTCATCTTCTTCATCAAGAATACTTAGTGTATTCTTGATTTCTCTCTCAAATCCTTGCATACTAGTGTTTCATATGCAGTGGTTGATCATCAGGTGGATTCCGCACACCTGTTGGTTGCTTTAGCTGAGTGAGATCTTGGATTAGGAGGCCTTACAAGTGGTATCAGAGCAGTGTGCTCATACTACTGTAGGTGTTCTTAGTTTGAAGGTTTTGGTGAGAAAAGTTCATACTTTGATAGGGTTTAGTGAGAGTTTAGTGAGTTTTTGTGTTTTATTCATGATTCTTCATTCATATCTAGTGATTTGATGATGGATTTTGAGTAGTTTAGTGATTTTTAGTGTTATTCTTCATCTGGGTTTTACAGGGGTTTTTGGTTCTTGTTCATACAGAGTTTTGAAGGTGAAAAAGATTCTGAGTTTGATCTTTGGAAGCTTTGTCCGTGGTTTACATTCTGTGTTTGTGTCTCCGCGGTATTGTTGAACCAGTGTGTAGTCACATTGGGGAGATAGTCCGGAGATTGGTTCTTCTGAGTTTTAGAGGGTCTGAGTTTAGAGTTTATCTTGTCCGAATTTTTTAGCCTTTAGTTAAGTCCGACTTTTTAAACTTTTATTTAGTTCTCAGGTCCGAGTTTCTGGTTGTCCGAATTTTAGAATATTCATGAGATAGGTCCGACCTTTGACTTTTGTTTATTATCATATAAGAGTCCGACTTTTGTCTTGTTTTAGTAGAGTCCGAATTTCATCGTCCGACTTTTATCTAGGTTAGTGTGTCTGAATTTTAGTTTATACACATAGTTCCGAATTTTTCTTGTTCTTGTTTAGGAGTCCGAATTTTCTATTTAATAGTAGTCCGAATTTTCTACATAGTTTAGTTGGTCCGAATTTTAGTTTAATTTTCTAGAAGTCCAACTTTTGTTTGCTTATTAGCTTGTCCGACCTTTTTTTTGACTTTTTTTTGTTAGTATTTCATAATTTATTTAGGTAGTCCCACTTTTAGTTATTTTATTAACTTTACTTTGTCCAAGTTTATTAGATTTTTTGTCCGAATTTTTTAATCTTATATTTTTTTTAAAGTGTCCGACTTTTATTGAACTATTTAGAGTCTGATTTTTTTTTAATTGTCATTCCTTAGTCCGACTTTTAGTTGTCCCTTCTTAGCCTGAATTTTAATTTTAGGTGTCCAACTTTTAAGTATCCATTTTTTCAATCTTTATATTATATTATTTAGTGTCCGACCTTTATTTCTTTTAGGTCTGAATTTTATGTCTCTTTACTTGTGTCCAACTTTAGAGTCCGACTTTTAAGCTTGTTAGAGTCCGATTTTTAAAGTGTTAGTAGTAGAGTCCGAATTTTCAACTAGTCCGTACTTTATCTAGTCAGAACTTTGTGTTTTGTGTTAGGTGGTCCGAGTTTAAATTCTAACAGTGTAGTGTCCGAGTTTGTCTGTTTGTGTTTATTTCAGGTTTTTGTGATCCGGGTTTCACACTCTGATTAAAGCTCAGACACTTCACTCCGTGTTTTCACTCCGTGTTTTCACTCCGAGTTTGAACTTAGAAAAAGTCTTCTGTGACACAGTTCTTGCTTGGAAGCCCACTGTTGTTTTCTGAAATGGCAAACAACAATCTGACTGCAATGGTGCAAAACCTCAAGCACAATGCTGAGGTAGGGAGTAACGTCAAACCTCCTTTGTTGATAAATGAGCTTGATTTTCCTGAGTGGAAGGAGCGTTTCGAAAGGTATGTACGAGCAAAAGACATCAAAATCTGGTTGTGTATCGTTAAAGGATGTGGAGCTACTCCAGTACGTACATTGACGATTGATATGTATTTGGCACTCACTGACGACCAGAAGAAATTTTATGATTGTGAAGAGAAAGCTATGTCAATGATAACGATGGCAATGACACAATCTATACTTCATACGTTCCGTAAGAGAAATAGCTCAAAGGAATTGTGGGACAGTATAATCCAGCGATATGAAGGAAACGAAATGTACAAGAAACGACGTCTCGAACGTTTAAAGACTCAATTCGTTGTGTTCAAGGCTTTGAAGAATGAATCATTTGATGACACAGTGAATCGATTTTATCATCTGCTGAGCGAACTAGATAGAAGTCAAGAGGGTATCTACACTGAATTCGAGAAGGTTGAGAAGTTTCTGAATTGTCTTTCCAGAGAATGGAATATGTACACCGCTTTGATCAGAGAGGGTGTTCTCTACGAAGAGCTTTCATTGGAAGAAGCTGTTCAGAAACTGAGGGGTTACGCTTGGAATATGGAAGATCAAGCATCTGATTTCGAGAAGATCGAAGATCCTCAGTTGTATAAGGCTTCGAAACCAATGGATAAGGGTAGTAATGGTGGAGTCGGTGTTGCTTTGTATTCGGAGAATAAAGGTCCTGCAAGTAAACACGCCTTCATAAGCAACAATGACAGTTCAGGCAGAACAACCAATTCAAATCAAGGGATGTACTCTTCTAGTGGAGCTCAGAAATCTTAAGGAACAAGCTTGAATATTCCTAAGATAGATGCAAACTGTTTGAAGTTGATTGAAGAAAACATGAGTCTGTTGGCGTCCTTCATGACTGCCTACGAGAACTTCTGTCTTGGAAAGCTCGTTAAACCGTCAAGTCTCATGAGGACTTTGATCAGATAGATCAAGACGAAATGGAAGAACTTGATCTACAACTCAATATGGCACTGTTAGTCCGAAGAGCGAAGAAGTTTCTGTTGAAGACGGGTAGGAACTTCATAGGAGGTCAGACAAAGACTCGAATGGGAGTCGACATGTCCAAAGTAAAATGTTACAACTGCGGTATCTACGGGCATTTTGCACGTGATTGTCGAAAGCCGAAAATGGAAAGATCTGATAACAATTCTTGAGGAAGTAATTCAAGACCTCACAACAATGCTTCAACTGCTACCTCTAACTCAAGTGCTCGTTCAAATGGGTCTGAAAATCTTACACCTTCGACAAACAATGCTATAGTTCTTGTGTTGGGTACTGATAGTAAAACCGATATGATTCCTTTGCTCCGATTTCACAAAAAGATAATTAGTGTGAATACGTTTCGTAGGTTTAATTTCCATTTCAGTCAAAAATTGAAAAACCACAAAAAGATTTTGCTCTCTTGTCTCTATGTGCGAGTTATCTTTATTAAGTATACTCTAGGGTTGTGAAAAATATTTAAATAAGTTAAGTGAATGTTGGTTGTCTAATATTTCAATTGTTTATTCTGGGGTATTGGAACTTATTTTTTGGGATCCAGGTTTGGGCCGATGTCTCCAGGGTTAAGTTTCTTTATCCGGGGTTAAGTGTTTCAGGTCTGGATCGTTCATCTCCATCCTAAACTACCGGAAACCACCCTGACTGAAAAACCGACTCCATCATCATCAACAGCATTAAACCGAACCGTCGTGTAGCACAAACAACTGAAAGCACATGAAACTCGGACCAGTTGATGTGAAACTCGGACCAAAAGTCAAAACAACTTCGGAACAACTGTTTCTAGATCAAAAACTCGGAGCAACCCTGACTGTAAAACTCGGACAATACAAATTCCAAAAACTCGGACAGGTTTGCTGATTAAAACGGTCGGTACTCTCTTCAAAACTCGGAACTTGTTTCTGACTATGTAACTCGGAAATGTTATCAAACATATTCACATTCAAAAGCTCGGAGAAGCATAGTGAACTTTTAAACTCGGAAATAACATATAGCAAATCGGAGAAGCATAGTGAACTTTTAAACTCGGAAATAACATATAGCAAAGTGACAGGAGCATTTTAAAAACTCGGACAGAGATTTCACAGCTGTAAAACTTGGAAAAGCAATTACATGTTAAACATCGGAATATTAACCAACAACTTGAAACTGCAAAGCTCGGAATCACGAGAAAGTAACTGTTTTGACTGTTTTAAAACAAATACTCGGAATAATAACAGTTACTCGGAACCGACTGTTTTAAACTTCAAAAAAACTCGGACCCTTTGCACTTCACGAAAGAGACCGATTGTATTGACTGTAAAAACTCGGAACACATACAAGGTCAAACTAAGTAAAAGAAACTCGGTCACTGTTTGACTAAGACTCGGATGCTCGTAGATAAGCCTCGGACGAATAACAACTTAAAACTCAGAAACTCGGAGTTGAGATATAAGACCTCTTGAAACGTCGGACTAGATTACAAGACAAACTCGGACATAAGACCTCTTGAAAAAGTCGGACTACATGTGTCTTAAACGAAACTCGGAGATAACCCTTGTTTAAAAAACTCGGACATTATTTTTTGGGATCCAGGTTTGAGCCGATGTCTCCAGGGTTAAGTTTCTTAATCCGGGGTTAAGTGTTTCAGGTCTGGATCGTTCATCTCAAGATGGAAGATTTATTGAAGCTGTGTGCATCTGGATCGTTCATCTCAAGATGGAAGATTTGTTGAAGCTGTGTGCATCTGTATCGTTCATCTCAAGATAGAAGATTTGGAGAAGCTGTGTGCGTCTGGATCGTGCATCTCAAGACTGGAGAAGCTGTGATTACTGAAAAGAATGTGTTGGTTGAGATTGTTAAAATTTTGGATCCAATTTGGCTTATTATTTAAAAACCCACGACAAAATAATTACAATATGAGCTTTCATATTTTAAACTGAACAAACACTGATCCTACTATAACTCTAACTTGACTAAATTAGCAAACCCATAAACTTACAATTAACCTCATCTCTTTAATTCGCCTTCTACTCTGGATCCATAGCACCCTTTGAATTGCCACTTGCCCCATCACCATCTCACAACACCTCACGTTGTTCCTTTTGCTTGCATACAATCATCAGTAGAGCCGGTTCTTCATCATCTTCAACTTGAGCAAGCTATATGCTTCACCCATTTCACTTTCTTGATTTGGGTACTTGGATGCGTAGTGCTTGCATTCTTCATAGTTAAAAAACATAATGTGTGATTTGTCTCGCACTGATTTGGTCCATCTTGCAAGCCACAGGTGAACCGCTACAACTGTACCATTAGTGATAGACCTTATTTTTCTCTTACCATTCCGATTGAAGTGTTCCGAGAGTTGTCAGATACTGTTTTCTTATTTAAGATCCATTCCGCATATGCTTTTAACCACCCGATTGCCCTCTTTGAACGATGTATCAATGTCTAAGTATTGTTCGATTGTTGACACAAGTTAGAGAAACTTACCCCGAGTTGAATCAAGTAGCTTGCTAACTACGACTGCAATTTTATCATAGATTGTTGAACTTTATGATTATCCCACTCAACTTCCCCAGTCACAACAAACGTGTCACTTTCTGTTAATGCACTTTAGGTGATAAGTGCATGTCTCCTAATTTATTAGGGTCTTTATTGTACATTTGTAAAAGATAGTCCCAAGTTTATCCTAGGGACTTTTGTCCAAGTTTTAGAATGGTTTCTTTAGTCAGAGTTTTTGTATAGGACTAAGGTCAGGGTTTGTTTGTGTAGCCTTTGTCTGAGTTTTGTCTAGGCAAAAGGTCTGAGCTTTGTGCTATATGTTTTGTCCGGGCTTTCTAGTTAGTCTTGAAAGTCCGGGCTTTGCCTTGTATATATACTTTAATGTGGAATAGACAAGGTAACGATTCTGTGTGAAATTCTGTGCACCTAACCCTAATCATTGTGTTTTGTCTGGCGGCTGCTTTGTGTGAGTGACGTCATTCATATTCATCTTCTTCATCAAGAATACTTAGTGTATTCTTGATTTCTCTCTCAAATCCTTGCATACTAGTGTTTCATCTGCAGTGGTTGATCATCAGGTGGATTCCGCACACCTGTTGGTTGCTTTAGCTGAGTGAGATCTTGGATTAGGAGGCCTTACACTTTCCTTCATCCTTAGTGCCTCATATTAAACATTAACTGATGGTCTGTAGATATCACTATTAGTATCTCACTTTTGAGGAAGTAATCACCATTTTATAAGTTTTTGCCAACTAATTTTCTTTTAAGAATAACTTTGTTTTCTGAAGAACTAATCCCTACACATCTTATGTACGAAAGTTGTTTAGTAAATAGAAGATAGATTAGTTTAAGTTGTAATTAGAATAGTGTACAAGTGCGAGGACCGGATGCAACAAATTGAAAGATAATAACCTACTCACTAAAGGAATCGACACATCCATTGGGACACATCGATTCAGAATGGCGGCAACACCACAAGATCATCAGACGTGATGTTTCATCAATGGACATGTCTATTCGATTGCACCTTTTAGATTAGTATAAATAGGGCATTAGATTTCAATTGTAAATCACATGTACTCATACATTCAGCTTATATATTCAAGTTATTCATGTTCTAGAGATCAAAGATCAAGTTCTGGGCAACAATTGGTATGAGAACATAGACATCGGGAATCGCAAGGCAAGGCAGAATCGCAGGAATCATTCACGATCAGGTTTCAATTTTGTTTTTTCAATTTGTAATTCAGTGTTCAGTTTTTGGTTCAAGAGTCGAACCAGGGTTCTGTTCGAAATCTAGGGTTTTGATTTCGAGGTTATAGTGCGAAATAGATAGTTACAAGAATTTAGTATTACGCGATTCGATTATTCAGGGGTTAAAGATTACAAGGATTATTGAATTCAAGGGAATTGAATTTTACCGGTATAGTGGTTCGTATTAGTGGTCAGGAAATTTTAAGAATCAGGAAAATAAGGTTGTTTGATTACAAACTTTGTTAAAGTGAAAATAGTTCGGACAAAAATCATGTCAAGAACAACCGCACCAAATCGACAAATTGTAATTCAAAAGGAAGGAAGTTATCTTTCCCAATTTCAATGCCCATTTTTGAAATCTACAAATTACACGGTTTGGGCAATTCGCATCAAAACAAATTTTAGAAGTAAATAGACTTTGGGAAACGATTGAACTGGCAACCAAATACACAAGCGGCTATAAAGAAAGATAAGCCAGCAATCGCATATTTGTTCCAAGCAATACCAGAGGATGTTGTATTGCAAGTTGTAAAACTACAAAGGAAATTTGGAACACGTTGAAAACAAGACATGTTGGCGTTGATCCGGTACAAAAGGCTCGTTTGCATACACTCATGTCAGAGTTCAAGTTATTGCAAATGAACGAAGACGACATTGTGGACTCTTTCTCCGCAAATATAAAAAGTGCTGTTACAGGGGCAAGTGAATTTGGAACGACACTGAGTCAACAGACTCTAGTGTACAAACTCCTAAACATCGTGCCATATAGATTCACTCAGATTGTCGCCTTTATGGAAGAATACACCGATCTAGAAACAATGACGCCAGAAGAAGCAGTCGGAAGATTAAAGACTTATGAAGAGTGACTTAGGTTAAAGAAAGGAAGCCCATGAGATAGTCAAGAAAGATTGATGTTTTCACATCAAGACAACAATTATGGTAGAAGAAGACATTTCGGAAACCACGGGCGTGGTATGTTCAACCAAGCGCGTGGGAACTGATGAGACAATAAAGATGAACAAAGCACTAAGAGTGAGGGATCTTCATATAGGTCTAGAGGTGGAAATTCTAAGAATTGGAGGAAGTTTGCAAGGAACCAAATAGACCCAAGCAAGATCCAATGCTTCAAGTGTTAGAAGTTTAGACACTTTAAGAGAGACTGTCTCCAGAGAAACTATACAAGAACACTCCAATCTTGTAGAAGAAGAGGAAGAACAAATGTTGTTGATGGAAATTCAAGAAGAAAATATTGTTCAAGCAAGCGTTCTACTAAACGAAGAACACATAAAACCAATAAGGTACGCTACAAAAGAAAAAAGTCTATGGTACTTAGACAACGGGGCAAGCAACCACATGACAGGTGTGCGAAGTCACTTTAAAGAATTAGATTAAAAGGTGTTAGGACAAGTATGTTTTGGTGACGGGTCGCACTTAGAGATTAAAGGCATAGGTTCATACTACGAGAATGTCAGAACCAAGAATATAAGATTATTTCTCAAGTGTATTACATTCCAAGTATGAAAAGAAACACATTGAGCCTTAGACAACTCATTGAAATTGGTTGCAAAGTGATAATGGACGGAGATCTACTAACACTCCGTGACAGAAATTGAAAGTTACTCATGTGCGTTGGGAGAATGAAGAACTTGCTATACAAGGTTAAGTTGCAGATTGGATGGCCAATCTGCCTGCTTTCAAACGCAGAAGATTTAGCATAGTTATGGTACGCAAGGTTAGGCCATTTACACTTTAATGCTATTAAAGAAATGACTCGAAAGAACTTGGTACATGGAATTCCTCAAATAAGTCATGCCAACTAAATCTGTGACGAATGCTTATTAGGGAAACATAGTAGGACACCATTTCCAAATCAGGTGAAATTCAGATCCTTAAAACTTCTGGATTTATCTATGGAGATTTGTGTGGTCCAATAACCACACCGACACATGCTGAGAAGAAGTATATATTCTAACTTGTAGTCAATTTCACTCATTACATGTGGCCATATCTACTAACTTCCAAGGATCAAGCATTTGAAACTTTCAAAGAGTTCAAAAAAAAGATGGAGACAGAAACAGGAACCAAGTTAAAAATGTTAAAGACATACAGAGGAGGAGAATTCATGTCAAATGAATTCAACTAGTACTTCAAAGATAACGACATAGCGAGATAGCATACAACGCCATATTCCCCACAACAAAATGGAGTAGTAGAAAGAAGAAACAGGACGATGTTATCCACTAATCGCAGTATGTGGAAGGCAATGAACATTTCAGAACTTTTGGGGTGAAGATGTACGACACAAAATATATGTGCTAAAGAGGGTTCCAACGAAAGCCTTGGTGAACAAGACACCCTTTGAAGCATTGAAAGGAAGAAAGCCAAATTTAGAACACCTAAAGGTTTTTGGCTGCACTGCATATGCTAAGGTACTACCACTTCAACAAATGAAGTTAGATGATAGAAGCATGCCTATGGTATATCTTGGAATAAAAGAAGGATCAAAGGCATTTCGATTATATGATCCGGCAAAGAACAAAATATGTGTTAGTTAAGATGTAAGATTCATGGAAGGTCAACCATGGAACTGTAATACCTACATGGAAGGGGTAGAATCAGGAAATTCCAAATGGATAAACTTTGTCATTTAATAAAATGATGACCCACCAGAGTTAGAAGAGGACGTACCACGTAGTGATGATAGTAGCGGGCCACACCATGAAGATGCTGGTGTAGATCAGTCAGAAAACAATCCAGACATCTATGTAACACCGCCGGCACACTCGTACAATCAGAAATCATCAGGAAGATCTAGCAGCTTATCAAGTAGAGGTCCATCTACATCAATCAGTGACACTCCAGTACAACTAAGAAGTCTTGATTAATTATGTGATGAGACCGAGGAAATTCAAGTAGATCCACATGAATTACTAATTTCTGAAGAAGAATGAAGAGATTACAAGGAAGGATCTATTGACAGCAAATGGATTGAGGCAATGAAGGCTGAGTTAGACTCAATAAACAAGAATAACACTTGGAGATTGACCGAATCGCCAAGAGATCACAAGGCAATAGGATTAAAATGGGTATTCAAGACTAAGAAAGATCTAAATGGAATAGTCGTAAGATATAAAGCCAAACAGGTAGCAAAAGGTTATGTTCAAAAACATGGGATAGATTTTGATGAAGTATTTGCACCAATGGCATGCATCGAGATAATTCGACTAATGTTAGATTTAACAGCATATCAAGGTTGGGAGTTACATCACTTAGATGTCAAGTCTGCATTCCTACATGGAGATCTCAAAGAGGAGGTCTATCTCACAACTAGAAGGATTAATAAAGCCAAGGGATGATAGAGAGGTGTACAAACTATCAAAGGTACTGCATGGATTAAGGCAAGCACCACGTACTTGGAACACGAAGTTAGAATCAAACACTAAAGTCATTAACTTCAATAAGTGCACTTTCGAGCAAGCAATCTATACAAGGAAAAGTAAGACTTCTACACTGATTGTTAGAGTCTACGTTGATGATTTGATAGTCACTGGAACTTCAAGGAAGGAGATAGATATTTTCAAGTCACAGATGGAGAAGAAGTTTGAAATGAACGATCTAGGATTGCTAGCATACTATCTGGGAACAGAAGTAACTCAAGTAAGGGGTGAGATAGCCATAAGGAAAACATGGTATATAAACAAGATACTCAAAGACGATGATATGTTAACCTATAGCGAAACAATGATTCTTATGAATCCCGGAACACAGTTAACAAAGACTGAAGAAGTAGATATGGTAGATGCAACACACTACAGAAGCCTGATTGGTTCTCTTATGTGCTTATTGCATACAAGACGAGATCTATGTTACTAAGTCAGTTTGCTTAGTAGATTCATGTAAGAACCAAAGGAGCATCACTTGAACGCAGTTAAGCAAGTGCTACGTTACATCAAAGGAACTAAAGATCATGGAATCATATACAAGAAGCAAGGAGGATGTAATATCACAGGTTATAGTTATAGCAGTTATGGTGTTAACATACATCAAGGAAAAGGTACAACCGGTCTAGTATTCTACTTTGGAGAATCACCTATCCTGGTGCACACAAAAGAAACAAACAGTGGCACTTTCATCAAGTGAATCAGAATTCATGCCAGCCACTGTGGCAGAATGCCAAGCACTATGGCTTAAAAGATTGTTAAGTGAAGTTACAAGCTCAAAAGAAGAGAATGTGTGGAGAATGAACACATCAATGTGGAATACATTAGTGGAGAACTACAAAGGGAGGCCATATTAACAAAGGCACTAGCAAGAGTAAGTTTGCTACAATGCGAGAACAACTTGGAGTTCAAGACTTAAAACTACTCAAGGATATTCGTGGTTAGGGGTGAATGAAGAACTAATCCCTACACATCCTAAGTACGAGGGTTGTTTAGTAAATAGCAGATAGATTAGTTTCTATTGTAATTAGAATTGTATAAAAGTGCGAGGACCAGATGCGACAAAGTGAAAGATAATATCCTACACACTAAAGGCATCGACACATCCATTTGGACACATCGATTCAAGATGATGGCAATGCCACAAGATCATTAGATGCGACGTTTCATTAAAGGACATGTCTATTTGATCGAACCTTTTAGATTAGTATAAATAGGGCATTAAATTTCAACTGTAAATCACATGTACTCATACATTCAATTTATATATTGAGGTTATTCATGTTCTAGAGATCAAAGATCAACTTTTGGGCAACATTTTCTCTTGATTTCATCTAAGGATTTTGGTTTGAAAGTTTAGGCATAATAATCAATCAAATAAGTATGTAGTATTATGAATTTTCCAAGCACAAGATACGAACACGGTTGTATTGTGCATTGACATCACCAGGCACGTAACTTTTTATCCATTGCTATTTGACGAAACTTGTTTTAATGATTCTCTTTCAGATATATTACTAGTAACTAAGTATGCCAATCATGACGCCCAAGGAAAGACATTTTGTTTCTTTCCAAAACATTTGGTCATTTCCCTAACGGATTAAACCATCCCTTTTTTGAAAGGTATATATTATTCATAACCCACCCCAAACCGGGGTGAGCTAAACATCAACAAACCACTTACATCAAAACGAACTTACACTACATATCCCAAGTTATATTACAATTTGGATCTATTTCTATACCACAAATACGCTATCAGTTCAATCTATTGGATGATTTTCTCTACTTTGACTTCCACATTAGAAACCTTTTATCATTCCTCGTTTTCCAAAGATACCAACAATAGACCATTATAAAACTAACTTAAGCCATCCCTTATTTTATAGGTTTAATTTTGAGAAACTTTTTATTAAAGAAAAGTTCTTCTACTCACTAGTATAAAAAATTAAATTCTTGTATAAAAATTTCAAACTATAAACACATATGAGGACTTTTTTTTATTGACTCATTATCTATTTTGTGATAAAATATGTTAGTCTTGTACGCACCATTGTAGTTATTTGAATTTTGGGTCTTAATTTATTGTTTGAGAAAAATATAGCTGCCTTCGTTTCCAAATTTTTAACTATAAACCTTTGATGCTCAGTACATAATTCGACTATAGAACTTTGTTCATCGATTCTCCCAAGATAACTAGTGCACTTGAAGTTTGAAACATAATAGATATCATAAACCTAATTCGGCTGGAATTTTTGTGGTCTTCTTGCGAGGTCCTTTGTTGTTTTGATTACTAGAGGGGTAAGTTATGAGCATATGGGTAATTTTAGACAATATTAGCTCAAATGTTATCATACTTGGAATCAATAAGAATTGATTTATAATAAGGCATATGTGCACCAACAATCTTTATAATGAAAAATAGCTTTGGTTGCCCAAGATTAATTAGAACTAAATTACTAATCCTATTTTTGATGAGAGAAAATATTTGATTACCCATGTTAGCAAATGACCTACTGGTGCGTTGGCAGCCCCGTGACCTTCCAAAGTGGAGGTCATGAGTTCGAGTCTTCCCTGGAGTAAAAATTCTTTGGGTTGAGCTGGTGGTTTTTCTATAGTGGGACTTCGGGCGGTGGGTTTCCTCTAGAACAGTGACGGGTCGGGTCACTAGCATCGTCTACGTTTCTTGACCGTTCTAAAAAAATCCAAATGTGTGGCATCAAATGTGAACCCCAAAATTCAAGAATTATCAATAATTATTCAAATTTAGATCAAGAAAGTCAGATGCATCACCCCTAAAACCCATGTATATGCCTTTTTCCCTTCATCTTATATGAGTTGTTAGGATTAATTTTTGGAGTTCTTTTCTTTTGAGTAGTGCCTATGTACATACACATGCATGTATATGTAAGTATGTTTGTGTCTGTACGTGGTATGCATGTATAAATATATCTACGCATTGATTCACTTTATCTTATTAATATTCGAATACCTTGTGATATGAAGGAATTAATCACTCTTATTTTTTCTATAGGTGGTGGGAGGAACTAGGGTTGTGGCAAGACTTAAATCTTGCGAGGAACCAACCTCTAAAGTGGTATATTGTGCCTATGGTTTCCTTAGCTAATCCCACCATGTCACAACAAAGAATTGAGCTCACAAAAACCGTTTCTCTCATATATATCATAGATGATATTTTTGATATCTATGGGACCCTCGAAGAACTTACCCTACTCACTGAAGCGGTCAACATGTACACAACATAGAATCTTACTAGATTATTTATACCTTATTTTTCATCATGCACTTGTCTTCCTTATAGTATATTTGGATCATTAACTTATTTGCAGGTGGGATATCACCACTGTAGAGCAACTTCCATACTATGTGAAGTCATCCTTCAAAGCTGTATTTGATACTACAAATGAAATCGCACGTAGAGTTTATGAGAAACATGGATTTAACCCCATACAATCCTTACGAAAGTCGGTATGATATATTGATCATCAGTTACTTAAGATTTTAATTTGTTTATAACATATCATTACCAAAATCTATAGCTAAATACTTGGTAGGTCATAAGATTTCATTTCAATATGACTTGATAATTTCTGAACCATATAACAATAAGATTAAAGTATTTCGAGTGTACAAAAAATCAATAATCACATTTGGTTATACATTTAATAGTATAACAGCACGTAGTTACATTAGTAACACTATTTGTAACAACTGTAGCAACTCAGAAACTATCCAAGTTCAATGTTGCTAATGATGTACACAGTTTCTACCTTGAAGTAACAACTTGTTACTAGGGATCGTGTTACCTAATGAACCTTTAGGTTCCTTGGTAACTAAAATTACTATAGTTTTGGAGAAGCGTGTACTCCACACCTCCTTGTTTGCACCAATGTATTATAATTGCATATTTGGTTTTTAAGTATACCCGAATTACCCAAAGTAGATTAATAACACTAAATTCATCAACAAACTCAACCTCTAAGTTTGAACTTAGGAAAGGATATCTAGTTCTTATAATAAGTGGTGTTATTATTATCATATCATGGATACATATCTCTCTCTCTCTCTCTATACATATATATATATATATATATATAATGTAAGTATCTATAGAAAACCCACTTTAATTTAGAAAACCTGGGAAACTCAAAGCTCCCGATGTTTTTTTTTTCTTGAAAAAATTTACACATGTTATATACATGTTTTTAAGGGTTTTGGGCAAAAAAAATCAAAAAAGCGCCGAGTAGATATTTTAAAAAAAATAAATAAGTTTTGGTGTAACACATGTTACACATATGTCAGATGAATGTAACATGTGTTACACCAAAACTTGTTTATTTTTTTAAAAAATATCTACTCGGCGCTTTTTTGATTTTTTTTTGCCCAAAACCCTTAAAAACATGTATATAACATGTGTAAATTTTTTCAAGAAAAAAAACATCGGGAGCTTTGAGTTTCCCGGGTTTTCTAAATTAAAGTGGGTTTTCTATACATCCTTCCCCTATATATATATATATATATATGTATATATATATATATGTATATATATATATATAGGAGTGGGTTAGTATAGAAACCCACTTTGAGTAAGAAAACTTAGAAAACTCTATCCTACAATTTTTTTTATATAAATTAGGGCATGTAACATACATGATTTTAAGCCTAGAAAACCAAAAAATAAAAAAGCGCTGAGTGATAGTTTAAAAAAAACAAATTAAAAACGTTCCTATGTAATAGTATGTAACACTAAACAACAATGATTTATTACATACGTAACACAAAAGTTACTTTAAAAAAAACATTTACTCTGCGCTTTTATTTAATTTTTATGGCTTAAACTCTTAAAAATACACATATTACATGTGTTAAATTTTTCAAAAAAAAAAAAATTATGTAACATAGAGTTTCTAGAGTTTACTCATTGGGAATGGATTTCTATTCTAGTGTGTGTTTGTGTGTGTGTGTGTGTATATATATGGTCTCACTCGGTTGTAACTTAGATTCCGAAGGCCGGTAGCAAGTATTGACAAGAATTTTCATACTGAATAAGGTACCAACTGAGATATACGATACGGTATTCAGTTTTAAAGTTAACTTAGTTTCGATATTGGTACAGTACTAGATCAGTACTTTTAGCTGTACACACGAACCATATATTTTAGGATATTTGGTTTTGGTTTTAGCTAAATTTCGATATTGGTACTATCTAGTCCGATAAGAGTTCAGTATGGTACAGTACCGATCTTATTCCTAATATAAACACACATACGTAGGTTACCTCTAAAACACATTCCAAAACAATATTGCAGTGGGCCACCCTTTTTGATGCATTTTTGGTTGAAGCAAAATGGTTTGCTGCAGGGCATATTCCAAAATCAGAAGAATACTTGAAGAATGGGATAGTTAGTTCAGGTGTAGAAGTTTTCCTAGTTCACATGTTTTTCCTCCTTGGGGATGGTTCCAATAAAGAAAATGCAAACATGATTGACAATAATCAAGATATTGTATTATCAGTCTCAAAAATTTTGCGTCTGTCAGACGACTTGGAAGTTGAGCAGGTTAAAATGTTCATTCAATTTTCATGCTAATAAATATAGTATAACTTTTGTTAAAGATGAAAAATAACTGACTGATGTTGTCATAGATAGTTTCGTATAATTTACACTATAATTGCGACATGTAAATGAATTTGTATATGATCTTTCTAACAGGATGAGAATCAAGATGACCATGATGGATCATTTGTCAAGTGTCTACTCATGGAACATGAGTATAGTTCTCTTAATATTGCGCGGGAGTATGTTAAGAAGATGATTTCAGACACCTGGAAGTGTTTAAATGAGGAATGTCTCTCCCCTAACCCTTTTTCGGAAAATTTCTTGAAGGGCTCCATAAACCTCGCGAGGCTTGTTCCATCAATGTATGGCTACAAGCATAATAATTCATTTGATTTAATAGAAGAATGTATCAGGTCTATCCTATGAGACGATATATATATATATATATATATATATATATATATATATATATATATATATATATATATATATATATATATATATATATATACACAAATGGGTTTTAGCCACTTAAATTTTATATTGTTAGCACCATAAACCGTACTTTAGTCTTGAATTAAATTGGTTATCATGTACTGGATACAATGCTCGTGTGTAATTTAAATGCTTTTATAATTATAAATTATATGTCTAGAAACCATGCATATACTAGTTGTTACACAAGCATAGATCGATTAAGAGCCAAGAACAACATGAACTGAGTATTGTATATATGAATCGGTGTTGTCAGAATAACAACAAAAAGCTTGTATATAATTAGTGATTAATAATTTACAACCTGATTAGGGTATAAATGTATACACATACACCCAACCAACAAAACTAACTATCAGAAAGGAAAGATAACGGTAACTACCTAAACTATATTAACCGCCTAACGGTCTTAGTGAGGTTTTAGAAACGGTTGTCTGCATCTGGTGTTTCTTGGTCCGATATGTCACACCCCGACCACGTAAAACGACAAATCGTGGCGGAAACGCCGGGGAGTGTTGTAACAGAATTATTGTTTCAAACCATGGATACGAAGAGTTTCATTTCATTAGATATTAAACATTGTTTTAAAGTTAAACAAGCAAATCAAACATAGACTAATATCATTATTAAATCACTAAGGCCTCGTCCGGTCCTAAGTGAGCATGCTTCCTATTCGCAATCAAGACTAAGCAACTTCACCTGAAACATATGTAAAAACAAAGTCAGCAAAGAAATGCTGGCGAGTACATAGGTTTTGCATGAGTGTCAGATTCATGGCTCGTTTGCATGTCGAAATAACTCGTATAACTTCGTTATTCGACATTAGAAAACCTTGTTTTTGTAAAATATTTGTATTGTAAAATAAATAACCAAGCCAACAGTTTGGTTATAACTTATAAACCTCAATGCCATGAATCTTACTCCAAAACATTTGTTTTTGTACACCAAATCGGAAATCGTTCTCGTAATAAAACTCGTATGGTTTATATAGTTTGTAAACATCGTTGTGTGACATCGTTCAACCCGTACTTGTTATAGATCATCGTTCATTTGTTTAAATCATTCGAATCGTGTCAATTGTTCAAATCCTTCTCGTTTTAATTGTGAAAACTACTTTTGGTCGTCTCGCTAACAACATTCAAACCTTTGTGACTCGTTCATCGTTCCACTTGTTCTCGTATTAACAAACCACCAAAGGGTAAGTTAACAATCATCAGATTCGGTCGTTACCCACCTAACCCACACATAACCATGGGTCCGGTCTGATAACGGGATTTGTCGGATCCTGTGGTACCATAACCTAATACTGGTCGGTTTGGCCGAAATTAATGAATGTCATTTGTTATGTAATTACAACCAACAAGCTCGTTCACATTATCGAAATCGTTATTAGTTTGATATAAACCATCTTACTCGTTGTGAAACCATCGTTAAAACATCGAAATCGTTTTGATACATATGAATCACCCCAAAACAATTGAAAACAGTAAAATAAGGGAAATATGTACTCACCTTCGGGTGCGTTTTTAAACATTAACACAATCCCTCAATTGTTTATCCGCCCTAAACATTACTACTTATGTCACTTCTGTTTTAATGTATATGAAACTAGACTGTTTTCGGACATTTAAATAAAATGGTTAACTTATTCTAAAAATTCCCAAATTTTTACAGAACATCTTACATGAATCAAGTATTATTGTGTAAAAATATCGGGGTGTAGTTCAGTACCATTATTTTATAAAAATTCATTTTCCCGGATTAAAGCAGATTTGTTACTTTCTGACCGCAGTCTACGGAATAATTCACTAAAAATTAATCGCAAGTCCGATTGACGTAATTCCAGTTGGAGGGTCACGGCGACAACAGTGACCATCTACAGTATAAGTTTCATGATCTAATCCTACACAGAATCCAGGTTATGACTGAAAATAGGACGCACATTTTCAGCAGAAAAATTCAGCTTAAGCTGCTGTTACGGAAAGGCACTTTAAAAATAGTAAACGGGGTCCAAAAATTATGATTCCGGTGTCATTAGAACCGTATTTTATAATAACACATTATAGACTTAAGAAAATAAAGTTTTTGTTAAGTTATGATGCAGTTACAGCCAGTTAAAGGTGGCTGGAAAAGCAGATCAGCATGCTGTTTTCAGTCTCTTATCATCATAAAGTGCGTTCGATTGATTCCGTTAACATGTTTAGCGATCACAACAATACTTACAGCAGATTATTACTTATTTGTATCAGATTTATCAAGCAATATCATATTTCATTCATCATTTTAACACTACTTTAACCATACTCCATCTTTAGTTAGTTACACTTCAAGACTTGTTTATGTTCATTAGGATTTCCATCTTTTGATCTTTAAACATCATTAACCACATAAAAACATGAACAAGATGAAGATCTAAGGAACTTACTACTAACACAAGGCTAGGGGAGTTCGAGTGTAGAAAAGTGGTGGATAAAAGAAAACGAGAGCGGTCCTTCGACTTCCGAACGCACCAAGCTTCGTTGTGTGTCTCCTTGCACCCTTGTATGGTAATAGAATGGATGGAACAAGGTCGGATGATGGTGGTAGGGTGGTGGTTGATGGCTGCCGATTTGGGGAAGGAGGGAGGAGGTGGAGTGTAGTGTTGAGTGTGGAATGATGGAGTGATGGAATGGTGGTATTTATAGACCTTCCATATAGCATATTCCTAGCATATTCCTGGCATATTCCTGGCATATTCCTGGCATATTCCTAGCATATTCCTGGCATATTCCTGGCATATTCCTGGCATATTCCTGGCATATTCCTGGTATATTCCTGGTATATTCCTGGCATATTCCTGGCATATTCCTGGCATATTCCTGGGTTTGCTGCGTTGTCTGCGTTTTGCAGTGTAAGCACTGTGTCGCGTAGGAACACACGGGACGCGCTTAAACTTGAAAAATAACGTTTTTAATTTATTTTTCAACACGAACCTGATTAAAATAAAATTTTAATCATAACAGAATATTTGTGGGATTTAAATATTATCCGGGCGGTCACCAATGTTCGTTTCGCAGTTTTGTCGTAATTAGTTCTTTAGTTCAAATAAACATGTTTTCGCCATACCGAATCCTTCGAAACTTATTTCTAAGTTATGCAAGGGATATTTAGGGTATGTTTGGCTTACGTCACAATTCCGGAGTGTACGTCGCGTTAAACTGATTGCGTTTAAGCACCAGTTTGCGTATAACCTTCCAGAAAGTGATTTAAAGCTTGAAATCGGTATCGAATCAAATTGTAAAATTAATAAACACAATTGCACATATAGTAACACCAAAATACACATAATAACACCAAACCATATTGTTTTATTGATAACGGACAGTGTTTTACATAATACGATGATTACAGATCACAGTTGTCACACGATAGTTGTGGGTTAAATTTGACCCAGTAATCACCCCCTCAAATTTAAAATTTTCTATGCTCATTGTTCAAGAGCTTCTATTCTTCTTCTTAAGTTTTCACATGATTTTGATCACTCACAAATCTGTTTTCGTTTTCTTTTTTTAGGATCTTTTTATTCATCAATGTAAGTGTTGAAGAAATATGATAAAGAATCTGACATACTGATTAGGTGTGATGTTGAATGAGTCAACAAGTCAAAGCTAAGGAAGATACTTGACAAAGGACAAGAGTAGAAGGACACCGCATAAGGAAAGATCAGACAATCATCTAAAAAGAATGAAAAAGACTAGATTAAAAGATTCTGATCAATCTTATGATAATCTGATAATTAGAATCAGATCTGATCAGAACAAGTCATCCGAAATCTGATGACCAGGGTCATCAGAAATCATGTCCCCACTTGCCATACCTGAAAAGGTATGCGCAACTTCCAAGATAACAAATGGAATGGCGGATTCATTGAATATGCCAAAAGGAAACTTTTTCACATGTCAAGTGTATAAATAAACAAATGTTTATTCATACAAATATTTACTATAATTATAGAAAAAAATCCTCTATGAGTAAATGAGTCGTGCCTGACACACTCCACTTCTCTTCACTTACACAAACTATTTAAGTATACGTTTTATAAGAGCCAATAACCACCCAAACATCATGTAATCTTTCAAAGTGATATAGACTTGAAAATTTTGTACTCTGCTTTCTTAAAAGTTTGATTTCTATTTTCGCACACTATTTTCTATCTTGTTGAAATCAGTTTCCATTTTGCTTAAAGATTGTTTATCAACAATTGGTATTAGAGCAGATTGAATAACTTATTTTCAAACGATTATATCTTTTTGTAAACTATGTATTTCAAAGCTTTAAACTTTAAATCAAAATGGCAAACTTTCAATCATGGAACAATGCATTTAATATTGGGTCTATGTCAAAGCCTCCGACTTTAGTACGAGAAGAGTACCCCCAATGGATAATCAGGATGATCAATTTCCTAAATGGACATGATCGAGCTCTGTTTAAATCCATTTAGAGAAGCCCACTGTTGGGTCAAATCGGATAATGATGTTATTAATTAAGGCAACTTTAATTGGCGAGATTATTATTTGTATGATGTAGCGAGTTAATTTGTTATAGTTAGTATGTTTTAGCAATTTTAGTGGTTTTTAAAGAAAGGGGCGGTTTCCATGGAGGACAAGGCTCAAGGTCTATAAATAGTTTACTACACGTCATTTGTAGGGGGTGCATTTGTGAGCAACCACTCCCGGGGAGCTCACCTAGGAGCTCACCCGGGGTGGATGATTATTATGTATTGTTCTTATCCATTTCAATGAAATCTTTTTTTCTAAACTATTATTCATACATCTTTTTGTTTCTTTATGGTTCACAAATCAATCCGTCTCATTATTATTTATCAAACCGAGATCGTAACAAAATCGAACAGATCATCATTTGGTATCAGAGCCACACTGGCTCGTTTCAGTCTCGTTTTCGACAGAGACATTAATCAGTTGCAGATTTATGTTTTTGATAAATTTATAGATCTAGTGAATTTATTAGTTCATCCTGCGACTTTGTTCATCCAAAAACTGAAAGTGTTGGTTGAAACTCATGACTGGTGGCGAAGGTTAACAATGTTGGAGCTGGTTCCTTATAGTCATCTAAGGTGTTGCATGTTGAAGTATGGATAAGGAGCTTTCTTCCGGAAACAAGAGGTTCAAGATTTGTGAACATCCACATTTAGAAGGAAGTTGCTCGATCTGAAATGTGAAGGAGGTACTGTGGTTTTAGTCACCGGTGATATTGGTGGTCAGATGTTAGCCGGAATCTAGTTCACTATATCTATGAGTCCAGGTTGCTATTTGTTTGGTAGTTCCCGGTTTAAATATCTAAATTGGGACTTTTTAGATTCGATTCAAGAGCAAATGAACTTCCCGACAAAATGGCGCAAGTGGATTCAGGCAATCCTAGCTTTGGCTAGATCCTCGGTGTTGATAAACGGTTCCCCTTCGTTTGAATTCCAATTTTCTCGCGGTCTTAGACCGGGTGATCCTATCTCTCCTTTCCTATTCCTCATAGGAATGGAGGCTTTTTCTATAATTATGGAAAAGGCTGCGGACGAAGGTATTTTCCAAGGCATAAAACTACCAAATAAAGGCCCCTCGATTATGCATTTATTGTTCGTGGATGACGCGCTTTTGGTAGGGGAATGGGAAAAGGAGAGCGTGTTAAATATGGCGTGATTGCTTAGATGTTTTAATCTTGCTTTGGGGTTAAACATTAATATAGCAAATCGAGTCTTTTTGGGATTGGTGTTTCGGAAGAGGAGGTTAAGAAGATGGCTAAAGATATTGGATGTCAAAATGGGAAACTCCCATGTGTTTACCTTGGCCTAATGATAAGAGCTAATATGAACAACAGTGCGCATTGGAAATCGGTCTTGCAAGTCTTCGACAAAAGACAAGCGATATGGAAAAAATCTATATTGTTGGAAGGAGGTCACCTCACTTTAATCAAGGCGGTTATGGAAGCGATACCTACGTACTACTTCTCTCTTTATAAAGCTCCAACCAAAATTATAAATCAACTAGAGGCAAAAAGGCGTAATTTTTTTTAGGGGAGGAACGGATGAAAAACACAAAATGTGTTGGGCGAAATGGGATAAAGTAACGAGACCGAAAGAGGAAGGGGGCCTCGGTATAACGCCTATAAGGGATGCTAATATTGCTTTACTAACCAAATGGTGGTGGCGGTTCAAAATCGAGAAACAAGCTTTATGGAAGAAAGTTGTTGAAGCAATTCACCATAATAAAAGAAGGGTGTCGTATATGTCGTATGTTACTTCGTTTGCTGGTGCGTGGAAAACCATAATGGGACTGGAGAAGAACTTAAAACAACATAATATTCTTTTAGAAAATTGTTTCAAAGGGACAGTAGGGAAAGGGAATGAACTTTGCTTGTGGTGGGATTTGTGGATTGGAGATGAACCTCTTAAAAAAGTCTTTCCTGATTTGTATGGGTTAGAAACATTTAAAGATGTAATGATTCTAGAGTGTGTGATTATAGATAATCAGAATGTCTCATGGCAGTGGAGATGGAAAAGACTAAATTTCAACCGTAAGGAACTAGATGATTTAACCAAGCTGGAAGATGTGGTAAAACAAGCGAAGTTGTCGAGGGAACCGAATCGATGGGAGTGGAAGCCGGAAGACAAAGGTGTATTTACAGTGACATCTATGAAGTTGGTTCTGTGTAATTCCAAACAGAATACAAACGCGTTTAAATGGAGATGGAATGGGTGGCTTCCTAAGAAGCTAAACACATTTATGTGGAAAGCTATTGACAACAACCTACCCACCTTAGTTACGCTTAAAGAAGACGAGTAAATATCACTAACACTTTGTGTAGTTTATGCGGCGAAGCGGAAGAAGATTGCGACCATCTTCTCACGTCTTGTTCGGTTGCTATGGTTATTTGGCAAGCTATAAATGAGTGACGCAAAATTCCAAATTTTTTCGCCTTCTCAGTTAAAGATTTGGTAAAGATGCATAGTTATGTAAAAACGAGCAAAAAGAAGAAGAAAGGTATACAAGCGATTATATTCAAGGGGGCGTGGTGTATTTGGAAAGCAAGAAACAATATTATTTTTCGAAATAAAGCGGTTAATATCAACAAAATAAAGGAAAACATCAAAGCGTTGGGCTATTTGTGGATGAAGAATCGATCGCCTTACAAAGACTTAGATTGGAACGATCGGTGTAATTTTATTTTGTAATCTTTGTTTGTTGTTTGTGTGTGCTCTAGCATCTTGCTAGGAGTGTTTCGTTTTAATGAAAGTGGTCGTTCAAAAAAATTAAGTTGAAAGCGGCGAGTTTGGGGGTTATAAACTCAGGCAAACAGAACAGGCTCCGGTGTGTCACACCCTGACTTTTGCGGAAGCGTGATTATTGGTGTGACTTTCTTAATACCATAGCATTCAATCATAACAACGCTATATGATAAAACCATTGATGTTCGTCCATAAATTAAGTTTGAAAATAACATAATATAATTGTCTGAAACGTTGACACCGAATTCAAATTACAAACCATAACATGTTTTAGTGAGCTCACGAGAACTCGACAAAAGATCCTAAATAAACCATAGTTTAGAACCATATATCTCGTCCAGGATTAAGATACATCGCCTAAACCCTAATGACCTTGGATGACATCTTTTATTCATGACGCAGCTTGAAACATGCAAACACCTGCCAGATCCACTTAGTTCCCTGAAATACATGTAATTTGAAAACATCAACAAAAGTTGAGCGAGTTCATGTGTTTGACTGTGTATGAATAACCTTTAAAGTATGTCTGTATGTATGTAAGCCCTGGTATGTAGCAATAAGGAAAAACAGATCACCAATGGTTTGCAAGGCCAATGGTATGTGAAATGGTGCAGGAAAACTCAAACCTAGAGGATTTTGCCACGGCATTAGTATGTGGACATAGTCACTACATGGGCCACCCTGGTCCTCATGGGTGTGGGCTCGCTACACCCAAATAGATCTATCACTCATGTCCCTCGGTCCTATGACGAGGATTAATGGCCTTAAGTGTTGTACCCACTGCTCACATGATCAAGCAGTAACCCTCCTTAGCTAACCATACCATGTATAAAACGTTTGTAAACAATTGTAACATGTATTTCACCCCCGAAGTTGTAAAACTGAAAACATTTAAAAGAAAGGGGGACATGAACTCACTGTCTTGCGTCTTCGGTACTCGTAACTCAAATCTCTTCAGCAAACACGACTACCTACAATGTACTAATGTCTATTACACGAACGGGCCGTGCCTTGCCTTAGTATTTACGTGTTTGAGTTACGTCTCATTTATGACTTCCATATTATTCTAAGTTATAATTACCTGTTAAAATAATAATTATTTTAACTTTAAATTATATTTAATTTTAGAATAACTTGTTTAAACAATATTTTGTAATAATACTTCTCATGTATTTACACTTATATTTCATTCCCAAGGATGGGGGTATCTCATACATGTGTATTCGTATTCTTGTATTTGTAGTTCCAAAATAATATATTTTTAAGTCTAACTTAGAAAATATATTTAAACTTATTTTTATCCAAAAATAATGTATTTCAAGAAAATATATATTTTTCTCAAAAATCATATATCTTCTAAATATTCCAAGAAAATATATTTTTACTTCCCAAAAATAATATATTTTCTCCTTGTCGAAAATATGATATAACTTTTGTAATAATCATAAAAATCATATTTTCATCCCTTATTTCCAAAATATTATTTACCAAAAATATATTTATAACGGTATTTTTCGGAATATTTTGTAAGTTACGTTCTTTCGTTCAGTTTCACAATATTATGTGTCTAACTTATATATTAATTCGTTGAGATTTTTTTTGTAGTATTTTGGATTGAAATTTCTTGGTATATGTTAAGTTATATTATTTCAAATCCTAAAATAATATAACTAATACATAAAGTATACAAATAATCACACACAATGTGTCTTCTGAATATTTACCTTTCAAATACATATTTAGTTATTTTTATTTACAAAAACCAACCTCCAATATTTGTATTTTTGTAACAAAATCAATGGCAAGGTTTATGTTGAAAACTCATGATCAAAATACACTAGTAAATATTTGTTTGAAAATATCTTTCTAAGTGTTTATATTTTTAGAAAATTTTGCCATAGTTTCCCCTAAAAATGGAGGTGTCCATGCTATCAAAGCATATCATTTTCTTTTTAAAATCATCTCAAACAATCAATAATTCAATCAACACTTACCTAGTGCCAAAATTATGTAATTTACCTAACAACATGAACTTGAACTTTCATAAAAACTTGTAGTAACTTGGTAGCGTGTTTAGTAGGTTTAGTTACCCTTTAAAATGTGTTTACTTCTGTGAAAGTTTCATTCTTGTAAGATTTAGGTATTTACAACTTGTAAACATGTTTTACAAAAACATTTCTTTATCAAATCCTCTTGTTTCACAAGTGTTTCTACACTTGTTTCACCACCAAAAATAGTGTATGTTTAAGTAAGAACCAAGATCTACTAAAAAGCATATTTTGAACTTGGTTCTTTTTGGAAAGCCATTCATAAATCTTAGATCAATATGATTATTAACTCACTTTGATTATTATTTTTCAAGAAATCAAGTATTCTTTTCAAGTTCATGATATAGTGGTGGATGATCATTCATCCTACAACTTCTTACATTTCTCATCTTGCTAAACTATGTTTTTAATCATGATTTAGCAAGATGCTATGATGATCAACATCATCTTTACAAACAAATCAATGATCAACATGCATTCATAATATAAACAACTTAGTTTCATCAAGATTACTTCATATATCAAGCTTATGTTCATGTTTCATGATTAGGTTCTTTAGTGTTCTTCATGATTTTCATCACATATCATCTTTTAACAAACTAAAAGAGAATAAATTCAAGTGACAAGAAGCTTACTACTAGCACAAGGGCTAGGGAAGAACACAAGAATATGAAGGTGGTAAATGTGATGGATAAAAGCAACTGGAAGTGGTCCTTCAATCTCCAAGAGCTCTAAGCTTCTTTAGACACCTTCTTGCACCTTGTGATGAACTTGGATTGGATGACCAAAGCTTGACAATGGTGGTGGTATGGTTGATGGTGTTCTGCCGAGAGGGGGAAGAAGGGAAGGAGAAAGATGTTGTGTGTTTGAATGTGTGAGATAATGAGGTTATGATCCTTCATGTCTCACTTATACACATGTTTAGGGATTAACCAATGGATAAAGTGTTCTCTAAGTACATAACAAATCCAAGATCACAATCTTATGAGATCAAAAGAAATCACAAGTGGGGGACCCACTTGTGACCGTCAATTGGAAGGGGGGTGTCTTGGTTGGGGTTTAATGGTAGGTTAGGCAATCTAGTTAGATTTCAAGTGTGATGATTAGTGTTCATGCATATTATGTGTTATATAGTGTGTTAGGTTATTCGTGGATCATAACTAGCTCAGAAACATTAAAACAATGCTTCTAGTATAATTTTGTTGTTTCGGGTAGTGTCCGGTTGTTCGGTTAGATACCTGTTCGTTAAAGTGCTAAACTATACCGTTTAGTGTTATTTATGTACCCTTTCGTGACACTTTTAATTCCCCCCACTTAGGAAAGCATTCAGGACCATTTAGTCATATTTTTGCATGTTACTAGTTTGTTAAAAAGCTGATTTTTGCTGATTTATGCTGAATTCAGCACTTTGAGTGAGTTTTAGGCACTTTCCGGCACTTAAACTATCACTTAGGAATGCAGTTTTGTGGTCCTTACTTCCCAACAAACTATACTAGTGTAGTACTTAGTCTCTGGCCCATACTGGGTCTCAAAACACTGTCTATCTATGTACTGAACTTCGTCAGCATTTTTCTGAGTTATCCGCTAACTGTGCTAGATGTGCTTTGTGCATCATTTATGTCAATATGGTTTGCATGTAATAATGTTGTGACAGTATGCAATATGTGATGCACATGTAAGTATGATGCAGTATTTAGAAAACAATTATTTGTAATTTAGCATAGTCATTAAGCACTAATCATGGTTAATTAATTGTACGGATACCTGGATTTTTGACGGTTGTCACATTCTCCCCCTATTAAGAAAATTTCGTCCTGAATTTTTAGTTCTGCTACTAGCTGCAGGGGAGTTGGGGAACAAATGCGACTATTTTGCTTTCATGTGATCCTCACGCTCCCAGGTGAACTTTGGGCCGTGATGCGCGTTCCAACGAACCTTGACAAGTTTAACACTACTCCTACGTATCTTGTTAACCTTCCAATCAGTAACCTCAACAGGTTCTTCGGTAAAGTGGAGTGTGTCGTCAATGTGGACTTCATCGGCAGGAATGACAACTGTTTCTTGAGTTGGACTCTTTTTCAGATTAGATACATGAAATATATCATGAACGCCATTCAGTTCTGAGGGTAGATCCAACTTGTAAGCTACAAGACCAATCCTTTCCAGGATTTTAAACGGTCCAACGTATTACGGGTTCAACTTTCCACGCTTCCCAAAGCGTGCTACACCTTTCCAGGGTGAGACTTTTAGTAAAACCATATCTCCCACTTGAAATTACAAAGGTTTCCTTCTTTGGTTCGCATAGCTCTTTTGTCGATCACGAGCCACCTTGATGCGCTCTCGGATCTGTATAATCTTGTCTGTCGTCTCTTGAACCAATTCGGGACCAATTGTTGGTGCATACGTCCGTCGACTTCGTCTTGTATCGAGTCTTGTAGGATTGTGTATAGATCAGGGCACGAATTTCGAGGAATCTGTCAAGAGGATAATTTCGCACGAAATTATCCACTGGTAATTTCGTACGAAATTAGCAGATAATTTCGCTTGATATGGTAATTTCATTTGTATGTAATTTCGCTTGAGCCTGTTCATGCGAAATTAGGTAGTCTATAAATACGGGTCTTGTAATTTCGTTTAAAGTAGTTCTGCATGTGTGATTCCGGAGCCGAAGTGCTGCCGAAGTGTCAACGTGCTGTAAAACTTTGTCAAATCAATCAGAAAGACATTTAAAGTGAATATCCAGCTGAATCGAACTCGATATGTCTGTTTCCGCCTTCATATTGAGTAGAACGCCTCTGAACGACTCGTTTCGGTCGTGAAAACGATCCCACATGTGGTATCAGAGCTCAGGTATCAGAGCTCAGGAGGAGGAGTTCTAGCAAATTCAGCTTGATTTCATCAGATTTTCTGACTTCTACACCTTCTTTTCTAATTTGAACAAGTTTTAACGGATAAAATGGTTTGAATTTTACATATTATATGCGAAGTTGTGTTTTAACAAAGCCTTGAGAAAATTGGACCTAAAATCGAGCTTTAACCTGATCAATTTGACAAAAGTTTGACCGGCATGATGACATCAGCATAATTTCGCACGAAATAGCCCTCTTGATTTCGTTTGAAATTGTTGCTAATTTCGCACGAAATTAGACTTCGTTTGAGATAGTTCATACGAAATTAGCTATTTCGTACCAAAGAGGTTAATTTCGTTTGAATACAAGTTAATTTCGCACGAAATCATATTTCGTTTGTGATTTCGCACGAAAACATATTTCGTGTGAATCTTCTGATTTCGTTTGAAGTTGTTGTGCAGGTCATTTCGTTTGAACAGGTTATTTCGCTTGAGGAGGTTAATTTCGCTTAAGGAGGTATTTCGTTTGAAGAGCTAATTTCGCTTGAAAGTGTCAATTTTAGAAAACTTGTTACGGTATCATGGAAGAAGAATTCTATAATGCGTTTGCCACATCCCTGACTACTCCGGCTGCCATTGCTCAAAGCATGAACATGGAAAACGAACCTGGAACTTTACAAAAACCCCCGAAACTAATGGGCATTGAGGAGTATTATGGGTGGAAAGATCAATTTGAAAAATGGGTTCAAGCAAATCATTTGACGTCTTGGGAATGCATTGAGAAAAAATATGTTAAGCCGCGTACGGATTTGACAGTTATCAAAACTATTTCTGAACTGAATGACAAAGAGAGAGATATGTACAAAGCAGAAAAAATGATGATTACTCAACTTCAGCAGGCTATAAAAGAAGATATTTTTATACTACTTCAACATGATGCTACTTCACAATCGATCTGGGATGCACTTAAGGTTAAGTTTGAAGGAAGTGAGAAGATGATCAGGAGTAAGAAAGCATTGCTAAAGAAAGAATTCGATTTGTTTTCAAGTTTGTCGGGTGAATCGTCAAAGAAGTTGATTGAAAGATATTGACACTTAGTGCGATCTATGTCTTTGTTAGGAATTGAGAAAAGTCAAGATGAATGGGTTGATAAGTTAGCTGATGCTTTGCCTCAGAAAGAGTGGGGTACTTATTTGATGATCTTGAAAAATACTAGGGAATATGACAATTTGACTATTTCGCAGTTCATTGAAAAGATTGAAGGACAAAATCTGGAGGAACAGAAGATTGCAAGAATGAACAGTTCTAGTGGTCAACAAGATGTCAAAATGTATTACAAAGGAAGTGTTCAAGAGGTTGAAATGAGTCCGAAATTCCAAACTGCTTTCAGTGCTGAAAACTCATCTGGGTCAGTTAATCAAAGTCCTAGCAGCAGCATTGGATTTTCTTCGTACCCAAGTGTGAATCCAAAGAGTTCAAAATCAAGTCACCAATTTCAAAGTTCAAACAGCAGTAATGGTCAAGTTTTACACTGCAACATCGCGTTGCATCTTCAGAATGGTCAAAATTTTTCTGAAGAGGTCGCCAAAAGTCATATGTCATTACTTGCTACAGTATTAGAATCTTATGAAGGATTAGTTGCTGGTAGAATCGAAAATCCTATGCTAACGAAAGATGATTACGATCAGATAGATGCAGAAGAGATGGAGCTTATGGACATTAAATGGTGTTTAGCGAGTGTTTTGAGAAGACCTGAAAAATTCAAGATGATTACAGGAAGAAATGATTTCTTGGATGCAAATATCTCTACTTTAGGTTTTGATAAATCTAAAGTTACTTGTTTTCGATGCAGGGAGAAAGGAGATTTTAAGAGAGAATGCAAAAATCAAGAAGCAAGTGGAGCAAAGAATCCATTTGGAAAAGATGATTATTATCGAAAAGCCATATATCAACAAGTTGCTCATCAACCGCATCAACAAAGAGAACCACAAACTGCTCATGCCAAAATGATCGAAGATGCAAATAAGAAAGCTTACTTTGGAATAATTGATCAAGATGATGAAAAAGTAGCAGCAGGTTTTAGCTGGGATAAATACATTCCACTTGATTCAAAAGTTGTAGCTTTGATTGCACAAATAGTTCAAGAGCCTGATTTAATGACGGAATGGATGAAAGTGTTTTCCAGAAATGAGTCGAGCCAAGAGGAAGAGTTTGTTTCTTCAGATGATAGTTCAGAGAATACTCAAGTGTTAGATCAATCATCATCTGATGACAGTGATGATGAAGAAGAGAAACAAATAAATATTGGAAAATTTTCTTTATCTCCTGAAAGTTTTCAATTTTATTTTGCAGATCGAACAGAGGAGCTAAAGGAGAGACGAGCAGCAAAAGAGTTGAAAAAGATGAAAGTTGAAGATGTTGCTGAGATAAAGAAAAATGAAAAGTGTGAGGAAGTTAAAGTCGCTGAGAAGATGGTTGAAGTTGAAAAAGTTATTGAAGTTGGGAAGATAGTAGAAATTGATAAGATTGTGGAAGTCATCAAGCCTTGCTTAAAGTGTTCAGAATCTTGCAAGCAATGTGCAAAGAAAGATGAGAAGCTGTGTGAACAAGATAAGATGAAGGAAAAGTTGTTGTTCAATCTTAACTATGTTAAAGAATCATATGATGTGTTGAACAGAACAGTAACTGGTCTACAAAAGACGAATTCTGAAAGAGAAGATGCGTTGACAATGCTGAATGCTGTGATGATGTCAAAGCAGAAAGCCATAAATTTTTACATCGAAGAAAGTGCAAAATGGAAGCAAGAGTTGGAAACAGAAAAAATAGAGAATGAAAGAATCAGATGATTATTACAAAGTTATTCTAGTTCTGATTATCCGATTGATCGAATTTATCCAACTGTTGCAGGTCTTGAAGCATTTCAAGATGAAAAGCCGAAGAAGAAGGATACTGGGACAAGTTTGGAAGAAGAAGCAAAGAGCAGATTTTGGAAGCAATCGAATCAAGAATTCCTTTCAAAGAAGCAAGTAGGAATGAAGAATGGAGCTTATCAGAGGAAGGAAACAAGAACCTGTTATCGATGTCAAGAAGTTAGTCACATTGCCTGGAACTGTCCAATGTTAACTAACATCAAACAGGAAGTTGTTTCTAAGTTTAAAGAAAAAGTTGTTGAGAAAAATGAACCACCAACTGACAAATTCAAAGTTTTCAAAAATTCAACATATGAAGTGGGTGAATGTTCGAAGAAAAGATTTTACAAAAGAAGAGTTAATCTTGACAATCAAATGTGGATTGTTAAGAAATCTGGTGTGAGATCTGGCGATGAATCTGATTCCACAAAGTCAGAGGAGCCACAAGTTGTTTCAAAAGAAGAAAACTCAGTTCCTCCAATGGATGATGAGAACTTTCCACCATTGAGGACTGAAAATTTTAAACAAAAAGTTGGTAAAATTGAGATTTCAAATAAATTCTATCCTGAGAAGAAAGAATTTGATGTTGAAAAAGTTTTTAATGGAAATGTGAAAAAGATTTTTGGGAAGATGATCAATGGGAAGGTGAAAGAGGTAAAAGATTTTTATGAAACAAAGAAAGCAACTTACACCCCAAGTGAAACAGATGAAGAGGAAGTTACATCCAAGTTTGGTCAGGCTTGGATGGAAGTTTTTCATAAGTAAAGTCCTGACTTGCCGGAACTCCCAGGTTGGTAAGTGTGGAGTAGGAATCGGCATCTTTCTTGAGAAATTCACAGGTTGGTAACTGTGATATTTCGATTTTCAAGTGGTTAATCAGGGACATTAAGTTGTACTTGATTGTCTACAAGTGGTATTTGTTGAAAGAATTTAAAATTGTTAAATTTTACAAGTGGTTAAATTAAACAAAGTGATGAATGAATCCTCAACCTACAATTGGTAAAATCAACAAAACTTATTTTCCGGAAAAACCATTTTGATTAAAACAAGATTAAGTGTTTTGAAATCTTAATGGGAAAATAGTTTGTTGTAAGAGGGAGTTCTGATTGTTTATGCCGAGTGAATGGTGAATTGAAGCAATTCACAACAGTTGTCACTTTACTTGTACAGTTTGTTTTCAAATTTCTTTAAATGTTTTTGAGTTTTAGGGGGAGTAAGAAAATTTTAAAAAATCCAAAAACATTAGAAAAATTGCAAAAGCCAAAAACATGATAAAATGAAAAAGAGTTTTGTTGTGAAAAAGAGGAAATGATAGTACATCAGTGAAATATCACAACACGCTAAAGAATTGTAAAGTCAAAAATGTGATAAACAATCTCACTGTTGATATGCTAGTAGGTTTTTACACATTCAGTAGATTGTATTCGAGATATAAACATAAATTCAAACTTACTTATATCGAGGGGAACATCTCTCGGATATATGGGTAACCCCCGAAATCTTATTTGAAATATTTTCTATTTCTGACATACTAGGTCTTTGTGCGTGGTGATATCTGGGGTATTATACCAGGACTTCTGATTTTGCAGGAGCAATAGCCTAGTCCTTGTATAATGCTTTGCAAAAGCTTTATTCTTAAAGCCAGCCCTCAGTACAAAAATGATGAAACATGGCAAAATGCTAATCATGTGCTGTTGAAGAAAAGATCCCCAAACAGGACACACCTAAAGACAAGCCGTCATCTCTCTGCACGAACGGAAGTTCTGACCGGAGCTCTCACGGTTTCGCATTACCCGTTTACTGATATCATTAGTGTACATTCACCTGTAAGACTGAATATAGAAGTTTGGATACGGGAGTATATTCTGAGGTGGTACACGCGAATAAGTTTAAGTCACTAAAACACTAATATCGTATCTTGAAACAGTTGAACTTTGTGTGAAAATTTAAGAGGACCAATATACTCACAATCTAAGTGAATTGTTTAGAACTTAAAATGTTTAAAGCTTAACGGTGTTAGTGATTTGTCTCAAAAACTGATATGATCCTCTTACACAAACTCACAAAAATAGTGTTTGTAAATATTTCTTTACTGCATTTCATTAAAATTTAAAATCCAAAAAGATTTTAAGTGTGTTTTAGCATAAAAATTTTGAAAATTCAAAAAGATTTTCGACAACTAATGTAGAAAAGCTGATTTTCAAAATTCCAAGTGCTAAACATGATGAACATTTCGTGAGGGGGAGTTTGTGTATAATGAAAACAGATTTTGAGTGTTTGGCTTACAAGTGGTCATCAGAAATTTTTTAAATGATAAATCATTCCATTTCTGCATGAAGTATATAAATTTGTTAAATTTTAAATTTGTGAAATTTATTGTGAGGTAGAGATTGTGCAGGTTAGCCAGGTTTTTTTTTTTTTTTTTTTTTTTTTGATACCTGAAGAGTAAAAGCCAGGTCATGATTCTTGAACAAGAGCCAAGTTTCTGATCCTGAAAAGAGAAGACCAACATCCAAGGGGAGGTTATCTGTTGGTGCTGATGAAAAGAGAAGGGAGAGACAAAGGATGTTTTACACTGTCATATACTTCAGAAAGAGCAGTCAGACTGATAAAGACTGAAGACGTTGAAGACTCGACACTAAAGACTCGTCAACATCCGAGGGGGAGTCTGTTGGTGCATACGTCTGTCGACTTCGTCTTGTATCGAGTCTTGTAGGATTGTGTATAGATCAGGGCACGAATTTTGAGGAATCTGTCAAGAGGATAATTTCGCACGAAATTATCTATTGGTAATTTCGTACAAAATTAGCAGATAATTTCGCTTGATATGGTAATTTCGTTTGTATGTAATTTCGCTTGAGCCTGTTCATGCGAAATTAGGTAGTCTATAAATAGGGGTCTTGTAATTTCGTTTAAAGTAGTTCTGCATGTGTGATTCCGGAGCCGAAGTGCTACCGAAGTGTCAACGTGCTGTAAAACTTTGTCAAATCAATCATAAAGACATTTAATGTGAATATCCAGCTGAATCGAACTCGATATGTCTGTTTCCGCCTTTCATATTGAGTAGAACGCATCTGAACGACTCGTTTCGGTCGTGAAAACGATCCTACACCAACAAGCCATCTATCACCCGCATCTGCCCAACATAACGGTGATCGACACTTGCGTCCATAGAGAGCTTCAAACGGTGCAGCTTGAATGCTTGCATGGTAACTGTTGTTATATGAGAACTCTACCTAAGGTAGGTGTGTGTCCCAACTGCCACCCAAATCCATTACGCAAGCTCGCAACATGTCTTCTAGCGTTTGAATTGTCCGTTTGCTCTGGCTATCTGTTTGTGGATAAAAAGCAGTACTCAGATTCGACTGAGAACCAAAGGCTTCTTGGAAGGATTGCCAAATCCTTGACACAAATCTTCCGTCTCTATCAGATATAATCGAGAGAGGCACTCCATGTCATGCAACTATCTCTCTGAGGTACAGCTCAGCAAGCTTGCTAGTGTTATCCTTTTCTCTGATTGGCAAAAAGTGTGCAGATTTTGTCAGACGGTCTACGATTACCCAAATCGTATCATGACCTCTAGGTGTCTTTGGTAACTTTGTTATAAAATCCATTGAAATCTGCTCCCATTTCCACATGGGTATTTCAGGTTGTTGCAGAAGACCTGAAGGCTTCTGATATTCGGCCTTTACCTTGGCACAAGTTAAACATTTGCCAACATACGTTGCAACATCACCTTTTAATCTCGGCCACCAGTAGAAATCCTTTAAATCTTGGTACATCTTATCCGATCCTAGATGGATCGAGTACCGTGACTTGTGGGCTTCATCGAAAATTACTTCTCTAAGACCACCAAAGAAGGGAACCCAAATTCTTCCCATGAAACACAACGTTCCTTCCTTATTGGGTATCAACTGTTTCTCCATCCCATGGAGATATTCGTCCTCAAGATTCTCCTTCTTAAGAGCTTCTCTCTACGCAGCACGAATGCGCAATGAGAGGTCCGTTTGTATGATCATTTCCAAAGCCCTAACCCTTATGGGCTTAATCCTTTCTTTTCGACTCAAGACGTCTACTACCACGTTCGCCTTTCCTAGGTGATACTTGATTTCACAATCATAATCGTTTAACAGCTCCACCCATCGGCGCTGTCTCATATTAAGCTCTTTCTGATCGAATATATGCTGTAAGCTCTTGTGATCTGTAAAGATCGTGCATCGGGTGCCATACAAGTAATGTCGCCAGATCTTTAATGCAAACACCACTGCGCCTAATTCCAAATCATGCGTGGTGTAATTTTTCTCGTGAACCTTCAACTGGCGCGAAGCATGAGCTATAACCTTCTATGGCTGCATCAGCACGCAACCTAACCCTTGACGCGAGGCGTCGAAGTACACCACAAAATCATCGGTGCCTTTGTGTAGGGATAGGATGGGTGCATCGCAGAGCTTGTTCTTCAGCAACTGAAAAGCTTCTTCTTGTTTATCTCCCCATTCGTACTTCTTGTCTTTTTGAGTAAGGGAGGTCAAAGGTTGAGCGATTTTCGAAAAATCCTCAATGAATCTGCGATAATACCCAGCTAAACCTAGGAACTGACGGATCTCGGTTGGCGTCTTTGGAGTCTCCCAATTCTTGATCACCTCGATCTTTGTGGGATCCACATGAATTCCATCTTTGTTAACCACGTGACCAAGGAACTGAACCTCGCGTAACCAGAACTCGCACTTCGAGAACTTTGCGTATAATTTCTCTTTCTTAAGCAGCTCTAAAATAGCTCTTAGATGTTCTTCGTGCTCTTCCTTTGTTCTTGAATAGATCAAAATATCATCGATAAATACAATCACAAATTTATCGAGATATGGCTTGCAGACTCTGTTCATCAAATCCATAAACGTTGCTGGCGCGTTTGTCAGACCAAACGGCATTACCAAAAACTCGTAGTGTCCATATCGAGTTCTAAAGGACGTCTTTGGAATATTCTCCTCTTGAATTCTCAACTGGTGATAACCTGATCGAAGATCGATCTTGGAGTAAAAACTCGAACCTTGTAGTTGATCGAACAGGTCATCAATCCTTGGCAAAGGATACCGATTCTTAATGGTCAACTTGTTAAGCTCTCGGTAGTCGATACACATGTGGAAACTACCGTCCTTCTTCTTGACAAACAAAACCGGAGCTCCCGAAGGCGAGAAGCTTCGTCTGATAAATCCCTTGTCCAAAAGCTCCTGAAGTTGTGTCGACAACTCCTGCATTTCGGATGGCGCAAGTCGATAAGGTGCCTTAGCTACAGGCGCGGTGCCTGGAACTAAGTTAATGTGGAATTCGACTTGTTGCTGCGGCGGCAATCCTGGCAAGTCTTTGGGGAAGACTTCAAGATATTCCTTCACAACTGGGATATCTTCCAAATTTGGCTCAGCGGCTTCCTTGTCCATAATGTGTGCCAAGAAGGCAACACACCCTTTCTGCAAACATCTTTGAGCTTTCAAACAACTGATGATCCTTAGAGGCGTATCATGCTTCTCTCCATGCACCACAATTGTCTCCCCATTCGCCATCAGAATGCGAATGATCTTCTCGTGACATACGATCTCTGCTCGGTTGCTTGATAACCAATCCATTCCAACTACCATGTCGAAGCTTCCCAACTCGACTGGCAGAAGATCAAGCGTAAACTCATGCTTCCCGAGTTCTATTACGCAACCTCTAATGACTTCATTCGCTTCTACTAGCTCATTAGCTAGCTCTATCGAGTACGGAATATCTAGCTTACTAGCTACCAACCCAAGTATATTCTTAAATTCTAGGGAAACAAAACTATAATCGGCACCAGTATCAAACATTACAGATGCAAAGCGTTGGTTGATAGGAAACGTACCAGTGACTACATTCGGATCTTGGCGAGCTTCCCTAGCTCTGATGTTGAAAACCGTTCCTTGAGCTTGGTTGATCTTTGGGCATTCTCTCTTGAAATGCCCCACATCTCCACAGTTAAAGCAATCTGGTCCCCGACCATTTCCATTTCTATTACCACCCTGGTTGTTGTTTGCTCCACGGTTTCCACTACCGGCTTGATTTCCAAAACCACCACGATTACCATTACCGCCATTTCCTCCTTGATTGCGGTTTCCATACCAATTTCCACCACGGTTATTGTTTCCATTCCCGTTGCCATAACCTCTCTGACCACCATTACCACGACCAGTACCAGCCCAACATGTCTCCTTCGAATGACCAACCTTCCCACAAGACTCACATTTCCTAACTTTGCACTGGCCGACATGATGATACTGGCACACATCACATTTGGGCAGAGTGCCCATATATCCTTTTCCTTTATTTTCAACACAAGTCTTGACTCTGGCTGGTGGGTTCACATCCTTCTTCTTGCTGTTACCTTTCTTGAAATTTGAGAACTTCCTTTTGTTCTCACCTGACGACTCAACGTGAGTCTCTTTCTTCTTCTGGTCAGAGATCGAAAATTTGTTCAACCTGATTGCTTCTTCAGTTAGTGCTACACTCAGGTCAATAACCTTAGTGATCATGGCAGGCTTTGACGTCGTCACCATGCTCATGATTTGGGGTGCCAATCCCCAAATAAAACGCTTAACGCGCTTGAATTCCGGATCAATCATGTAGGGAACGACGCGAGATAAGTCGTGAAATCTCTGTACGTATTCAGCAATCTTTGGGCCATCCATCTTGAGGTTCCAGAATTCAGTCTCCAATTTCTGTATCTCAGCCCTTGAACAATACTTTTTGCGCATAAGTTCCTTCATCTCGTCCCATGACATGGCATATGCAGCTTCTTCCCCTAGAGTTTGAACTTGGAGATTCCACAAGGATAGAGCACCGTCTAGTAAAAGTCCCAAGATGTAGGTGACCTGGTGCTCCGGCGCACACTTGCTCATTCTTAGCACAGAGTCGGTCTTTTCCGCCCATCTGACGAAAGCTACAACACCCTCGGTGCCGTCGAAATTCAGAGGCTTACAGTCTAGGAACTGCTTATAGGTACAGCCTGTACAAGCAACATCATTCACAGAAAGCATTAGTGAACGCACATGGAATATCCAAATGTAACATAATGTGTCTTTAGTGACTTAACATTACCATAAGGTGGGTTGTTTCCTGAGGTACCCCCGCTATGTTCAGAGCGCCAGGGCCTCGTGCTGTGCTATCGCTTGTGAAATCCGTTCTTGTAACTCAGCCTCTGTTGTGGGCAATCGAGTTTCTCTTCGTGGAGGCATCTTTTATACGAAGATTGTATAGGTCAGGTCATAATGAGTATAGTATGTACATGACATGTATACGTAATAGCATTTATCAACGCACGTAAGCATATAAAATCACATTCAGTACACCAGTGAATAATGCAACAATGTATATAATGAGAATATTGCGATTGAGATTTCATATATCATCGACCACAAATATAGTTTTACATGTTCTACAATGTACCATACATCAAAAGGGACTACAGGGTCACTTCACCCTTATCCAAAATATCAATCAAACTACAACAGTCATGAAATCAAAAAGTGGTCTTCAAAAGGCTGTGCAATCTGGGTTCAATAGCGACACTCTCATCAAAAGTAAGCGACCTGCATAAAACCAAAAACCGGCTACGCTGATGGTGGAGGAGGAGGTGGAGGAATGAAAAGCAAACTGTGCACATGCGCCAACTCCTCCTCAAGAGCATGAACACGACGCAACAGATAGCTAATCTGCTGCTCCATAGTAAGAAATCAGACGTCAAAATCTGGGTATGGCAGAAGAGGAGCAGGTGGAGTCGCGAAAGGTGACTGACATGTACAAGGTGGAGGACGTGTTGGGCGGAAACCATATGAGTGGCTCGCCTGAGGGTGCAGAAGCAAAATGAGTAGCAGGTGAAAACTGTGGCATGAAGGGAAGGGCTGCTGACACAGGTGAAACATGGCCAGGCTGTTGGCTGGACGGACCTTCCCCTGGTCGGGGTGGAGGGATATCCTGTAAGAATATGATCAGCAAGTCAGTGCGGTGTATGTCAGACACATGTGGGTGAAACGGGGCAATGTCAACAGGTGCATGTGTAGGTGCAGGTGGGAGAGTAACAAGCTCAACAAAAGGGGGTAAGTCATCATCATCCTCTATCCACCCATTGCGGGTGAATGCGTAACGGGGATCTATATGATCAGCACAAGGAGCATGGTCAGTGGCTGCAGGGATCGGATCGGGTACAAGTGGTGCAACAACAGGTATGCCAACAGGTACAGGGTCATGCTCTGGCAAAGGATCATGAGCAGGTATAGGCTCGGGTGCAAGCATAGGCTCAGGGTCGGCTGGTGCCAGCTCAAGATCAGCGGGTATGTCACACCCCCAAAACACCACCTAGGGAATGTCCCTATTAGGCATGTGACGTTCCAACAACGAGCCACTAATCACATTGAACCCATATAAGTTTATAAATCAAATCCTCAATTATTAATGAAAAATACCATCAACAAGTTTAAACGAAAACCAATATGTTCAACGGAAGCAAATAGTAAACCAAAGTTAAATTGTTTCAAAAACGAATGTATGAAATCAATAGTTTAGTCACATGAATCCCTCCAGTTGACCCATGACCACTCTAGCTACTCCAGACAGCGAGTTCCCAAATCCAAGATAACTAAAGACCTGCGAGCATGCAACAAGTGTATCAGACAACGCTGGTGACTTCATAGTTTTACGAAAACGTTAGTTACCAAGTGTTTAGTTAATCCATAGAATTTAAACCCAAAAGTAATGTTGATAATACCCCGAAAACAAGATGGCTTCTGATTATTTTGCCCTTTCTCTAATGCTCCTATCAAAGCATTGGTCATGACTAGGTCATTAGTTCAACACCCGTCCTCCCAGGTACGGAGTGAGGTTGCCAAACCTAAGTAGCGCTACTAACTAATACCATGTTACCTCCCCGGTAACCACACAACACGGAGGGACTTTAAAGGTGATAGGATGAGTATATTATCCAACATTCCCGTTTTTACCCAAAAGACTTATCCCTCCCCGGGATACCCACTGACTGTCCCAACCACCGGGACGCATGCTCAAGAGACATGAACTCACCTTTGATTTGCTCGGTAGGTTTATCTACGAGTCTACCAGTTGATCAAGTACGTCCAAAAGGAGTTACCGATAACCGTCAGTTCTACTTGCATATGAACCACGAATTTCATATTCAAGTAATTCACGTATTCATTGATCACATACAACACATTTACTGTACATGTAACGCACGCATGTAATTGAGATCATGGTAGTCAATCCATTCACATAGAGTCATCGAGTATTCACTTAACATGTAGTAGTTCCAACAAATTCATACACCTATCCACAATTTACTTATATACACTACAAGTCCACATATTAACATGTACGACCCAATTATGTAAACATGCCCGAATAAAACAAATCCCACCCATCTAAACCGGGCCCGACGAGAGGAAATCAGCACTTGGGCCACTCGGGCCGGACCCCAAAAACGTTAAAGCAATTAGTGGGTTTCAAATGACAAATATAGCCCTCCTAGCAGGCCGTAACATTGTTCGGTCCATTGACCAGGCCCATTCGTTGCTGTATCCCATTACGCAGCCCAGTCCAGTTTGAATTGGGTGTGGCCCAACATATGTTAGGTTGCGGTTTAGTGGGCAGCCCAAAACCTGACCGGCCCAACACATTAATTAATTTCCTGCAGCCCACTTACTCCCCAGCCCAAAAGTATGATCGTGTGACCCAATTATCATGCTGTTCGTTCTTAATTGTTATTCTCTTGTAATGCACATTGTCATGAATTAGTATTATCATTTAATCATAGCAATATACTTAACAACTAATCATCATCAGTAATTGCTAAATCAAAACCAATCACAACATGTTTTTTTTTTCCTTTTTACCCTTAACCATGTGTAACAATCCCCACATAAGAACCAACCCACAACTGATCCTTCCCCTTAGCACATATTATGAAACATCATCATCAACATCCCTCAACTATATGCAATTCACGAACTTAATCTAATAATTGTTATCGTTCAAACAGTCAACCAATTGTTATCATTAAATCCGTTTTTGTTTCATATATCCGAGCATCCATCTACAACAGTTTTTATGTTAATCCATAACCAATACCAATCGGTCCAATCATTGTTTACATCGACCCAATCGGTATTTTATGTGATCAGATCCTTTTCAATTTGCAGGTGATTTGAAATTGATTCATAATAGTCAGCCACTTTTTCAATAATTTGTCAGAATTGCATGTGATCTATATAAAGTTGTCGGTCATCACATCATATTGCATGAGAAATCTGTTGAGGTCCAATGAAAAATCAAATACAATTAAATCAAAAGTTGATTGTTTGAATTGTGTTAGTTGTTATCACCAGAAAGTGTTATTAAATCATATCACATCCGAAATTGTTCTAACAAATCGTAAATCACATTCATCTAATCGAGATATTACCAATCACATATTGCACGTAAATGGAAACGGTCAATCAAGACTTAATATCAAACAAATCATACTAACCGAGCCGAGGAATGAGGACTGTCCGACGCACGAACTTGATACCCAGTGGTTGCCGTCGACTTCAAGGGAATGTTTAGGGTTTGCAATCTTTATCAAAGGTTGTGTGATATAACTCATGTGTTACGTACACATAAAAAGAGAGGGTTGGGCCGAGTTATGATTAAAAGTGGTGGAATGAGCCGAGTATGATTAACAATGGTGGCGGCCCAATAACTCTCACGATTGAATCAATGCAGTTTAGAGACAAGTGCGACCCAAAACACTAAACCTAATCCAAACCCAATTACGCACTCAATCGCACCCAACATTTACACTAAGCAGATTTATTAGGGTTACAACGTTTAACAGACCTACTAGAACAAGGGACGTGTAAAGAAAATAGTGAGGAATCAGAGTCACAAAACTGAAGGTACTAACCTTGAAGTTCGGGTTGTCACAGGGATCATCGGGAACAAAGTCAATCTCATGCTCCGGCTCATCATCAAACTGAAAGTCCTGTGGAGGAACAGGTGCGGCAGACATAGCCGTGTCAGAATCGGAATCAGTGGGATAACGCTGCAATCCTAGTGCATGCAAAGTAGTGGATGATACAGACTCAAAAGAATCAGGACCAGAATGATCAGAAGAAATCTCAACAATAGGAATCTCAATAAGCGGAACAGCAATGACATCATCAACTGGAGCTCCATCACCCTGGGCATCCTCAGGGGGACCCTTAATAAAAAGATCGATATCATCGTCAGACATGGCATCAGAAGGCAAATCCTCGAAAGGAAAAGCCGCAAGAGGAAGAGGGGCGAGGATCGGGACCACGACATGCTCATCATAGGGATGTCCGATGATGATATGATCCTGGTCAGGAATAGGAATGAAAAATGGATCCTCGTCAGGTAGACCATCAGCATGCGGTATGTCTTCGCCAAAATCAGGTAAAGCAAAAGGCTAGAAATCATCATCATCGTCACTCTCAGTGTCAGAGGCGAAAATCTCAGGGTCTGGGACACTCTCATCGTCTGAAACTATGGCCATGGGATCAACTGTATCTGATAGTCCACTCTCAGATGAGGACATGGCGTCTGTAATCAAAACATCCACAACATATGCACATATATCAACAATCATCAAATAAGCATGTAAGTAGTAACAATGTAAGCATGTATTCATCCTAGTCTTCCTAGACTATCCCACCCAGCCTTTCAGACTGAACTACCTAGCCTCTCAGACTAAACCTTCCCAGTTTCTCAAACTGAACTACCTAGTCTCTCAGACTAACTTCCTAGTTTCTCAAACTGAACTACCCAGTCTCTCAGACTAACTTTCCAGTTTCTCAAACTGAACAATAACCTTGAAATATGATTTGTGCCTTTTGTTTGTAAAAAATGTTTGTTTCCTAGATCTGGGCGTATTATGAATGCAATGAAAAACAAGTTGTGAAAACATTTTTGTGAGAGCCCTAATGATCATAGTCTAGACTCGAGAAAGAATCCTAGTTCGCTACGATCGAAGCTCTGATACCAAGCTGTCACACCCTGACTTTTGCGGAAGCGTGATTATTGGTGTGACTTTCTTAATACCATAGCATTCAATCATAACAACGCTATATGATAAAACCATTGATGTTCATCCATAAATTAAGTTTAAAAATAACATAACATAATTGTCTGAAACGTTGACACCGAATTCAAATTACAAACCATAACATGTTTTAATGAGTTCACGAAGACTCGATAAAAGATCCTAAATAAACCCGAGTTTAGAACCATGTATCTCGTCCAGGATTAAGATACATCTCCTAAACCCTAATGACCTTGGATGACATCTTTTATTCATGACGCAGCTTCAAACATGCAAACACCTGCCTGATCCAATTAGTTCCCTGAAATACATGTAATTTGAAAACATCAAAAAAAGTTGAGTGAGTTCATGTGTTTGACTGTGTATGAATAACCTTTAAAGTATGTCTGCATGTATCTAAGCCCTGGTATGTGGCAATAAGGAAAAACAGATCACCAATGGTTTGCAAGGCCAATGGTATGTGTGAAATGGTGCAGGAAAACTCAAACCTAGCGGATTTTTTCATGGCATTAGTATGGGGACATAGTCACCACATGGGCCACCCTGGTCCTCCTGGGTGGGGGCTCGCTACACCCAAATAGATCTATCACTCATGTCCCTCGATCCTACGACGAGGATTAATGGCCTTAAGTGTTGTACCCACCACTCACATGATCAAGCAGTAACCCTCCTTAGCTAACCATACCATGTATAAAACGTTTGTAAACAATTGTAACATGTATTTCACCCCCGAAGTTGTAAAACTGAAAACAGTTAAAAGAAAGGGGGACATGAACTCATTGTCTTGCGTCTTCGGTACTCGTAACTCAAATCTCTTCAGCAAACACGACTACCTACAATGTACTAATGTCTATTAGACGAACGGGCCGTGCCTTGCCTTAGTATTTACGTGTTTAAGTTACATCTCATGTATGACTTCCATATTATTCCAAGTTATAATTACCTGTTAAAATAATAGTTATTTTAACTTAAAATTATATTTAATTTTGGAATAACTTGTTTAAACAATATTTTTGTAATAATACTTCTCAAGTATTTACACTTATATTTCCTTCCCAAAGATGGGGGTATCTCATACATGTGTATTCGTATTCTTGTATTTGTAGTTCCAAAATAATATATTTTTAAGTCTAACTTAGAAAATATATTTAAACTTATTTTTATCCAAAAATAATGTATTTCAAGAAAATATATATTTTTTCTCAAAAATCATATATCTTCTAAATATTCCAAGAAAATATATTTTTACTTCCCAAAAATAATATATTTTCTCCTTGTCAAAAATATGATATAACTTTTGTAATAATCATAAAAATCATATTTTCATCCCTTATGTCCAAAATATTATTTACCAAAAATATATTTATAACGGTATTTTCCGGAATATTTTGTAAGTAACGTTCTTTCGTTCAGTTTCACAATATTATGTGTGTAACTTATATATTAATTCCTTGAGATTTTTGGTAATATTTTATATTGAAATTTCTTGGTATATGTTAAGTTATATTATTTCAAATCCTTAAATAGTATAACTAACACACAAAGTATACAAATAATCACACACAACGTGTCTTCTAAATATATACCTTTGAAATACATATTTAGTTATTTTTATTTACAAAAACCAACCTCCAATATTTGTATTTTTGTAACAAAATCTATGGCAAGGTTTATCTTGAAAACCCATGATCAAAATACACTAGTAAATATTTGTTTGAAAATATCTTTCTAAGTGTTTATATTTTTAGAAAATTTTGCCATAGTTTCCCCTAAAATGGAGGTGTCCATGCTATCAAAGCATATCATTTTCTTTTTAAAATCATCTCAAACAATCAACAATTTAATCAACAATTCAATCAACACTTACCTAGTGCCAAAATTATGTAATTTAACTAACAACGTTAACTTGAACTTTCATAAAAACTTGTAGTAACTTGGTAGCGTGTTTAGTAGGTTTAGTTACCCTTTAAAATGTGTTTACTTCTTTAAAAGTTTCTTTCTTGAAAGATTTAGGTGTTTACAACTTGTAAACATGTTTTACAAAAACATTTCTTTATGTAATCTTCTTGTTTCACAAGTGTTTCTACACTTGTTTCACCAGCAAAAATAGTGTATGTTTAAGTAAGAACCAAGATCTACTAAAAATCATATTTTAAACTTGGTTCTTTTTGGAAAACCATTATTAAATCTTAGATCAATAGGATTATTAACTCACTTTGATTATTATTTTTCAAGAAATCAAGTATTCTTTTCAAGTTCATGATTTAGTGGTGGATGATCTTTCATCCTACAACTTCTTACATTTCTCATCTTGCTAAATTATGTTTTTAATCATGATTTAGCAAGATGCTATGATGACCAACATCATCTTTACAAACAAATCAATGATCAACATGCATTCATAACATAAACAACTTAGTTTCATCAAGATTACTTCGTATATCAAGCTTATGTTCATGTTTCATGATTAGGTTCTTTGGTGTTCTTCATGATTTTCATCACATATCATCTTTTAACCAACTAAAAGAGAAGTAAATTCAAGTGACAAGAAGCTTACTACTAGCACAAGGGCTAGGGAAGAACACAAGAAGATGAAGGTGGTAAATGTGATGGATAAAAAGCAAATGGAAGTGGTCCTTCAATCTCCAAGAGCTCCAAGCTTCTTTAGACACCTTCTTGCACCTTGAGATGAACTTGGATTGGATGATCAAAGCTTGACAATGGTGGTGGTATGGTTGATGGTGTTCGGCCGAGAGGGGGAAGAAGGGAAGGAGAAAGACGGTGTGTTTTTGAGTGTGTGAGATAATGAGGTTATGATCCTTCATGTCTTACTTATACACATGTTTAGGGATTAACCAATAGATAAAGTGTTCTCTAAGTACATAACAAATCCAAGATCACAATCTTATGAGATCAAAAGAAATCACAAGTGGGGGACCCATTTGTGACCGTCAATTGGAAGGGGGGTCTTGGTTGGGGTTTAATGGTAGGTTAGGCAATCTAGTTAGATTTCAAGTGTGATGATTAGTGTTCATGCATATTATGTGTTATATAGTGTGTTAGGGTGTTCGGGGATCATAACTAGCTCAGAAACATTAAAACAATGCTTCTAGTATAATTTTGGTGTTTCGGGAAGTATCCGGTTGTTCGGTTAGATACCGGTTCGTTAAAGTGCTAAACTATACCGTTTAGTGTTCTTTATGTACCCTTTCGTGACACTTTTAATTCCCGACACTTAGGAAAGCATTCAGGACCATTTAGTCATATTTTTGCATGTTACTAGCTTGTTAAAAAGCTGATTTTTGCTGAATTCAGCACTTTGAGTGAGTTTTAGGCATTTTTCGGCACTTAAACTATCACTTAGGAATGCAGTTTTGTGGTCCTTACTTTCCTACACACTATACTAGTGTAGTACTTAGTCTCTGGCCCATACTGGGTCTAAAAACACTGTCTGTCTATGTACTGAACTTCGTCTGCATTTTTTTGAGTTATCCGCTAACTTTGCTAGCTGTGCTTTGTGCATCATTTATGTCAATATGGTTTGCATGTAATAATGTTGTGACAGTATGCAATATGTGATACACATGTAAGTATGATGCAATATTCAGAAAACAATTATTTGTAATTCAGCACAGTCATTAAGCACTAATCATGTTTAATTAATTGTACGGATACCTGGATTTTTTACGGTTGTCACACGGTGGTCTTTAGCGGCGGGAGACTGGTGGATAACGGAAGAAGACATGGCGTAGTATGGCCATGCACGGTGGTTGATGGTTCGTCAACGATAATATCGATGATGGTCGGAGATTGTTGCTTTCGAACGGTGGATAATTTTTTATTAAAGGAGGGTTGCCTTGTTAATCATATTTTTTGTTTGTGGAAGATGGTGGTGTGATGTCTTTTTGCCGGTGAGGCGATGGCTGATCGGAGGAGTATAAGAAGCATTTTTGTGGTTCGATGGCGGCTGAAGATAATCGGAATTCGAACTTCCGTTGAAGTTTGGTGGGCGCAATTATGTCAAGGTTTTGGGTGACGTCAGCTAATGTTGGTTTTCGACTAGGGTTTCATTAGATAATAATAATTGGGCCATGATTAGGTTGATTATTATGCTTTGTGCCTTTATTTGTTATTCAAGCCAATGTTTAATGAAATGAGGATTATGAGTCTGATTGTTTTGAATGCTGGAATGTTCTTGGGGCCACTTGATTTTGGCGAATGTGTAAGAATTCTAGACATGGCTAAGGAGGTCGATTGTAAACCGGACGTTCCGCCCTTCAAGTACCTCGGTCTTAAAGTGGGAGCCAACATGAACATGATTAACAATTGGCAAACGGTCTACGACACGTTCAGAAATCGGTTAGCTAAATGGAAGTCTCATCTCTTGTCCATTGGGGGTAGAGTTGTTATTATTAATCTGTTATGGAAAGCTTACCGACGTACTACTTTTCACTTTACAAAGCCCCCAAGAAGGTGATAATGGATTTGGAAGCGATGATTAAAAAGTTCTTATGGGGAGGATCCACAGAGGAGAATAAAATGCATTGGGTTGCATGGGACCGTGTCTCTCGATACAAAAAGGAGGGCGGCCTTGGTCTTAATAAGCTAAGGGAGGTTAACATCTCGCTCCTGATTAAATGGGGATGGAGATATAAGATGGAACCGAATAACTTATGGAGAAAATCATCGATGCTTTTCATTCGAGCAGGGTGGGGTGGGAATGTATACCCTTTAAGAAAACTTTGTGTGGTACGTGGAACAATATAGCTAAGGTGTTCATTAACACCAAGGTTGAGGGTCGTCCAATCCGGAACTACTTTAAAGGTATTATCGGAAATGGCAAAGATATACAATTTTGGCTTGATCCGTGGATCACTAATGAACCCCTTAGAGAGAAATATCCAGACTCGTTCAGTTTAGAGGTCGATAAAAAATGTTTTGTGGCTGATTGGATCTTGTCTCTCGATCACGGGACTGAGTTAAAGTGGGAATGGAGGTCGTCGAAGTCTAACGTGGATGTTTCTATCAACCTTCAGCAATTGACATTGCTTATGGACAGTGTTCAGTTTTTGGGACGGGTCAATAAATGGGAATGGATGTCTGGTTCTAACGAGGCGATAAATGGGAATGGATGTCTGGTTCGAACGGGGAATTTACGGTGAAAGCAGTTAAGCATTTTTTATATTCGGATTATGAGGCGGTCAACGGCTATGTTATGGATTGGTGTCACTGGACTCCAGCTAAATGTAACACACATGTTTCGAGAATGGAAATGGACAAGATCCAACCGGAGAAGCGCTAAGGAAAAGGAATATTCAAATTGAAGACATGCTAAGCCCTTTATGCAGGTCGGAAGAAGAAACCACGGAACATTTGTTTATTTCATGTTTTTTAGCTTCTACTATTTAGAACGGTGTTAGTTCATGGTGTAAAATTCCAAATATTTTCGCTTTCTCGATTAAAGACCTCCTCGGTTTCCATTTGGCACATAAAGCTTCGGAGAAGAAGAGGGCTGCGGTCCAAGGCATTATCATCATCGTCTGTTGGAGTTTATGGTGTGCTAGGAACAATCTTAGATTTTCTAATTTGCTGGTTAAGATCGATAGTATATTGAGTGAGGTTAAAGCTTTGAGTTTTCTTTGATTTTCGAATAGATCGAAGTATAAGGGAGTAGCGTGGAGAGATTGGTGCTCTTTTGTAAATATGTAATTATGCGTGTTGTTTTGTTTTGTCGTCCCGTGTTGGATTGGCTGCATTGTTAATGAAGTATACCTTTCAAAAAAAAACTAATTTTACTCATGCTGATGAAATATGGTAGGGCCTACATTTGTATAATGAATTATTCTGTTGGCTAAGGGTAGTAAATGACGTTATGGAGTTCTTTATTATTATTATTTTTTTGTGTGTGTGGGGTGGGGGGAGGGGGGGCGCTCTACACTAGTCTGCTACAGATATAATTTTTCTTTTTTGGGTCGGGTCTTAAAAGTTTATTTATGGGGTCTAGAGTATTGATTAGTTTTGGGCCGGGAGTACAAGATTATTACGTGGGCGGAAAGAAAATATTGCAAGGGAGAAGGATATTGTTGGACCAATGCTTTTGCAATAGCGGGGCTTTAAAGTTTTGACGAAGTTCAAAGACTTTTAAAATGAAGCTAATTATTCTATTTCGATCATTGGAGGTTCGAACCATTATCACATGCCAGTTATAGTAGAGATGATCAATCGAGCATAAAGCTTACACATAGTGAAAGTTGCTGATTGAGCTTGAATCTTGAATTAACTTCGAGGGCCTATATTTGCGGGGGAACAACAATGAATTTTTTTGTATTATTAGCCAATTTATGGAGATTCAAAGACGATGTGAGACATACTTTTGATTATCATATGAAGAATTAATAGCATCATTCTCGGGGGAAAATTGTTGGGTTAAATTGGAGAATGATGTTATCAATTAAGGCGACTTTAATTGGTGAGATTATTATTTGTATGATGTAGCGAGTTAATTTGTTATAGTTAGTATGTTTTAGCAATTTAAGTGGTTTTCCAAGCAAGGGGCAGTTAGTTTGCTTGGAGGACAAGGCTGAGGGTCTACAAATAGATTATTACACCTCACTTGTAGGGGTAGATGATATTATTATGTATTGTTCTTATCCAGATCAATGAAATCCTTTATTCCAATCTATCATTCATACATCTATTTGTTTCTTTATGGTTCACAAATCAACTCATCTCATTATTATTTATCAAACCGAGATCAAAACACGACCAAACGGATCTATCACCCACGTATACCCCATGTTGAAATCGCAGTGGTTCCTGAGATCTCTAGTTATTTCTGCATCATGGACTCCTAAACCAAAGCATCTTTAGGGTGATCATGATAAGAAATAGGTGGAGACAGATGAAAGGGCCAAATCACTGTTGATTCTAGCACTTCCAAATGAAGCATTTTCTCATATGGATGCATGTGCATCTTCAAAAGAAGATCAACTGGAAAATCTTTGTGAATGAGGATAAGAATGAGAAGAAACAAAAGAACAAACTATGTTTCTTCATATGAGCATTTTAAAATTCTTCCTAATGAAACCCTTTTAGAAATTTATAACAAATTTTCAAAAATTCTGAATGAGCTGAAAAATTTGGAGTTGAAAACTCTAATGATGAAAGAAATGTGAATTTTTTTAGTGCTTTACCAAAAGAGTGGAAGAATCTAACTATGACCTTAGCCTCTACTCTAGAATTAGGAAACTTAAACCTACATGATCTAGCTTTTTCTCAAACAAAATGTGAGTATCATATGATGCAGGTTTAAGTTTCTTCTTGGCCATTTCTTCTTGGTCATCAACCAAGAAGAAATGGCCAAGAAGAAACTTAAACCTGCATGATCTAGCTTTTTCTCAAACAAATGGCCTAATTCTTGGTTATCAGATGATGACCATGAAGAAACTTAAACCCGCATCAAATGATGACCAAAAAGAAATGGCTAACTTTTTTTTGACGGCTAAAATTGCTAAACTGAATCAAAATCATCGGAAAAGAAGGCCAAGAAGACACGTAAACCTGCATGATCTAGCTTTTTCTCAAACAAATGGCCTAATTCTTGGTTATCAGATGATGACAATGAAAAAAACTCAAATCTGCATCAGATGATGACCAAGAAGAAATGGCCAACTTTTGTTTGACGGCCAAAATTGCTAAACTGAATCAGAATCATCGGAAAAGAAGGCCAAGAAGAAACTTAAACTTGCATGATCTAGCTTTTTTCTCAAACAAATGGCCTAACTCTTTTTCAGACGATGGCCATGAAGAAATTTAAACCTGCATCAGATGATGACCAAGAAGAAATGGCCAACTTTTGTTTGAAGGCCAAAATTGCTAAACAGAATCAGAATCATCGGAAAAGAAGGTAAGTTCAAATAATCATGATTTAGAATATCATACCAGTAAGTTAACAATTTGAGAATCTAGATGCTAAACAATTGACATAATTAAAAAGATTCTGTTTCAAGAAATAGTAAAAGAAGATCAAAACAAAAGTAAGTCTCTTAAAGATGAAAATCTGACAAAAGATGCAAAAATCCATTTTTTATGAACAAGAAAGAAAGACTTTATACAAAAGGATTCCTCAAAGGGAAATAAATGTTAAGGCTTTCAACAAGTAAGAGATTTTATAGATTATATTGAAACAACATCTAAAAACAAAGGTGAAGAAGGGTTTGGTTACATAGAAACAAATTCCAACCACCCAATAGCTTTTGTAAAAGCTTCCACAAAAATTTCTAATAAGCAAACATTAGAATATGATGCAGAGTCAAGCATGTCCGATCACTCTGACTTTCTGACATCTTGTTCTGACTCAAATTCTAAAAGCAAGAAATTGACTTTTAGAGGAAAAAACAAAAACAAAATAATATTTCATAGAAGAATAAAACTCTAAAAGTAACATGTCCAAAGATCAAAATGTGTTCTCAGAAAATTCAATTCAAAGAAAGACAACCATGAAAATAATCTTTCATCTCACTCCACAAAAACATAGAAATCTGAAAAGGCGGAATATCTGTGTTGTTGAAATTCTAAGATTAATTCAACAGCGCCTATCAAAGAACAAACTGATTGTCAATGACTCAACATTAGACATAAAATCTGATTATTACAATTCATCAGATGAAGACATTGGAAAATCAGAAATACCAGTTCAGTTCATTTGAAAGAGTACCTAAGAAAATCTGGATATCTAAAAATTTCTAACCTCTCTATTTCATGACAATCACATGTAGCAGTTATAGTCTTGCAATTCTGGTAGCTCCAAGCACATGACTGGGGACAAGAGCTTTCTCAATAACTTTAAAGAAAAGTTAGGTAAACCATTGGAAATGTGGTACATGTGGAAGGTTTGAAATATAATCTCTTATGTTGTGGACAATTTTGTGACAAAGCCTTCAAGGTAATACTTATGTCTGATACTTGTTTGCTGATTGGATTAAAAGATAACAAAGTTTACTTAAGTGGTAAAAGAATCAGCAAATAAATTTACTACTTTGATTTCAATGAAAAAGTTTAGCACCCTCAACTCTGCTTATCCTCAAAAGATAACAAAGGTAGTAGTTGGTTATGGCACAAAAGGTTAGCACATTTAAATTTCCAAACTTTAAATCAACTAGCAAACAAGAATTTGGTAAAAAGTTTAACATTTATCTCTTCCAAATAGGATACACTTTGTGAGGCATGTGAGTTGGGAAAATCAAAGAGAGGCTCACACAAAACTATAGCAGAATCTTCTATCTCTCAAACACTTGAACTTTTGCACATCGATCTTTGTGGGCCTGTGAGTATAGAAAGATTTTCCGGAAAGAATATATTTTGTTCATTGTCGATGATTACTCAAGGTACACATGGGTTGAGTTTTTAAAACAATAAAGTGAAACCCCTGATCTAATCATAAATTTTATTAACAAAATACAAAATCTTTTGTAATTAAATGTCAGAAAGATCAGATATGATAATTGGACATAATTCAAGAATTGAAAACTTGGGATATTTCTAATCAACAAAGGAATATCCTACGACTTTTCTGCACTTAGAACCCCTCAACAAAATCAGGTAGTGGAAAGAAGAAACAAAAGAAATAATTCAAGAATTAAAAACTTGGGATATTTCTAATGAACAAAGGAATATCTTATGACTTTTCTGCACCTAGAACCCCTCAACAAAATCAGGTAGTGGAAAGAAGAAACAAAACATTTGTAGAAGCAGCCAGAACTATGATTGCATATGCTAAATTGCCTACCAACTTTTGGGTAGAGGCAGTAGCTGTCACACCCTGTCTTTTGAGGAAGCGTATGATGTGTGACTGGTTTAATATCATTGCATTTAATCGTAATAAACAACTACATGATCAAAACGACGTTCATCCATTCATAAAATTGGAGTATTACAAACACTGTTTAATTTAAGTTTTAAAACACAACCTTCGTCTAGGTTACAATTCAACAAAAGTGGATGACATCTAAACTTGAAGTCTACTTCTAGTTGCGACACCCGCGCCCAAGCTCCATCCTGTCACCTTAAATATATGTAATTTTGGAAAACATCAACAAAAGTTGAGCGAGTTCATGCGTTTTGTATGAGTACTGTATTCTTGTAAATCTTTGAGAGACTCCTTTGTAAACAGGTATGAAAAGCATGTATGAACATAAATGTTTTACAAGGACTTTAAGGCATGTGAGGACATAGGGAGCACTCGTAATGGCTCATACCCTTGTCGATTTTCCTCGACTGTGTCGATTAACCTCGACTGTGTCGATTTCCCTTGACTGTGTCGATTAACCTCGACTGTGTCGATTAACCTCGACTGTGTCGATTAACCTCGACTATGTCGCTTAACCTCGACTGTGTCGATTAACCTCGACTGGGACTCCGAAGCACTACTAGGTACTAGTTGTGACCATGAGTGGGGTTTGGCTGTACCGTTAGATCTAACCCTCGTCCCTAATTAAGTATTAATGGCATTTCTGTATTAAGTCTATGCTCACATGATCTAGTATTTCATAGGCATTTCATACCGTTTATGTATTCGTAACATGTATTTCACCCCCGAGAGTTATAAAACCAAAAACAGTTAAAGAAAAAGGGGAAGCATGAACTCACTGTTTTGCGTCTTCAGTACTGTTAACTCAAATCTCGTCAGCAAATACGGCTACCTATAATGTGCTAGGGTCTATTAGACGAGCGGGCCGTGCCTTGCCTTAGTATTCATGTTTTGATTTACGTTTTCTTTATGTCTTTACATCATTCAGAGTTTTAATAATTTTCAAGTATTTGTTTTCGTGTTTCCTTCCCAAGGATGGGAGTATTTCATATATGTATTCTCGTATTCTTGTATTTGTAGTTTCCAAAATAATATATTTTCACTTAGAAAATATACGTAGACTTGTTTTGTCCAAAAATAATGTATCGTCAAGAAAATATATATTTTTCTTCAAAAATCATATATCATCTAAATATTCTAAGAAAATATATTTTTACTTCCAAAAGTAATATATTTCCTCTTTGTCGAAAATATGATATACTTTGTAATAATAAAAATCATACTTTCGTTTCTTTTGTGTCCAAAATAATATTTACCAAAAATATATTGTAACGGTACTTCTCGGAACATTTCGTAAGTTACGTTATTGCGTTCGGTTTCACAATATCAAGTGTGTAACTTATATATTTCATTCCATGTAATTTTTTGGTATTATTTTGGTGTTGTAAATTCTTGGTATTTGTGAGTTATATTATTTTAAATCCTAAAATAATACAACTACTTCACATAATCACACACAATGTCTTTAATGTAAATATATATATTCTAAATACATATTTACCCATCTTTATTTATAAAAACCAACCTCCAATACTTGTATTTTTGTTGCAAAAATCTATGGCAAAGTTTATATGGAAAATCATAGTTAAAAGTACAATTGTAATCACTTGTTTAGAAAATGTATTCTAAGTGTTGGTATTTTTTAGAAAATTTTGCCATAGTTTCCTTTGTAAATGGAGGTGTCCATGCTATTTAGCATATCATTTTCTTTTCAAAAATCATCCAATCAATCAACAACAAATCACTTACCATTTTATACTTACCAAATGTAAAAACAATACACTTCACATAGTAACATGAACTTGATCTTTCATAAAAACGCGTAGTAATTTGGTAAAGTGTTTAGTGGGTTTAGTTACCCTCCAAAGTGTGTTTACTTCTTTTAAAATCTCATTCTTGAAATGATTTGGTGTTTACAACTTGTAAACATAATTTACAAAAATGTTTATCCATAACATCGTCTTGTTTCTCTAATGTTTATTTACTTGTCTTTCCACTAAAAATAGTGTAGGTTTAATAAAAAACATGATCCTTCAAGAATCATCTTTTTAAACTTGGTTCCTTTAGAAAAATCATTCATAAGTCTTGGATTTACAAGATTACTAGTTCACTTGGTTTATTACTTTTCAAGAAAATTATTTTACTTTCAAGTTCATGTTTAATCAAGGTGATGATTATTTCATGTTGTTACATAATCATCCCTTATCTTGCTAAATCATGTTTTTAATCATAATCTAGCAAGTTCCATGTATTGATCAACATCAATATTTCTAATAATCATCAAGCAAACATCAACATATTCAAAACAACATCATACTAGCAATATTTCATCTTATGTAAGTTTATGTTTCATGATTCAAGTTTATGTTCCTTTAGTGTTCTTGTATAAATCAACAAACTATGTCTTTTATCCATTAAAAATATGAAGTAATAAGAGTGAAAAAGGATCTTACCACTAGCTTCAAGCTAGGGAAGAACTATGATGAAGATTGAGTGGATAAAAGCAAACGGAGGAGGTCCTTCAAGATCCGAGTCCACCAAACCTCCTAATCTTGCATCTTACACCTTGTGTACACTTGGAAATGGATGATCTTGGAATGAAAATAATGGTGGTGTGGAGGTGTATGGTGGCCGTAGGTTAGAGGAGGGAAGAAGAGGAGATGAGTGGTGAAGTGTAGTGTAAGTATTCATGCATTCTTGTATTCCATCAAGTGCCATTATCCATTGGTTTATGTGTTACCATAGTACTAGATCTATCTTACACAAATCCAAGAAAGATTAATTGAGATTTTATGGTAATCTTGGAAGATTTGGGGAGATCACAAGTGGGGCCGTGTGACCGTCCACATATATATGGGGGGTGGGGGGTATTTGTTTGTTTTCAATGGTAAGTTAAGTGTTTAGGTTAGATCTCAAGTGTATTAGTTAGGTGTCATGCATATGTTATGTTATATAGTGTGTTAGGGTGTTCGGGGATTGTAACTAGCTCAGAATTAATAAAATAATGCTTCTAGCAATATTTTGGTGTTCCGGGTAATGTCCGGTTGTTCGGTTAAATACCGGTTCGTTAAAGTGCTAAGTTATACCGTATAGTGTCCTTTATGTAACTTTTTGTGACACTTTCAATTCCCGACATTTAGGAAAGCATACAGGACCATTTTGCCATATTTTTACACATTACTAGCTTGTTAAAAAGCTGAAAATTGCTGAAATATATAGAATTCTGCATTTTTAATGGGTTTTAGTCACTTTCCGGCACTTTATCTATCACTTAGGCATGCAGTTTTATGGTCCTTACTTCCCTACACACTATACTAGTGTAATACGTCATCTCTGGCTCATATTGGGCCTCAAAATACTGTCTGTCTATGTACTGAACTTCGTCAGCATTTTTAGTTTGTCTGGTATTGGTGCCAATTCTGTTCTGTGTATCATTTGAACTATCTCGTGTTGCATGTAGCAACGAATAAAGTCTTGCAACATGAAATGCCATTGTATGTATATAACAGTGATCAAAAATTCATTTGTCTTGTAAACTAGATCATGCACAATTATTTAAGCACATATTACTGTTCAACTAGTGTACGGAATGTACGGAAAAGTGACAGTTGTCACAGTAGCAATTGCATGTTTCACACAGAACAAAACTATCATCGATAAAAAAAGATAAAGTATTCATACTCAGTGTAAGGATTATAAGAGAAAGTTTATATGTATCATTTGATGATACATTAGATATCATAAATTTTACTAATAAACAAAATCCAGAAAAAAATCAACATATTTTAAATGAATTATATGAAGAATTGCTTGGGTATAATTTGGGAGGGTAATTATGGAATATAAAACAAAAACCAATCATACATTAACCATGCAGGAAATCTAGAGCCAAATTATGAAATACAAGGAAAAGAATGTCAGAATTTAGACATTTTGAAAGAAAATCAAAACGATCATACTATTACTCAGAATTCTAATCAATCAAGCTCGAAACACGTGATAAATCAGGGGAAACAGGAGGTTCTTCATTAAATCCAAATCCTAAACTAATAAATCCCTTCAGTAACAAAAGATGGATAAAGGGTTATTCAACAACAAGCATCATTGGAAACCCATATGAAGGTGTTAAAACAAGATCAATTACTACTTATGAATGTCTTCATGTAGGATTCCTAAGTGTGATAGAACCAAAGACTGTCAATGAAGCACTCAAAGATACAGATTGGGTGCAAGCAATGCAAGAAGAGCTTGGCCAATTTGAGAAAAGCAATGTGTGGAACTTAGTACCCAAACCATATAAGAAATTAGTTATTGATTCAAATGGGTATTCAAAAATAAATCTGATGGACAAGGATTTATAACGAGAAACAAAGCAAGACTAGTGGTCAAAGGGTATAGTCAACAAGAAATAATTGATTATGATGAAACATTCGCCCATGTAGCAAGATTAGAAGCTGTCAGAAACTTTCTTTCTTACGCTGCATCAAAGGATTTCAAAGATTATCAGATGGATGTTAAATTTGCATTTTTGAACGGTAAGATTGAACAAGAAGTATATGTGCAACAACCTAGAGGCTTTGTTGATTCAAAATTTCCAAAACATGTTTCCAAAACATGACCCATAATTTTGAAATGAAATGATGGGTGAGTTAAACTTCTTTTTAGGATTACGAGTGAAATAAGAATCTGATGGTATATTCTTGAGTCAAACAAAATACATCAGAACCATTTTTAAACTGTTCATCGTCGAAAACCCTAATGGCCATAGGAAATATGCTAGATTGTGATCCTGATGGTACCAGTGTATAGGATCATTGTTATATCTAACTATTACTAGACTGGAAATATTGTTTTCAACCTGTTTTCTAGCTACATATTAACGCAATACTAAGAAATCTCATTTAAAATATGTAAAATGGGTTTCTAAATATTTAAAAGGAACATCTGATCTTGGATTATGGTATCCAAAGAACACAAGTTTAGATTTAATTGCATAAACAGATGCAGATTATGCAGGATGCAAACTTAATAGTTAAAGCACATCTGGTGCTTCTAAGATGATAGGGGAAAAGCTAGTATGTTGGGTAACCAAGAAACAAAACTGTGTCTTTACTTCCACAACTGAGGTGGAATATGTAGCAGCAGCAAGCCATTGTTCACAATTTCTATGGATGCGAACTCAGCTAAAAGATTATGGAATAAACCTAACAAAGACTCATATTCTCTGTGATTCAAAACGTGCTATAGTAGTAACTTCAAATCCAGTCCATCACTAAAGGACCAAGCACATTGATGTCAGGTATCATTTTATAAAAGGCAATGTGGGAAAAGGAAACATAGAAATGTATCTTGTACTAATGGATGAACAGTTTGCTAATATTTTTACAAAACCTCTTAATGAGAGAAGACAAAATTACTTGATTAGCAAATTAGGAATGATAAATATGAGATAAGAAGATGGACAATATGATACAAAAATTTATGAAAATTCTAATAAAAATCTAGTGACTCATCAGAAGATGTTACTTTCAAATAAAACTACATGCATGTACACCATGTCCACTATTTGTATAAATATGTAGTTTTCTTTATTTTATTTCCTAGATTATTCTCTCTGTATTTCATCATCACTAATTGTCGTATATAAACCCTCAAAGCCTCACCAAAATCAAGAAATACATATGGTTTTTGAGATTTTCTTTACGTCATCAAGAAAGGTTCTGAGAAAAATTAAATTTCAGTTTAAATTTTACATATTTTATTTACTCTCTCACATCTCATTCATTGCTTACTCAACAGTTTTTAAAGTGTAAAATTGAGACACCTAGAATTTTTGAGATTTATCGCTTGATATAAATGTGGGGTCAGTAGAGATCTTGCTAAACTCTTTATACGTTTGACAAAATATCTCTCTTTGGAAGAAATTGCGATATAAAATCTAATTTGGTATACTCCATTTATGACAAAGCGAAATTCACGTATAAATAACGACCACTTGGAGCTTACACTTCTCATCTACCATCAAACAGTGTCTCTTTTATCTCTCTTGAAAACCCCAAACTAACTCTTCAACATCTTTTTTTTTCTTAAACATGGATGCCATCAACCGACAACACTTCCTACTTCCATACCTCCAACACCATAATCTCAAGGTCCGAATGGATGTCTCCAGCCCTGCATAGCCCGCTCACCACTCGAACCCCTACACCACTATCCCTGTTGGGTCTAACACGAATACCACACACCGCCATTTTGTAACACTCCGCATTTTTGTACTTTCTATATTTAGAAAGTGTAATCATATTTCTATTTTTGGAAACTTCTAAGCATATTGTATTCGTATTTCGTTTCCAATTTTGTATTCCGAGACTTTGATCATAATGAAATTCATGCTTTATACATACAAGTTATACATGCAAATACTCATACGTACATTCATGATACATGAATTATACATACACACACGTTTCATGCTCAAAACAAGTCAAAACATGAACTTTCAGCATAAAATGATAAACTAATGGAAGTTCAGGGGCCGTTGTGTAATAAAACCAAACTTGAAAGGACCACAGGGGTGCCGCGTCACGCGATCCCTCTCCCCCATAAGCTTGGCGTGACGCCAAGGCCCCTGATCCGCAGATTGTTGTTTGCTGGACATGGGTTGGCCAATTTCCCTCACCTTTCTTCTTCTCCAATCACCACTCAACCTCCTTCTTTAACACAAAACCCTACCTCATCTCTATATAAAAAGGCCTCCTTCTGACCATTTTCACTTTTCTAACTCACTTATACTGTCAAAACACTCTCAAATCTGTTGCAAACACAAGAACAAGGCAGAATACTCTAAGTCCTAAAGTGAGTTCAAACTCATTTTTCTTCATCTTTTCTTCATCTCTTTTTCCACTACAAAGCTTGGAACACCTCTAGGAGTGTATCCACAAGTTTACCATGGTAAACTAAGGTGGCACATCACCATTTTGAGGTCCAAACTTTCTGTTTTTTGAAGTTATGTTTCAAACTTTTACAAAAACTTAAACTTTCTTACATGAATCTTGTGCCTACATGTTCCTAAACCCATCCATGGTTGTGGGACTTGTTTAAGGTTGATTCTTATGAGTTTAGAGGTGTAAACACCCGCTAAACTTTCTGTTTTGACATCGGTTTTAGATGACCTACAAGTGATGAAACCATCCAAGCTCACCATCTTCAATATGGTGAGACTTATGTTTTGGTAAAGGTGTGAAACATAGAAGCCTTGGCTACCCAACATTTTCCTAGTCCTACATAGAAGCTCACCATCTTCCTAGTCCTAAAGTTAATTAGCCCCGCCTCGCCTCCAACATTTGCCATGTTGGGTATGACGCGCCCGGGTTGTTCTTATTTGGCTGCTTAGGATCTTAGTAGATTAGTTTATATTCTTCATTCATGACCAACTGGGTTTACCAACTAAGTAGGTAAACTTTGTGGTTTGGTGAATCATACAATGAGGAATTTCATACCTCCTTGCTTGACTTACATGAATTCTATGATATTATATGATGGACTAGGGGAAGGTTCATTTAAGAAGAAATAGAGAAGAAAATGAAGAAATGGCATAATGGTACAACATTAAATAGTTTATAACTCCTACCATTAATTATGTTATCTCTCATTAATAAAGCAAAAAACATTTTATCCCTACACATTTCAAAATTTGTCCTACATATATCTTACACTTACCGAAATTTACCCTACGCATATCTAAATTTATCATACACATTTAAGAATTTATCCTACACATACTAAAATTTATCCTACACATGTCGAAAATTGTCCTTCACCATAGATTATTTTATATTTAAATAGTATATTTAAAAGTGAGTTACGTGTTTAATTAGTTAGCTAATTAATTACAATAAGAAGTTTACTTGTATGCCCTTATTAATTACATTAAATACACATACATATTAAATGAAGTAAAATGAAGCATTTCTGTTGGTTTAAAACTTATTCTTTTTATTCTTACAAAATTTTTCTTCTCATTTGAACTTTCCACTAATGGACTATTACTATATATTATAAAATATATATTTAGCCGAATTCGTGATACTAACCGATTTATGGTTAAGTGTTATGAACTTAGGCTATTCTATCTTTATTCTAAATTCCTCGTTTATGATTCTAATGGGCAAGTTGGGACCCATGAAATCACATAAAACTTAATGTTAAAACGAGTGTTTAAGACAAGATATACTTTCGCATACATATAATTTATTATACTTAAAACCCGTATCTGAATCCTTCGCCAAATCCAACTACTCACACACCTTTGTTTCCCCTTATAGGGTAACTTCGGTGTTCCAAACTCAAAGGCTCGTCAAACTCTCGGTTGCTAGGAACGCTTTACAAAACCATGAGTGTACGTGACTCCTTTTTACTTTTCGAAACTTTTGGTTGCAATACTTATTCTTTATAAAAAAACGCACACATACACTTACAAACATACTTGGCTCAAACAAACAATCCAATATACATGCTTAATACGTGATGCTAGAACTCATGCATGCTAGAATACTTATTTGCTTTATACTTGTCATTAACTTCGTACGAGCCTCGCTTAACATGTATAGCGCTATAGGATTAACGCAGTACCTGTATTCTTGAGGTCATGTTAAGTAAACAAAACGGTCTTGTCGTTGCTACGATAAGATTACGCTAGCGGGAAACTTTGAGTTGACAAATAGGATTGCATGCTAGTATTGCTATCATTTGACTACACTATGTTTATGCCATGTGGATTCGTTAAACCATTTTTTATACTTATGCTAGTAATTAAACTTGTATGCTCGTCAATACTTTATGTATTGACCTACACTTTAATACGCATTACAGGAAATTGATGATGATGATGAACATAATCTAGTAGGATCGACAAGAAACTCATTTTTAAATTTAGTACTTGTTGTATTTTTATTTTCCTTGTTCAAGTGTTGTATCCTTGCTTCCAAACATTGTACTTCGTTTTAGTATCAAATGAAATCTTGATTATTAAATATTGTCACAATTAGTGTTGTGAAGTCTCTTACAATCTCGTTTTCGTCTCACTCCGATGTTTCTGCCATCGGTTGCGGTGTGACACATTTGATGCCTCAAAAACAATTATCTAGATCTGTTGCAGGCTCCAAGGTGTTGAAAGACATAAATATCTACGGCCTATTGAGATATGAGCATGGATTCATTTGTTTCTATGGTGGTGATGGTTGCTTAGATGGTTATTAAGGGGTTTTACAGGGTGAATACATGTGTTTGCACTGGTGTTTTGGTGTTTCAAAACATATTTAACAGGTGGTGGATGTTGGTTGTTACAGGTGGTGGCTATCTGGTGGTGAGTGGTGGCTGTGGTGGTGGTGATGTAGAGAATGGGGGAGTGAAAGAAACTTTGTGTGTAACAATAATAATACTAAAATGAGGTTTAAACAAATAAAATAAAAATAAAATCAAGGAGTTAAGTGCCATTCAATAATAATAATAATAATAATAATAATAATAATAATAATAATAATAATAATAATAATAATAATAATAATAATAATAATAATAAAGTTTGAAAAGTAGATAAACATAGGAGTTAAGTGCCATTTACGTTCCTAAATTTTAAAAAATAGCTAACTGAGTTATGAGTTTTTTTTATCTAGAGTTACTTTTTTTGGACTGAAATGACACGTTTCGAGAATGTCAGGAAGGAAAATAGTACAACTCTGGAATTTGTTATGGAATGGGAAAAAATAGACAAATCACAGGGACGTAAATGACATCTAACTCTTTACATAAACTATCCTAGATGATAATTAACATTGTGTCTATTATTCACCCGGAAGATAAGGGTAAGGAGCGACCTACAACTTGGAACATAAAAATAGAAATCTTTGTGATGGGAAGGCCTTTGTGAAGATGTTTGCAATTTTGATCTACCGTAGATATGACTTGTACACATAGTTTTCTTTGAGAACTATTCACGAACAAAACAAAAAAAAACACCTTCAAAAAGCTTTGCTTGTCGGTGAAAGACTCCATTAGCAGTGAGATAGGTTACACAAATATTATCACCCTAGAAGTCGGAGCAGGAGTTGTGTTGTGTTGTTTCTGCCCCAAGTTCCTAGAGTAAAGATTCTAACCAAGTTCTCACGTACATTAACAATTAGGGCTTTATATTTGGATTAGGTAGGAGATCGAGATATTGTTATCTGTTTTCCTACGATCCAAGAGATGAGATTACAACCTATGTATATAGCAAATTCACCTGCAACGATCATCAGAGCACCTAGCCCAGTCCGCATCTGAGAAGGCACAAAATTAAAGATGAGGATCCCTACCAACGAATATTTGTATAAGCGTGAAAAAAGGATCTCGAGATGTGACGAATAAGAAACCCATGATGTATTGTGCCCTTTAAATATCAAAGTATGCGTTTGACATTAGACAAATGATATTTTCAAAAAGGAGCACACATGTAACAATAAAGACAAGATCAACATGGCCCATTGTAACACCTAGGAAAAATCCACATCTACCATGACCAAGATATATTCTTGTTTCATAAGAAATGTCTCACCCACAAATTACACTAAGGTGATACGAGCGCATTGGCTATGGAGCAGATAAAAACTCTTGGATAGTCTGCATTGCTAAAACCAAAAACAAAACCATGAGTTCCTGAATTGGTAGCCCATTGAGAACAAAGTGGAGGGTATTGGTGGTTGTAACACTCTTGAATTATCCGCATTTCTTTAGACCCGAACGTTTATGCGTAACCACTTTCTCGACCCGAATATGTTTTTTTTATCCTTTTGGTACTTAAACATATAAACATTTCTTCTAAAAACATCATTTGAAATTATATTTGGCATTATATATAAATAAAAAATCTAGGAGTTAAGTGTCATTTACATCACTAGATTTTAACTGTCATTTATATCCCTGAGCTAACTGAGTTATGAATTTTTTTAACCAGAGTTAAGTGTCGTTTCGAGAATGTCAGTCAGGACAATTTTGAAATTTGACCTAAAATGAGAAAAAATAGACAAATCACAGGAAAGTAAATAGTATTAACTCTTATGTAATAAATTGATAAGTAGTATAAATACTCTTTGTACAAACCCTAATCATTAATGATCAGTAATAATTACAAGCATTCTCTTTGTATATATCTTTCAAATTTGCAGAATGGAAAGTTAAGAAATATCTTTTATATACTAAGCCCCACTTTTGATCACTAAAAATGTTAATATTTTTTATATACTAAAACCCTACTTTTGAAAATGTATGTGTTGATATCTCAACTTCTATTTCAGATTTTTTCAGATACTAAAACCATACTTTTGAAAATGTACGTGTAGGTATCTCAACTTCTATTTCAGATTTTTTTCAAGATGTCACACTAGTCACATTTTTTTATCTGGGGTCCTTTTCAGTCCAAGTGGTTGTCGTTCATTCACTAGTTTAAAATCAATCTTTTTTATAAATAGATTTTTTCAGGATGTCACACTAGTCACATTTTTTAGGGTGTGCATATTTACACATCTTTTTGCCTATTTCTACACCCTTTAACACGCCTCATATAGGCCTATACGAGGCGTCTAGGGCTATTATCTCCAACCAACCACTGAACATCGTACCAGGTCCAATCAGTCACATCAGATAGGGCGTCTAGGCCTGTATGAGGGAGCAATACGAGGGACCAAGACGCCTCGTCTAGGCCTAGACGGGGCGTCTTGAGGGCTGATGTAACTATGAGTTTGGCACGTGACATAAAGCAATATGGGCGTCTAGGGCTATACGAGGCGTCTATGTTTCAAATAAATAGGGACATGCAGGGCATTCTTCATCCACCACAAAACCTTTTCTGCTTCTTTGAACGAAGTTTTCTTCTTTGCATTCTTCTTTTTATCACTTGTGAGATGCTGAAATGTCATCATACTGGGACAGAAACTATGTCTTTGGGCTGTATTCTGGCGACTCATGGGTGCCCGAAAATGTTCCGGTAACAGTTATTAGCTTAACTGTTTTAATTACTTGTTGTTTTAATTACGTATCTACTAATGATGATACCATTTTTTGGAGGAGTCTGGCGTTTCCGATTCTAATGAGCAAGAGGAGCTTGTGTCTTGTGTACAAGGAAAAAAAACAGACCGTTTCTATATTTGAACACGCATCCCCCTGTTGATGAAACATCCCCTGTAGATGACTCATACCATGCTGGTGAACCAAATTATTCGGCACAACAAGGGTATCTGGATTATGGATACGGGTGTGAATATTCTTACCTGCAACAACACTATTGTTATGGGCCATTTTCTGAGCGTATATATCCTGACTAATATCTTGCTTTTGACTGTTTGCTTGTGATCAGGATACAGGATCAGGATATTGGTAACATCCTGGGCGGTATCCTGGTGTTAACTAAATAATCCACGTGCGGGTAAGAAGCTGTAGGTCACTAACGGTCAGATGGACTTCATCTCCTAGAGACTCGGGCAAATCAGTTATTTGAGAGACATTGGACCCGAAAGACCAGGTCTACAACGTTCAAGTGGGGAATATTCGCCGGATCCCGGTTTAATAGGATAGTTTGTTACATTTCTTTTACTATAAATAGATGGGGCGGATCAGATTAAGGCACACAACTTTACACTCACACTCTTTCGCACACTTTAGCTCTCTAGCTTCTAGCAAACGCTGTACACAAACACTTGTACTCGAATTACATTATAACATCTAGTTGATCCGCATTACATCCTGCACTGTATCCTGACATTTGAAGTAATAGAAGAACAAGGCAGCTGCGATTGTCAGCTCCCGAGGTTTTGTGCCGGCGATCTAGATTGATCAAGGGCTTTCCTCGTACATCACGTGTCAACCTTTACTTTTTTGCTCATTGTTTGATCACAGATACATCTCTATATCCTGAGCCGTATCCTGAAACGGTTTTTGCAATTAATTTGATTAACATTTTTTCGACACTCATTTCTAGCACACTAACTCACTTAACTAATTTGATAACTTAATTGCTTCGGTAATTTTTGACCAAAACAATTTGGCGCCCACCGTGGTGCAAGTGGTGCTATTTTTGCTAAAAACTTTAATAAAATCATTACTCGGTTTTCTATTGTCAAAACTTTTTGCTACATTATTTTCAATGGCCTCGAGATCAAACATGAGCTCTTCCACCATGTCTGCTACAACCTCTGCAACAGTTGGTTCGGTGCTTCCACCTCCCCCTCCACGAATGACAACTTCTTCACACGGAACTAAAAGTCATGTGGCTCGGGATGTTATCCCCGCTCCCAGTACCCAGAGATCTGGTCCTATTTTGGCCTCTAATGATGAAATTCTGAATTTGTTTGGTAGTGTATAGGAACAGATGAGACAGCAGCAGGAAACTAATCGGATGCTGATGAGAGAGATACAACTCTTGAAATCCGGCCCAAGTAGACCTGCTGAAGAAATTGTCACTCCTTTGCAGCCTAGAGCTTTGAACTTCAGTTCTGCAGTTTACACTGAAGATAACCGGGGGAATATCGTGCCAAGCCATTCTCAGAATCATACTCCTAAGATACCCTCCTCGGTCAGGATGTCAACTGTGAGGAGCTCAGGATATGCTTCAGGATATAGCTAGAATCCTCAGACTGGTAACATCTCAAATAATAATACTCATGCTACTAACAATAATGGGTTTTTGCATGATGCAGGTATGACGTCAACATTTACTAGGGAGCTTCAGAAATTGAAGGACATGATATCCAGTGTACCTGGAGTGGTCCAGCCAATTCCGGAAGTATCCCAAGACAGCCACAGGATATCCCGCTTTGCATATCCTATCTGTGATGCTGAAATCCCAAAGAGATTTCAAACCCCCAACATGAAGCTATATGACGGGACTACGGATCCTGAAGAGCATATTGCCCAGTATAGGGAAAGAAAGGAGATTAACCCTATTCCTCCGGAGCTCAAGGAAACATGCTTGTGCAAGGGTTTCGGATCTACCCTGACAGGATCAGCCTTAAAATGGTTGTTAAATGTTCCTCCTCACTCAATTACTTCATTTGCTCATTTGGTTAATTTATTTAATAGTCAGTTTTCTTGCAGCCGGAGTTTTGAGAAACTAACCAGTGATCTTTACAGGATAACTCAAGGACCTCAGGAATCCTTGAGGGATTACGTGAACAAGTTTAGTCGGGAATCCTTGGATATCCCACATCTTGATGTTGCAACAGCTGTGCAGGCTTTTAAGATGGGATTACAAAAGGATTCTCAGTTTTATCAGGATCTTGTAATGAATCCCTGCAGGAATCTCGACGAAGCTCGTAACAGGGCCTTGAGATATATTCGCTTGGAAGATGACAAAAAGATGCAAGAGAGAATGAATTCTACCTGAACCTATGAATCAACCAACAGGAAATCAGAATCCTCGTATAAACAATATCGCTCTAAGCCATATGGCAGAAATGACAACAAGAAAGTGAATGTTGTTAAAGACGAGGATCCTGAAGAATATCCTGAATTATCTGAATACTGCTTTTCTGTTAAGAAACCTAAGTTAATGTACGCTATGCAGGGTTAAGGAGACAAAGCTAGGTGGCCTCGAAAGAATCAACAAAAAGCTGAATGGAAGGATAAATCCAAATGGTGTGCCTTCCATGAAGATTTCGGACATGTGACCGAGGATTGCATTTCTCTAAGGAAAGAAATAAGCTACCTATTGAGCAAGGGGTATCTGAAGGATTTGCTGGGAAGAAAGAAGAATAAAGGGCAGGATCCTGAGAAGGATCCTGAACGAGCAGCATCACCCCCAGCAGATGCCAAAATAATTAACTTTATTTCAGGAGGATCCGACATTTGTGGGACTTCGTATTCTGCGGCCAAGAGACATGCAAAGGAGGCTAAGACTGAAAGGGGAGACAAACCAGCCAGGATGACTACCCTTACGACTGATAAAGTGATCACTTTCGACAGTGATGACAGGGATACTGTGCAGGATCCTCACCATGATGCTCTCGTAATAACATTATATGTTGCTAACCATTTTGTACGCAGGATATTAGTGGATAATGGCAGCTCTATCAACATAATTCAGCTGGAAACATTGAAGAGGATGAATGTATCTCCGATGGACATTACTTCGAAATCCACCGTGCTCGTTGGCTTCAGTGGGGAAGCTAGGAATACCGTAAGGGAGATAAAGTTACCAGTATATGTTGAAGGGGTCAACTCGATACAACGTTTCTGTGTGATGGACTCCCTATCCTGCTATAACATCATACTAGGCAGGCCATGGATCCAAGATATGAAGGCTGTGCCATCGACTTATCATCAGTGCATCAAGATCCCTACCCCTTGGGGGGTTGTCAAGGTTAATAGTGATCAACAGGAGGCGAAGGAATGCTACTCATCCTCAATGAAATCCTCAACCAAGCCTAATGCAGCATAGCAATTAAAGATGCGGGCCCAGGATATCATGGAGGCTTCGAAGCAGGATGTAAAGAAAGTTATCCTGGATCAAGATAATCCGGATTTCTCGGTGCTCGTAGGAACCAATATCCATCAGGATATTGAAAATCAATTGACTAATTTTTTGAAATGCAGGATGTCAACATTCGCATGGAAGCACGAGGATATGACAGGTATTTCCAAGGATATTATAACACATAAGCTCGGTATTGACAGGTCGTTCAAGCCGGTCCAACAAAAGTGAAGGATATTTGCTCCGGAGCGAAATGTGATCATCCAAGAGGAAGTCGAAAGACTACTAAGGAGCAAGATGATTAGATAAGTGAAGTTTCCTAAATGGCTTGCGAATGTAGTCGTGGTACAAAAGAAAAATGGGAAATGGAGAGTTTCTGTAGACTACACAGACTTAAACAAAGCATGTCCGAAAGACCCGTTTCCTCTACCTCATATTGATTCAATGGTAGATGCTACCGCCGGCCATGAGATGTTGACCTTCATGGATGCTGTTAGGGCTGGATTTTTATCATACGTGATCCTTATACGTGATCCTAACCAGTGATCCTTGTTTCTTTGGCAGACAGTGATCCTCAGCAGGACTTCAGGATCAGGATCATGGACCATTAAAGGATCCTCATGCTAACAGTTACCTTCGTTTAATACAACATTATTTTGCAGGAACATCTAGCAGGATACGCTCTTAGCATCATAATCAAGGGACGCGTCTTCACAATTATAGCATGAGCTTAATCAGAGATAGACGTTGCAAAGGATATGGAAACTTAGCTTGATTTAAGGGCGGCAATTTAGGCTAGATTGTCTTTTATTTCTAAAGGGGTAATGAGCTGATTATTAGTCTTTTTACCTAAAATAGGTCACCTACACTTGTATAAATATCACTCTTCCTCATTCGGAAGAACAGACAACACAACTCTCACACGCTTAGACACTCGAAACTATAGTAATCCTTGTACTCAGCTCATTATCATCCAAAGTTGTAACTATATTTTTCTTATATTGAAGTTGGTGATCGGTAGTTGCCATCACCCGAGGTTTTTTATGCCGGAGATCATACATTGATCAAGGGCTTTTTCCTCGTATAAATCATTGTGTCTTTGCATATTTCTCATAGAAGTGATCCTTTACTTTTATAATTAACCAAGCATCATACCCCGTTTACATAAAGTTTGGTTACATTATCCTTGTGTGATTTTTGACCAAAACAGTTTGGTGCCCACCGTGGGGCAATTGGTGCTTCATTCATAAGAAAACCTTTTGTTCGAAATCATTTCAAAGAATTACATGGCTTCATCATTGAAAAACATGTCCACGGCGATGTCTGCAGTCACCTCGTCTCAGAACACTCTACCTCCTCCACCAGCAGGATCCCAGAAGAATGCTGAGAAGAGACAAACTCCTACTAACTCTAAACCTCCATCTTCTTCTGCTATGAATTCTTATATTCCTAGTACTAGTGACGTATTTACTTTGATTTTGCAGATGAAGGATCGTATGCAGCGGCAGGATGAAACTAATGAAAGGATCCTCAGGGAAATTGGAGATCTCAAAAGACAAAAGAAAACGGCAGAGGATCATTCTCCACTGATGCCCAAATCCTTGAGCTTTGATACTCCAATGATCACTTCTCAGCCATCAGGAATTCCGGACGTGCAAATCATGGGAGAATCAAGAGGATTGCACCACGGATCGACAGCAATGACTCAGGCATTAGGCTCACACTTCCAGCCGGCAGGATCCTACCCCCAGCATTTGGGATCCTTCATGAATCCGGGAGCCTATCCGGGGGCACAGCAGTTTCAAGGATCCTACTTTGTTCCAGGATCATTCCAGGGCCAAGGATCCTCCTTTGTTCCAGGATCATCCCAGGTTCAGGGATCCTCCTTCGTTCCAGGATCATCCCAGACACCAGGATCCTTCCAGATGCCAGGATCCCTAAAAAGTTTGCAAACAGGAAGTCTAGATGTCCATCAAGGGGACTTCATTCCAATGCAGACCATTGCTTCCACTGGTCCCTCCGTTGTTCCAGAATCCCAGCAATATGGATTCCCTAACTTGAACCCAATGGGAGGTAACACTTTAAATAATTATCCTACCACTAACCATGGATTCATGCAGGATACAGGTACCAATCATGCTATGGCCAGGGAGTTGCAGAAGCTAAAAGATATGATCTCAAGTGTTCCAGGGGTAGTCAAGCCTATCCAAGAGATTGCAGATGGAAGCCACAAGGTATCTCGCTTTGCACCACCAATTTGTGATGCAGAGGTACCCAAAAGGTTCCATATCCCTTCTATGAAGCTGTATGATGGTACAACGGATCCAGAGGAGCACATAGCACAATACAGGGAGAGGATGGAGATCAATCCTATCCCAGAAAAGTTGAAGGAAGCATGCCTATGTAAAGGATTTGGATCCACTCTTACTGGATCAGCTCTTAAGTGGCTGCTAAGTCTTCCCCCTTACTCTATTACTTCATTTGCTAATTTAGTTAATTTATTCAATAACCAATTCTCCTGTAGTAGAAAATTTGAAAGATTAACCAGTGATTTATATAGGGTAACTCAAAGTCATAATGAATCATTAAGGGATTATATAACTAAATTTAGTAAAGAATCCTTGGACATTCCCAACTTGGATATGGCTACGGCTGTTGAAGCCTTCAAAATGGGATTGCTTAAAGATTCATTATTCTATGATGATCTTGTTATGACACCATGCAGGAATCTAGATGAAGTAAGAACTCGAGCACTCAGATTCATCCGGCTAGAGGATGACAAGAGGATCCAGAAGAGACAAATAGGATCCTCAAAACAGGAGAAGCAAGGATCCTCCTTCAAGAACAACAAATTCAAATCCTACCATAGAAATGAGAACCAGAATGTGCATGTTGTTGACCAAGAAGAGGATGATGAAGATTATCCTCCAATCTCAGAATATTGTTTTTCCGTTGATAATCATGAACTAATCCTTGCAATGCAGAATCTAGGTGAAAAAGCTAGGTGGCCCAGGAAGAATGATAAACCATCCGGGACTAAAGACAAGTCAAAATGGTGTGCATACCATGAGGATTTCGGGCATCTAACTGAAGAATGCATAGCTTTAAGAAAACAGATTGGATATCTGTTAAGCAAGGGGCACCTAAAAGAATTGTTGGGAAGAAAAAAGCAAAGGACTCAGGATCCTGAAAGGATCCCTGAAAAGGCTCCAGCACCTCCAGCAAATGCACAAGTGATCAACTTTATATCCGGAGGATCAGACATCTGTGGTACATCCTTCTCAGCGGCCAAAAGACATGCAAAGGAATCAAAAATGGATAATGGAGAAAGACCTATTAGAACATCAAGTGTCTCTGAGGGGAAGATGATAACGTTTGATGAGGATGATCGCATTAACATTCAGGATCCTCATCATGATAGTTTGGTTATTACTCTCTTTATCTCTAACCATTTTGTCCGCAGGATCCTTATCGATGGAGGAAGCTCAGTGAACATTATCCAGCTTGATGTTCTGAAGAAAATGGGAATCCCAGAATCAGACATCACACCAAGATCCTCTGTGCTTGTAGGATTCAGTGGAGAAACGAAGAAAACTCTGGGGGACATCAAACTCCCAATCTACGTGGAAGGATTACATAATTATCAGAAATTTTGTGTTATTGACTGTTTGTCTTGTTGCAATGTTATCCTTGGCAGGCCTTGGATACATGATATGAAAGCAGTCCCATCCACCTACCATCAATGTGTGAAGCTCCCTAGCCCATGTGGAATAATCAAGATCGACAGTGATCAGCAAGAGGCTAAGGATTGTTATACCTCATCCATGAAGCCAACCTCGAAGCCAAGGGAGCAATAGCAATTACAGTATCCTCCGAGGAATGTCTTGGAGGCAAGGGAACAAGATGTGGACGAAATCCTCTTGGATCCTAGTGATCCTGAATCAAAAATCTATATCGGATCAGGGATCCTTGGCAAGATGAAAGAAGACTTAATATCCTTCCTCAAAAGAAGAAAATCTACCTTTGCTTGGAAACATGAAGATATGACAGGTATATCTAAGGATATTATTACTCACAAACTTGGCATTGACAGATCTATCAAACCAATCCATCAAAAAAGGAGGAAGTTTGCACCGGAAAGGAATGCCATTATCCAAGAAGAGGTAAAGAGACTACTTCGAGCAGGTATGATCAGAGAGGTAAAATATCCAAAATGGTTAGCCAATGTGGTCGTTGTCCAAAAGAAAAACGGAAAGTGGAGGGTATGTGTCGATTTCACTGATTTAAATAAGGCATGTCCCAAGGATCCTTTCCCATTACCCCACATTGACTCCATGGTGGATGCAACAGCGGGGCATGAACTGTTAACCTTTATGGATGCATCATCTGGATTCCAACAAATTCAGATGGAACCATCTGACCAAGAGGATACAGCCTTTATGACCCCAACAGGTTTGTATTGTTATATTGCCATGCCTTTTGGATTAAGAAATGCAGGTGCAACATATCAAAGGCTGGTGAATATGATGTTCAAAGATCAAATTGGACAAACTATGGAAGTATACATAGATGATATGGTAGTCAAATCGAAGAAAGCTGAGGATCACCTAAGGGATTTGGAGGAAGCATTTGATATCCTTGATAATTACAACATGAAGCTTAATCCTTCAAAGTGCCACTTTGGTGTTAAGGCAGGAAAATTCCTAGGATATATGGTAACTCAGAGGGGCATTGAGGCAAGTCCGGAGCAAATTAAAGCACTAGTAAACATCAAGTCCCCTGCCAATGCTAAGGATGTGCAAAGGCTAACAGGCAGGATAGCAGCTCTGAACAGGTTCATATCAAAATCCTCAGAAAAATGTAAAGAATTTTACGATATCCTAAGGAAGAACAAGAAGTTTGAATGGACTGAGAAACATGAGAATGCTTTACAAGCCCTTAAAGAATATATGTCCTCAGCACCAGCATTATCAAAACCCGAAAAAGGAGATGTGTTATCCTTATATTTGGCGGTATCCTCAACCGCCGTAAGTGCTGTCCTTGTTAAGGATCACGAAGGTACACAATATCCTATCTACTATGTAAGTAAGAGTTTACTTGATGCCGAATCCAGTTACTCACATCTCGAAAAACTTATCCTTGCATTAATCATGGCATCAACTAAGTTAAGGCATTATTTTGAAACCCATATTATCGTTGTTAGAACTAACTTTCCAATTAAGAATGTCCTCAGGAAACCAGAGATGTCAGGAAGAATGGCTAAGTGGGCAGTAAAACTTAGTGCCCATGATATAAGATATGAGCCAAGAACAGCCATTAAATCCCAAGCACTAGCTGACTTTGTGGCTGATTTCAGTAGTGATCTACAAAAAGAAGCAGAATTGGAGGTCCAACAGCTGGATGAGACCAAGGATCCTTGGATACTACACACTGATGGATCCTCAAATGTCAAGGGCACAGGGCTCGAGATACTACTAAAATCGCCACAGGGGGACATAATACCCCACTCCATAGCCTGTGAGTTCCAAGCAACTAACAATGAGGTTGAATATGAAGCCTTAATTGCTGGCTTACAAATTGCTAAGGATATGGGGGTAAAATATCTTAAAGTATATGTAGACTCATTATTGATCACCAATCACTTTAATGGATCCTATGCTGTTAAAGGTGAAAAACTAACCAAATATTTAGAGATAGTCAAAGAATTGGCACTCTCTTTTGTTTCTTTCAGCTTAACACAGGTACCAAGGGAGGATAACACGGAAGCTGATGCATTGGCCAACTTAGGATCATCCTTAAAAATTCCAGAAGACATAAGTATCCCTATCATCCATATCCTGGCTCCTGCTATTGAAAATCAAGTGGCCATGGAAATAGAAGAGGATACTGCAGTAATCCCTAGTGAAGAAGCTCAATCTTATGCAGGATCATGGGTCTCACCAATCGTGAAATACTTGCAACACGGGGAGATTCCGATGGGAGAAAATCCTAGAGCTTTCAGGATTAAGGTATCCCAATTTACAATCTTAAATAATGTGCTATATAAACGATCCCTTGCAGGACCATATTTAAGATGTATTGAGGATCCTGAAATTGAAGAAGTGTTAAGAGACTTCCATGAAGGAGATTGTGGAAACCACACTGGGGGCAGGGCATTATTCTCAAGGATCCTTAGAACAGGATACTACTGGCCAACCATGAAAAGGGATGCTGTAAAATATGCTAGGAAATGTGATCCTTGTCAAAGACACAGCAATATCCTTCATCAACCAGCTGAATTGCTACACCCCATACCATCCTCTTGGCCATTCATGAGATGGGGAATGGATATAGTTGGCAAGCTCCCTAAAGCACCTGGTGGAAAAGTATTTATGCTTGCCATGACTGACTACTTCTCTAAGTGGATAGAGGCTGAAGCTTTTGCTCAAGTCAGAGAAAAAGAAGTTATATCCTTTATCAGAAGAAACATTATAACTAGATTTGGCATTCCCTCTGAAATTGTATGTGATAATGGTTCCCAATTCATTGGAAGCAGAACTACTAACTTTTGTGACAGTTGGGGAATCGAGATGATAACATCAACACCAGTTCATCCACAAGCCAATGGCCAAGCAGAATCATCCAACAAGATCATCATCAACAATCTGAAGAAGAAGCTAGGATCCAAAAAGGGAAAATGGGCAGAGGAGTTACCTTATGTGCTATGGGCTGACAGGACAACTCCCAAGAATGCCACTGGTCAAACACCTTTTTCTTTAGTATTTGGGGCAGAAGCAGTGATCCCAACAGAGATGGTGATCCCAACCGCTAGAACAAGTGCCCGTGATCCTGAAGAGAATGCTACAATCCTGGCTCAGGATTTGGATACTATTGAGGAAATCAGGGACCTGGCTAGGATAAGGATGGCAAGCTACCAACAAAGAATGGCTGGTGCTTACAACAAAAATGTTAGGATAAGGAAGTTCCAAGTCGGAGATATGGTGTTGAGAAAAGCATTCCAAAACACTATTAATCCTGCCGACGGGAAGTTAGCACCAAAGTGGGAAGGCCCTTACTTAATTGAAGCTGAAGCAGGAAATGGGGCATACAGATTGCTAACTATGGAAGGAAACTTGTTACCAAGAGCCTGGAATGCTGTTCACTTAAAGAGATACTTTATGTGAACATGATCCTTCAAGCATGTGATCCTTACACTGAAGTATCCTCGAAGGATCCCGGTGATGTCAGTGATCCTTACTCTGGTAATATCCTTATCTTAAAACATTTACATTTCCTTACTTTTTACTAAAGGATAAGGATCCTGTATCCTTCATCCTCTTCTCACGAACCATTTGAGTTATGATAGTTCAGGTATCCACAGCATATCATCAAAGATCTTCAAAAGCAACGCAGATCCTTGGGTCTAACCCCAGTTATCCTTGGGATTATCCCCAGTTTCCGCCAGCAGCGCACGATGATCCTGATATAGTTCACGTCTTTGGGATCAGTACCCACTTCCGGGGCTGACAACCTCATCGTACTGGCTATACCCAGGATCCTCCGTATAATGGTAGACGTACCATACATCCGTTCCTAAGGTTTCTAACGTTTTCACGTTAGCTAAGGTTTTGACATTTTCATGTCACTAAGTTTGGATAGTCGCCAGTAAGGGCCATACTCCAGTTTACATACGATCCTTTGGGCTTGTCCCCAGTTATCCTTTGGGCTTGTCCCCAGTTATCCTTTGGGCTTGTCCCCAGTGATCCTCCGGGATCATTCTCAGTTATCCTTTGGGCATGTCCCCAGTTACTAATTTATCTCTTACATTGGCTTAGTCCCAAGTTATGTTCCATTTTTAGGTTTTCGAAGTTAAACAATTAAGGATCCTCAATCCTTACTATCCATTAAAGTTTTACTTATGGTTATCCCGATTAAAGGTTAGGATCCTAACTTGGATCCTCAGGTATGATCCTTAACTATTTTTAATTTCATTATTCATTTGAATAACCTTTAGACCTTGACAACTGAACCTATGATCCTTAAAATAAACTACCTTGAAAATTTTCGATTATAGGATATTTGATCCAGGATCATATCCTAAATTTCCTAAACATAATTTGCTCAACTTTTCTTACTTAAACAAACATGTGTCAAAACAATTGGAAACTAAAAAAAGATAAATAGAGGATAACAACACAGGATAAGCCAGAAAGATTAAGGTTATATTATTAACAAAAGGATCTTTAACCCTTGCAAAAAGTTGTCAAAATTGCTAACCCACATTTCTACCAGCAAAACGTGGCCCGTCCACATGGGTTAGCAAAGGGTGTCCATTGTCTTTGCGGTCTTAGCAGGTGCAGGAAATTAAAGGCGGTAGGATCACAAAGGCTTCATCCCCCAAACAGAGGATCCCTCCACCATTTGCAATCCTACCTATTGTCTGAAGGATCCTGGATCCTCAATCCTAAAACTATTGTTCAAGTACAGACCATCATTGTTTGAAAACATCAACAACCACAAAAACTACTACCAAAACTCAAAAAATTGGGCTCCGGCCTAGTCTCGAAATATCCATCATCGCCCAATCCAGCAGCTCACACCTTTGCTGCTCCATCACCACCAGCTTCTCCACCCTGATCCTTGTCAGCATCACCGCCCTCCAGCATTGGGATCTCCTCTGCTTCGTCCTCATCCTCCAGCTCTGCCAATCTTGCCTTCCAACCCTCCACGTCCCATGTGCCTTTGTCAAAGGAAGGATCCTGAGCCTCTACAGCCATTTGCAGCTGGATCTTATACATGGTTATCGCAGCAGAGACCTTAGCATCCTGGGTGATATCATGCTTCTCGTAGTCAAACTTGATCAATGCTTTGACAGCTTCATCCCTGGTAGCACGGAGCTCCTTCTCAAGATCGGCTATCTTGAGATCCTTCAGCACACCCATCTGTTGGAGGTCGGCAATTTGGCGATCCCGATCTTCAACGTGGCTAACATAAGTTTCTATTTCAGTAAGTTTCTGCAAAAACAACAAGATATGACGTCAGACATAGGTGATCCTCAAAAACCATCAGGATAACCAACAGGGGCAGTGATCCTAACCTCGTTGACAGAATCAAGAAACTGCTGGCGAATCAGGGGAAATCCTTGGAGACCCTCAGCATCAGAAGTCTTTCTCTTCTTCCCTCCTTTCCCTCTCACAGGCGCCTTGGGGACAGAGGTACTCGGGCTGGCCGGATTCTTCTTCCTCACAGATTTGACGTTAGCAAGATCATCGATACCAAACTTGGAGGCAGACTTAGCAGACTTAGCGGATTTCCCAGCGCCTACACAACCAAAATAAGATAAGTATTCTGACTAAATTAAAAATCTTACATAAAACTACTTATTAAATAAGGATACTTACTTGACATTGTGGCAGATGCAGAGGATACTTCCTGTGAATCTTGGGTGGCAACTTGAAAACTTCTGGTTTCAGGATCAAGCTTTCTGAAGGCTAGAACTCTCTCTCTTGCAGCGGGGGTCAACTTGAGATGAGCAACGGATATAGCTGCACACAAAAAACAAAGAAAGTGTTAGTGATCCTCAGTCTAAGGAACAAGTCTGATGGTGATCCTTCAGGATCCTCTATCCTACCATGAGTAGCCCACTCCTTGGGCAGATCCTTCCCATTAGGGATGGTATCCCTCCTAACAAAGAAGAATCGTCGCTTCCAATTCGTGTCATTCTTGGTGACCTTAAGAACAGGATGATCCTCTCTGGCTTTCCGTTTGAACAGATATCGACAGGATCCAAACGTTGTGAGATCATACATCTCAGCCAGCTCCGTCATTCCTAAATCAATCCCTTCTTGCTCAATGATCCTTTCCAGGGTATACAAAACTCTCCAGATCATCGGCATAGCTTGGATGAAAGAGATGCCGGTTAAAGAAAAGAATGATTGAGTGAAGGCTGGAAAAGGATACGAATATCCTATGGTGAACGGAGTTGCAGGGAAAGCCACCCAGGTGTCGGAGATAAAATCACTTAAAGCGGTAGAAGAATAAGATTTAAAAACGGTATCCGCCGGAAAACAGTGACGGATCCTATCAATAAGAGCATCGGTATAACAGCATCTCTCGGTAGGAGAATCCTTGATGATCCCTTGGCTTTTCAACGGACTACTCTTCTTGGGATCCTTATGAGGAGAATTACGGAGCAACATATTTGCGGCAAAACAAAAACAGAGCAAGAACAGAAAAAACAGAGCAGAAAAAGGAAGAAAGAAAGGAAGAGAATACCTGATCGATCTTCGGTAGCGATTATGAAGGGAAGATATCTCGAATTTAAATGCAGAGTGATCCTCACCCTATCTCCTATTTATAATCATGATTTGCAGGGATTGTCACATCTATGACGTAAGGGTTGCAACGGCTAGTTCGATATTAACGGCTAGTTATCCGAGTCATTCGTTGCAGATAAGATCAAAGCAAAATATAACTCATTTATTTACAATAAACTCCTTATATTTTGGGGGCAATTGTTAGGGCTGGATTTTTATCATACGTGATCCTTATACGTGATCCTAACCAGTGATCCTTGTTTCTTTGGCAGACAGTGATCCTCAGCAGGACTTCAGGATCAGGATCATGGACCATTAAAGGATCCTCATGCTAACAGTTACCTTCGTTTAATACAACATTATTTTGCAGGAACATCTAGCAGGATACGCTCTTAGCATCATAATCAAGGGACGCGTCTTCACAATTATAGCATGAGCTTAATCGGAGATAGACGTTGCAAAGGATATGGAAACTTAGCTTGATTTAAGGGCGGCAATTTAGGCTAGATTGTCTTTTATTTCTAAAGGGGTAATGAGCTGATTATTAGTCTTTTTACCTAAAATAGGTCACCTACACTTGTATAAATATCACTCTTCCTCATTCGGAAGAACAGACAACACAACTCTCACACGCTTAGACACTCGAAACTATAGTAATCCTTGTACTCAGCTCATTATCATCCAAAGTTGTAACTATATTTTTCTTATATTGAAGTTGGTGATCGGTAGTTGCCATCACCCGAGGTTTTTTATGCCGGAGATCATACATTGATCAAGGGCTTTTTCCTCGTATAAATCATTGTGTCTTTGCATATTTCTCATAGAAGTGATCCTTTACTTTTATAATTAACCAAGCATCATACCCCGTTTACATAAAGTTTGGTTACATTATCCTTGTGTGATTTTTGAGCAAAACAGATGCCTCTTCAGGATTTCAACAAATCCAAATGGAACCCTCTGATCAGGAGGATACTACTTTCATGACACCCACAGGTATTTATTGTTATACTGCTATGCCCTTTGGTTTGAAAAATGCAGGTGCAACATACTAGAGGTTGGTAAACATGATGTTTAAAGACAAACTGGGGGACACCATAGAGTTGTATATCAACGATATGGTGGTAAAATCTAAAAAGGCTGAGGATCACCTCCAGGATATTAAGGGAGCGTTTGATATCCTGGATCAATATAACATGAAACTAAATCCTGCTAAGTGCCATTTCGGAGTGGGGGCAGGAAAGTTTCTAGGATATATGGTGACAAAAGAGGTATAGAGGCAAGCCCGGAGCAGATCAAAGCTACTCTGGATATAAAATCACCTTCAAATATGAAGGATGTTCAACGACTAACAGGCCAAGTGGCAGCGTTGAACAAATTTATTCCAAGATCCTCAGAGAAGTGCAAGGAATTTTATGATATCCTCAAGAAGAATAAGAAGTTTGAATGGGGAGCAAAGCATGAAGCAGCTCTGCAGGATTTGAAGCAGTATCTTTCAACCACACCCTTATTGATGAAGCCTGAGGATGGCGAACCATTATCCCTGTATCTCGCAGTATCAGGGAATGCAGTAAGTGTCGTCCTTGTAAAGGTCATGAAGGTCAGCAGTATCCTATCTATTATGTTAGTAAAAGTTTATTAGATGCTGAAACTAGATACTCTCATCTAGAAAAATTAATATTAGCCCTAGTTATGGCATCAACAAAACTTAGATATTACTTTGAGACACATAGGATTCATGCTAAAACCAACTATCCTATTAAAAACGTGCTAAGGAAACCCGAGATGTCTGGTAGGATGGCTAAATGATCAGTGAAATTAAGTGCTTTTGATCTAGTATATGAGCCTAGAAATACCATAAAGTATTAGGCTTTAGCTGATTTTGTGGCTGATTTCAGTAGTGACATTCAGAATGAAGTAGACTTAGAAGTACAGCAGCTAGGAGAAAACTTAGAATCCTGGATATTATATACTGATGGTCATCTAATGTAAGAGGTGTAGGTCTAGGTATACTACTAAAATCGCCATAGGGGGACATATTACCCCAGGCTATTAGGTGTGAATTTCCTGCTACTAATAACGAAGCAGAGTATGAGGCTTTAATTGCAGGGTTAGAGTTGGCTAAGAATATGAATATCAAGAATTTGCAAGTATATGTTAACTCCTTGTTAATCACTAATCATTTTAATGGATCCTATGCAGTTAAAGGTGAGAAGTTAGTCGAGTACCTCGATATTCTCAAAAAATTAGCAGGATATTTCGATATTTTTATACTTGAACAGGTACCAAGAGAGGAAAATGATGAAGCTGATGCCTTGGCAAATCTGGGATCATCGGTCAGGATACCGGAAGGAACCCGAATACCAGTATTACATATCCTATATCCTGCGACGAATCCTCAGGATAAGGAAGTAATTAGTATTCAGGATCCTGATGATGAGTATCCCGAGCAGGATCCTAAGTCCTGGACGGCACCAATCATGAGATATCTCAAGGAAGGACACATCCCAAAGAATGAGAATCCTAAGGCCTTTAGAATGAAGGTATCACGATTCACTATTATAAATGACGTATTATATAAGAAATCTCTTGCAGGACCATATCTGAGGTGCTTGGAGGATCCCGAAACCAAAGAAGTGCTTCGGGATATACACGAAGGGGATTGTGGTAATCATACTGGGGGAGGTCGTTATTCTCAAAAGTATTAAGGACAGGATATTATTGGCCAACGATGAGAAAAGATGCCACCGAATATGCTCGAAGATGTGACGCATGTCAAAGACATAGTAACATATTACATCAGCCTGCTGAACCGCTGTATCCTATTGTTTCCCCTTGGCCGTTCATGAAATGGGGTATGGATATAGTGAGAAAGCTTCCAAAGGCTCCAGGAGGAAAGGTTTTCATGTTGGCAATGACGGATTATTTCTCCAAGTGGGTTGAAGCAGAAGCATTTGTTCAGGTTAGAGATTAAGAAGTGGTATCCTTCATAAAAAGGAATATCCTGACTAGGTTTGGAGTACCAGATGAGATAATTTGTGACAATGGATCTCAATTTATAAGTAAAAGGACTACTGACTTTTGCAAGAGTTGGGGAATTAAAATGATCACGTCTACTCCGGTGCATCCTCAAGCAAATGGACAAGCAGAATCCTCGAACAAGATAATTGTAAACAACCTAAAAAAGAGACTAGGGGCTAAGAAAGGAAGATGGGCAGAAGAACTACCCTTTGTTTTGTGGGCTGATAGGACAACGGTGAAGAGTGCAACTGGCCAAACCCCATTTTCTTTGGTGTTTGGAGCAGAAGCGGTGATCTCGACAGAAATGGTGATACCTACAGCGAGATCCAACCTCAGGGATCCTGAGCAGAATCCTGAAATCCTGTGCCAGGAACTGGATACTATTGATGAGACAAGAGACGCAGCAAGACTAAGGATGGCAGCATATCAACAGAGGGTATCTAAAGCATATAACAAGAATATAAGGACTAGGAGATTTCAAGTTGGAGATTGAGTATTAATAAAGGCTTTCCAGAATACCACTAATCCTGCCGATGGAAAGTTGGCTCCGAAATGGGAAGGACCCTATGAGGTTGAATCAGGAAAAGGAGCATACCGACTCAAGAATATGGAGGGGGATATGCTACCGAGATCCTGGAATGCTATACATCTAAAGCTCTATTTTAAGTGAGTATGGAATTCAAATTCTGACTCAGGGTGGTATGGATTCTAACTCTTTTAATTAGACTTTGATATTATTTATTATTTTAAACCCATTACTGACTTAAACATCGGAGGGGTGTTAGCCAGGCTAACACCCACCTTAGCTTACAGTGGTTTTGCAGAATACGCTTCGGGATATAGCACCAGGATACACACTTAGGATACTTCGAAAGATTAGAGGATTGGCCCCCTCTCTCACGTCTAAGGGATCCTGATCCCTTCACAGGTTTAAAGGTATTCACCTTTCTTCCGAATTGGGTTTAAACACCCCGCCTGGAGCGCAAGTTATTCGGGAATAGTTCAAGGTCGCGGGACCAGTTCATGTAAAAGTGGCTGACAATTTCGTTACTATTGGCTATATCCTGAATCCTAAAGGTATATGAGGATTGATCACCCTCTCTCACGAAAGGGTATTTTCATACTCTCTAAGGTTTAAAGGTTTTCATCTTTCTAAGTCTTGGAGTTTATACACTCCCGCCTGTAGCGCATGAAAATTTGGGATTTTCCCCAGGATACTAAGGATTTATCTCCAGTGTATTTTTGGGTTTTACCCCTGTAACACAAGAATCGTCTATACAGTTGGAACTAATGTTCAATAATTTTCTAAGTGTTCGAGGACATCATGCACAGGGGACATTCCTTCTAAAGCAATTGTGTGAAGTTTAAAAGATCAAAATTGGGCTAAGTGTCTCGGACTGGGACATCTTGGAAGGAGAAGTTGCAAAAGGGTTTGGTGTTTGATGCTAGGGTTACACTCAATTCCAGGTATGATCTTTCCTTTGTGAATCTTACATGAATTATTTAACTCTGATTAACGACATATCTTAAGGATATGCCTTCAGAATGTGTTTTTGGATATGTTTCGGGATATCTGATTGAAATATTGGGGAAGTAATACTTGGTTGAAAATAAAACTGTGACATCTGTGCTTGTAATCATTGTAAACAGTTCAGTTATCAATGAAATAAAGTTATTTGATCCCAATGTTTGTTTCTTTATGTTTGATGTTTTTTCATGTTTTGACTTTTATTCGATTTCAACTCTATTTCGCTTTCTAGAGAATTATACGCAAACTGGTGCGAAAACGTAGTCAGTTAAAAGCGACAAATACTCCGGAACACCAATTTATTTTTAACATACCTTAAATAACCTTTACATAACTTAGAAATAAGTTTCGAAGGCTTTGGTATGGCAAAATCTAGTTAATTCGCTTACAGGGACTAAAATTGACAAACTGCGAAAGTATGCCAATCTAAACTGTAACGAACATTCCGGAACATGATCATAAGTTAAACACACCTTAAATATCCTTTACATAGCTTAGAAATAGGCTTTGAGGGGTTCGGTGTGCGAAAATAAACTTTTGGGTCATTCAGGGACTAAAAGCGTCAAAAAGTGCATAGGTTTGCATTTTCCCGCATAACTTACGTTCTGAATACATCCGGACATCCAAAAATTTATGTAATCATTAAAATATTATGTTTTAATGATTTGCTTGTTAAAAATCCATTCGTCGCGCAATTTGGACCGTTTTTGCGTCCATTACGACTTCCGTCGTAATTAACCGAACAACGCAATCGTACGGCCAAACGAACCGACATCCGGCATATTTTTGAGCATATTTCAAGTCCCCTATACTTTAACTTCATTTTAGAGCTTAAAAATGGGTTTTACGGGTTTTAGAAGTGCCAAAACACGTCCATACGCGCACAGGGGTCAAATCTGCCAAAACTGAAAGTTAGCTGGTCTGTAGGTCCCTTACGGACCGTATGGGGTTGCTTACGGTCCGTAAGCCCCTCCCAGATCAGCAGAAATGCTTTCTAGCCATTTCCAGCTGTTACACACTTATGCACATGGTTTCTCCTAAACTATGGGCTGGTTTTGGGTGCCAATGGTTTTGTAAATCAATGGGTACGAGGTGTACGGCTCAGATTTAACGCTTGGGGAACAAGAAACGATCTTAACGGTTCCATGTTTCCTATAAATACCCAACCCCAACTTCATTCAAACCCACTTGATTCTGAGATTTTCTCTAAGTTGGAGTTATAAACACTTCATACCTGAGAAATACTCGGAAATCAATATTGCGGGGACCTTCTGTAAGTATTCTTTCGCGTTTTTCGTTCGTTTTAGCGTTAAAGTCAAACTGCGTTTGACTTTCTGCATTGACCAGTTTATGGTCAATGCGAAGTTCGTTTGAACTTCATAACATGAGCGTAATCACGATGGTTATAGTCTCTAGCAACTATACCTACTGATTACCACGTTATCTAGGCTCAGTGACGAGTCGTAGTTTCAGCCAAAATGCGTTTCTCGCGTATTTTGTAACCAAACTACTCTAGGGTATTAAAACCGTTTGTTTTAATACCAAACCTGTTTTCTAACATTACTAAACATGTTCTAGCATGTTTAGCTCGTCGCTTTTAGATTTGTGCTTGTTTAGGGTCGTAAAGGTAAGCGATCTAATCAATCGCTTATGCTTACGAACCCGACCCATTTGGTCGATCTTTAGGATCCGACCAAACATTTTAGGTGACCATAGTTGTGTAGGGAATAACCTTCCGAGGTTATACCTTATGGTCACGACGTTTAAGTAGTTGTATGATAAGTAGTTCTTATGCCTTAGGTAAATTACCAAAATGCCCTTTTTTGCGCCAAAATTCATTTTAAGCCTATGTAACATAATTTTTGACATCTAAACTGATTTAGCAACAATATTAAGCATGTTAAGGCATATCTTACTTGTCATAGGACTAGTTAGGCTTTCCGAACGCGTTTTACGCGAACGACGCGTTAAAGTAGCATAAGCTACCTAAGCGGGTCGTAACGGGTCAAAAGCACTTAGGATAGGTTTCGTTTTAGTACGTAGGCTTTGTTAAACCATGTTACATAAGTTCCCCTACTTATTTGGTTTACGAAACCTCGTACTACCCGATCCTCCGATAGGTCCGTTTATTAATGTAGATACCTATATAGGTGCCGTTTGATTCCGTAATCTTCTAGCATTGCTTGGTGGTTATCCTACAACTTCTAAGCAATCTCAAGTGAGTACATAGTACCCCTCTTTTACTGTTTTTCAAACGTTTTGGGGTGAAACACATGTGCCTACTTGTTACTTTCATGCTTTCATGTTTTCGCATTATATACTTGCTATGTTCATTAGTACATTGTTTTACATGACATTTTCATGCTATGTATGTTCATCATACTTAGTACATTTGATTTACCATTTTCATGCTATGTATGTTCATCATACTTAGTACATTTGTTTTACATGATATTTCACGCTATGTGTGTACATTTGATTACATACTTAGTGCATTGTTTTCACATGTTTATATTTTGGGTATGACATTTGGGTTGTTTAAGTGGGACCATATACATTCATTAACTTTGATCACGCCGCTCGTTAGTAGGTAGTGGTACCATAGGAATTGACAACTCCCGTTCCTGACATCCTGGATATGTTTGGATGAAAGGAATGACCGAATTCGATTTAGACATAAAAACCGATAGACCTTTAATTTGTTTAAAGGTTTATCACCACAGTCACAAGGCTTGGATGTATGCATTTTCACAATACCGCATAAATGTTTGTATTCAGTATAACATGCATCTCCACAAAACATAACGTTGATTTAAACTAAGTTTTACTTCAATACTTTGTTTTGTGCATTTTCACCTATGGTTTAGTTGATACATATTTCACTTACCATACATGACATTTTGTTTACACATGACATGATTGACATTGACATAGACATTTTGACATTGTTACACACATTACATGATTTACACTTGACGTTAGACATGGTTTTTCGCATAAACATTTTGACATTTGGTTAAACATAAACATGTTTACATTGGTGGTTTGTTTGGGTAAGTGATTTAAGTAATGAGGCGTGTGTAATATGATACAAACATGGTGGATACGCCGCTGGTACTTCCTATATATAAGTGTTTGTATGATATTACGCATCGCAGCGTTGTTTAAATCATTTCAGTTTAGCTATATAACATATATTTTTCACAATACATTGTTTTACAAAACAACTTGTTTTAGACAACTTCTTTTACTTGGTTATTCATTTAACCATACATTATTCTTTCAAAAATACATATCTACCATCGTTTTTCAAATGATTTACAAACAATACAATCAACAAGGTTCCTGACTACATTTCATTAAACATTTTTCTAAAACCTAAGTCATGGATCCTATTTTCACAAAACCTATGTATCTCACAGGCATTTTTATGCTGACGTACCTATTTTCACATGTGTTTCAGGAGCAAATGCATAGGATGATCGTGATACACTAGGATGGACTTGGGCCTTAGTGACGATAAAATGGATCTAGACTAGTTAAAACTTGTTATGTACTTTGTTTCTTTTTATTTTAAGACAATGTAACTTGTGGGTTCTCGTTTGAAACAATGTATTCCACCCTTGGGTGATGAATAAAATATTATTTAAATTACCTTGGTTGTGGAACAATAATTCTGTTACAACACTCCCCGACGTTTCCGCCACGATTTGATGTTTTACGTGGTCGGGGTGTGACAAAAACTCTGGTCAAACAAGTGTTATCAAAACAGGTTTTAGAAAATGGACTATCTTTTATCTAAAATTGATTGAATTTTTAGAAATTCTATAAAAATTTCCACAATGTATCACTGAGTATATTGATCAGGATATTTTGCAAAATGCATAACAGAAATTAGGAGGCAACAACAAGTAAGTCAAGAGGTAGTTATATTAACAAGTCAAAAGTTGTGCTTTTGGTTTCACCTCAAACCGAGGCCCATCCGCCAAAAGCACGATTAGTTTCAACCATATTTGCGCAACGGTTGAAGGTTTCATCTCAAAATGAGACCCATCCGCCTCCAACCGTTGCATCATCCGAAATATCTTTTACTAACCGATGACCAAGGGCTTCATCCTGAAACACAGGACCCATCCACCTTTGGTCATCATATTGTTCTAGTGCAGAAAATATAAATTGTTCAACGACAGGAAAAGTAAATTGTTTGTACAAACCACAACCATGAAATTTAAAAAAGTGGGCTCCGGCCTTGGCACGTATATCTATCATCGCCCACTTCGCCGCCTAAAGGGCAGCACCTTCTTGATCAGCAACCTCTTTCCCAGCATCTGCACCAGCATCACCCTCAGGATTCTTCTCGGCATCATCACCAACATTTGCCACTTCCTCAGCCACCTTAGAAGGCTTTTCACCAGCATGCTTTGCGGGATGAGCAACATGATGGCCTCCAAGATCCTGTAATTTCGCTTCCCAAGCCTTGACATTCTAGGAGGGGCATTCGAAGCCCAAGGCTTTGGCCTCATAAGCCATCCTTAATCTAGCTTGGAGAAGGGAAATAACAACGGATGCTTTGAGACTGTCCCGATAGGAACTCATATCCTGCTGGTATTGAAGAAGGGCGGCATCTAGTTTGGCTTGAGCGTCCTCATTGGCTTTGTGAAGGGTAGCTTGGTGCTCCTGGGTCATGGCCTTGAATTTATCTTCATAATGCTGGGACTTGGCGGCCACAATCGCTCCTTGATCAACTATACTGGCTTCAGCTTTTTCGAGATTGATCTCCAGCAACTTATTAAGCCCGCAGGCGTCCTCATACAAGTGCATGAGACGTTCCAAGCCCTGCAGTTAAAGACACAGGTATCAATATGAAATGAGCAGGATAATGGTTAACATGCATGTTCAGGATATCGGAAGGGAATTTTTACCTGCTTGAGGAATGAAGTGGCTTCACTAAATCCATGGTTTTCGAGAGAGAATGTCTTGGAGGCAGCTGGAGAATCCATTTCTTTTCTCTTCCGGAAGCTAGACGTTCGGGTCCTGGATGCCGGAGGAGCTTTAGGAGCAGTAGTGATCTTTGAAGTGGTAGGCTTTGGTGTGGCAGATGACTTCGGCTTAGGTTCTTGCTTGATAGGTACAAGGCTGGAGTAACTATCCAACTCATCAAGTTGGAAGCCTTCGAGGTTGACAACTGGTACTGCACAAGGGAAGATATTTTTAAACTCATTATAAATAAAGATAATTACTGAGAATATGCTTACCAGACATCTCTGAACTTGACTTTTGGCTTGAATCTGTAAGAAACAGGGAGAAGGTTCTTTCACTAGCAGGAAGTCGGTAGATTTCTTTGATCCTGGACTCGGATTCCGCACTTAGGGGTGCTAGATCTCTAAAGTTTGCTGCACAAAAACATCAGGATATAAGTCTGGGATATAGTTTAAGGATACATTTGGGGATATTCCTAAAACCCTAGATCTTACCCTTGGTTAACCATCTAACCGGCAGATCGAAACCCTTGTCGATAGAGTCTCTTTTCACGAAAAGAACTTTCGTCGCCATTGGTCTTCGTTCTTGGCGGCCTTAAGGACTAAAGGGCTCTTGGAGGTGGAGAACAAAAGAAAACGGCTATCACCATGGGACCTCAACCGGTATGCTATGGGGAGGTCTTCAGTACACAGGTCAGGGCAATAGCGAGATTTGATTTGATCTAGCACCATCAAAACTCGCCAGACCATTGGCATAGTTTGGGCATAACTAAGGCCGGTGAGGTCGAAGAAACGAGAGATGAAGGGTGGAAATGGATACCGGAGTCCCAAAGAAAAGGGGTAGGCGAAAAAGCAGACCCATTCGTCTGATGACGCGTCTGATCGGACCTCCCGATCAAAAGGGCGAATGACTGTTCCGGCGGGGAAGGCGCCGGAATCCTTCAGGGAAGCGATATCGGCATTATTGAAGCAGCAGATTTCTTTTTCTGGTTCTCGTATGAGGTTTTGACTCACGAGGGTTGGGACTGGTTCATCCGAACGAGATCTTGTCTGTGATGCCATGAGGGGTATCAAGCAAAGTATAAGAAAATCAAAGAAAAACAAAGGACGAAAGAAAGGATGAGTACCTGGAAATTGCTTGAAGAGTAATGATAATAATGTGAGATATCTCAGCTAATTATAGGCTGGATATAGGGAGATGAAGAGTAAAAGTAGCATGGGAAGTTGCACAATGTCATCTCAAACGTCGCTTCGTTTTAATTGCCTCGGTCTGGAGATAAATTTTTAAAATATATCCGTTGGATTGGTACACCAACAGATATATTTGGGGACAATTGTTATGGGCCATTTTCTGAGCGTATATATCCTGACTAATATCTTGCTTTTGACTGTTTGCTTGTGATTAGGATATTGGATCGGGATATTGGTAACATCCTGGGCGGTATCCTGGTGTTAACTAAATAATCCACGTGCAGGTAAGAAGCTGTAGGTCACTAATGGTCAGATGGACTTCTTCTCCTAGAGAATCGGGCAAATCAGTTATTTGAGAGACGTTGGACCCGAAAGACCAGGTCTACAACGTTCAAGTGGGGAATATTCATCGGATCCCGGTTTAATAGGATAGTTTGTTACATTTGTTTTACTATAAATAGATGGGGCGGATCAGATTAAGGCACACAACTTTACACTCACACTCTTTCGCACACTTTAGCTCTCTAGCTTCTAGCAAACACTGTACACAAACACTTGTACTCGAATTACATTGTAACACATAGTTGATCCGCATTACATCCTGCACTGTATCCTGACATTTGAAGTAATCGAAGAACAAGACAGCTGCGATTGTCAGCTCCCGAGGTTTTGTGCCGGCGATCTAGATTGATCAAGGGCTTTCCTCGTACATCACGTGTCAACCTTTACTTTTTTGCTCATTGTTTGATCACAGATACAGCTCTATATCCTGAGCCGTATCCTGAAACGGTTTTTGCAATTAATTTGATTAACATTTTTTTGACACTTATTTCTAGCACACTACCTCACTTAACTAATTTGATCACTTAATTGCTTCGGTAATTTTTGACCAAAACAACTATCCTGATGGATATGGAGGAGACGGTGGTCATCAGCAATTCATTTCCCCGAGTGGTGCTAACATTCAACAAAACTATCCGGACGTTGGAGGATATAGTAGATATGATGGATATGGTGGTGAGGCACCCCCCATCCCGGGCAATCCGTACTTAAAAAAGCAGGTATCAATTTTATTATTGTTAAAATTGTTATTATTATTGTTATTACTATTGTTATTATTAATAAAATTGTTATTATTGTTGTTTATGTTATTAATAGGCTGGAGTGTGTGGGATGGAGCCTCTAGGGGCTTTATCAAGACATGTCATCGCCACACAGGATCCACGTCAGCCAGGGGGCTTTATCACGCCCCCTTTAACTTGCAGGGTGTGGGATGGAGCCCCCATCATCATTACCTAATTATTTTTTTATTTATATATTTTATTTTTTTAAATTAAATGGCAATTTTAATAACTAGAAAATTAAAAAAAACATAATTTCATTAAAAAAATAAAAAACATTACAAAGTCATTAAAAAGACATAAGGTACTAGAAAAAAAACTACATATATTTCGCCGGAATTTGTGCCTTACGAGCCTCCAAAATGACTCAGTCCTCCTCCGCTAGATTTGACAAATCTCTCACGAGAAAATCCATGTTTTTTTCGATTTGTTTCTCCATTTTCATTTGCTTGTCTTTTTCCCTAATCGAGATTATTTTGTTGAGAGTTGCCTCGAAGTCGCTCAACTTTTACGGGCTATCCAATGGCGTTGAAGAAGACTTTCCTCGTGCCGCTACCTTATTTTTATCCCTACCCTGTTGTCGAGGCAACTCTTCTGGTTCTTCAAATTCGTCAACATCGTCGTTTAGATTAATTGTTGTACGAGCATCGGACCCGGATTGTTCGGTAGCGGATATCGATTTGGACCCATTAGACCTAGGGCGGGTTGGGTCGAATGGTGGTATAAGATGCCACTTGGGAGATTTGCGAAGAAGCTCCCATGTTGTTAGAAACGTAAAAACATGCCCCTGGTACAATCTATAGTCGTTGTGTGCTTGGGTCATGACGTCGACGTCGCTCGAACCACTTTTTCTTCAACTATTGTTGACGAGATTAGTATATATGTTGTTGAAATTGCTAACCTTCGTCCTCATAGTGCCCCACTTTCCCGAAAAAGAGTCGGGCGTTCGATATTCACCACGACCCATTGCGGCGAAAAACTTCTAACGTATACGACCCCAAAATATCTTTAAGTCTTGGCCGTTTTGTATAAAAAAGTGTATTTACAAAAGTATATGTTTGATTTAAAAAATAAATTTACAAAACTATATGTTTATAAAAGAATGTAAAAAATATAAGGAGATAAAATTTACCAACAATATCGTCTTTCGATACGTCAAGCCATGCTTTTGCCAACTCAAATTCTTCGTTAGGTAACCAAAATTCGACCTACTTAGTAGCTTGTTTTTCGGACTCATCCTTCTTTCGATGACCGTTTTTTTTCTAGAAGTGGGTTCGGCTTGGGTTTCGGGTACGGATTCGGTTTGGGTTGTGTTTTGGGTTTCAGGTATGTTTTGGGTTTGGGGTATGTTTTAAGGTATGTTTTGGGGAAAATGGGGGTTGAGAATAATACTCGTAAAAACCGGGCATAAGTGGAGTGGTGGGATGAAGAGAAATTGGGGTGCTTGGTGGCATCGGATAATATCCAAGCTCACCCGTACGCAGGTCTCGTCGATACCGGTCCTCTTACTCGTTGTTTTGCAAACTTTGCCAATACGGATTGCTCGGGTCCCACGGGTTTGGGTTGTTGGGAAACATTGTAGAGAATGATGTAAAAAAGTGTAGAGAATGGTATAAAAAAGTAGAGAAAGTATAAAGAATGGTATAAAAATGTAGAGAATGTTGGATATATTTATAGGATTAATGTATAAAAAAGGAAACTAAATTTTTTTTAAATTGTTACTTTTGAATGGTAACATTGAACATTAATCACCTCGTTCTACGCGAAACCAGCTCGTTACCACCATGGAGCCTCTCCTATAGCGCCCCTATTGAATCGCAGGGTGTGGAAGCATGGCGCCGGGTGGCACTATAGAGGGTGAGGTGGCCCTGGTGGCGCCTCCATACCCTCCGGCCTTATTGTTGTTGTTATTATTATTATTATTATTATTATTATTATTATTATTATTATTATTATTATTATTATTATTATTATTATTATTATTAAAAATTTTATTAATATTATTATTGTTAAAATTGTTATTATTATTGTTCTTCTTCTTCTTATTATTATTATTATTATTATTATTATTATTATTATTATTATTATTATTATTATTATTATTATTATTATTATTATTATTATTATTATTACTATTATTATTATTATTATTATTATTATTATTATTGTTATTACTATTATTATTATTAATATTGTTATTATTGTCGATGTTACGGGTTTTCAACTCTCTAGATGAACTAAAGAAATAGGCACTAGAAATGGCAAATGCGGATGGTTTCGTTATTGTGACACGTCGATCAAAGAAAATCGGGGGAAGGACCAGGAGGGTATGGCTTGAATGTGACCGTGGTGGTGAACGCCATCCTACAACAACCGTTAGAAATGCCAAAAGCAAAAAAATCGGTTGTCCGTTTTACCTGCTGGAGGTGCGAGACCATCCGTATGAAATCTAGGAGATAAAACGGGGAAACATTGAACATAACCATGAACTTTGTGAGGAACTGTCGGCCCACGCGTTTATGCGAAGGTTTACTCTAAGCGAATACAAACTGATCGAGCAACTGACAGCTCAAAACATGGAGCCATGCAAAATTTTTCAAACGATAAGGAAGCAGGACCCCGACAGATTTCATGTTCAAAACGCTGTACAGAAGATTATAGCCGAACAAAGAGATGGATTGACTCCCATGCAGTCACTAGAAAACATCTTGATAAACAACGAATTTATTTACGAGACACGGGAGGAACCCGAAATAGAGGTCTTAACAGAGATCTTCTTTCTTCATCACTACTCGAGTGAAACGTGGCGTGCATTCCCCCATGTCTTGCTGATCGATTCGACATACAAGACAAATATATATAATATGCCATTTGTCCAGATTGTTGGTATAACGCCTACCAACCATTCGTTTTGTATGGCGCATGTTGTTATCTGTAAAGAACAGAGTGATAACTTTGTATGGGTGCTTGAGAGGATCAAGTCAATATTGGATGAATGTATGGAGCCACATGTGATTGTAACGGATAGAGACCTAGCCATAATGAGCGCATGTGCTAAAGTATTTCCAGACGCCTCCAGGCTTCTTTGCAGGTTTAACATACAACAGAATATTATGAGGCACTGCAAAAGTGCCTTCACAGAAGAAGACTGGAAAAAATTTCTGTCATTTTGGGGGTCATTGTGTGAGTCTCCATCAGTACCCATATACAAGTACCACTTGCGCAACTTGCAAAAGCGACTTGTAGAGTGCAAACGTTCAAGTAACTTTTTTTAATAACATGTGACTCACCTATGTACCTTTAATAAATTATTTTTACTTTTTAGAGGTCTTCAAGTACGTGTACGATAACTGGCTAAAAGATTATAAGGAAATGTTCGTCTTTGCGTGGACTGATAAGAGGCGCAACTTTTGTAATTGTACCATAAACAGAGTTGAGAGCCAACATGCCAAGTTAAAGAGATACGTCCTAGATAGGAGCTCGCTGGACCGTATAGTTGGTTGTGTCCAGGATATAGTTGAGACACAGTACGGTGAAATAAGGAGGAGTTTTCGAGAAAGCATCGAAAAAATAATGAACCACCACAAAAACCCGCTGTTTAAACACCTACTTTGAAAAGTTTCCCATACAGCCCTTGACTTGTTGAGTGGAGAGCTACTTAAGAAGCTAGATGTCTTGCAGCGCTATCATTCATCATGTGGTTGCCCGATGTGGTACAACTGTGGGTTGTCGTGTGCTTGTAGGCTGGAAAAATACCTACGTGCAAGTAATAATTGTTAAACGTACAACGCTTTTGTGATATATGTCTGTTAATCATGTGACTTAAATAATATTGTTTTTAACCGTGCAGAGCGTCCGATTCAACTCGAAGACATAGACGTCTTCTGGCGGAAGCTTAACTTCCAACCTTCTAAATTGATAGATTATGACGTTGATGTGGTCGTGGTCGAAGAGCTTAATATTGTTAGACAACAATTAGAGTTGCAACCCCCCAGCTTAGAAGAAAAGCTTGTTGTCAAATATTAAAGCGGTGTTGACTCCAAACAAATCTACCAAGAAACCACCGGTTGTCCAACAAAATACTCGTGGCCGACCAACAACAAAACAGGTACAACAAAGGTTGGACAAGGCCGCTCGTATAGACGAAGAATTGAGGAGAAGCTCATTCGGTGCTGCATACACGTGCTTTGAAGGTTCCCGACAAAGTAAACACGATTACCCCCGCCACAGCTCGTGCATTGCGTCACAGGCCTCTCAACAGTCGGTTATAAGGTCTCAAAAACCCAAAGTGGGACGAAGCCGTTCAATAAGTTCTAAAAAGAAAGAGATACGAGATGATAACGGTTTTCCGTTAATAATTGGAGACGAGAACGTGGCAATCACCAAACAGTTAAAGTATGCCCTTCCGTCAGTGTTTCACCTGCACATCTCGTGCATACAAGATGTGAGGCCGGACGATCATTGTGGGTTTCGGTCTGTGGTTGTGGGCTTAAGCATCGATGCAAGTGCAACTTTCTTCCCGATATTGAGTCCTCCGGCTAAACAACAACCACTATTCATAACGCTTGCACATGTTAACGATAACCACTTCATACATGTTATGCTGGAAGGAGATTATCCAATGCCACCAATAAATGGGCTATGGTTGACGCACCGAAGACCTCATGCGGGACAATGGGAAGATATGTACATGCCCCGTCTAGAATGGTATGCATCAATAATAAATCCGCCACCAAACTTAAACTCGAGTCTTAATTACATCGATGATATGGAAGAATGATTTTTGTAATTAATAGGATTTTTTGTATCAATAATTATTCTTATTGTACCTAATAAGAATTTTGTATTGATTTCTATAATTTTTTTTATAATTACAATTGCATAAAACAATTTAATGGCAAATATATATATATATATATATATATATATATATATATATATATATATATATATAGGAGACCGCTAAAATGAAAACCACCTCCAGTTGTAAGAACCATGAGAAGTACACCGTACGGGGCGAGTTGGACCAAAATTTTTTTTCATAAACGTAGATGCGTGTATTATAAACATATTTGTAAAAAAAACTCCAAAAAAAATGTCGTGTTTGTAGTTTTGAGTACCACAAGTTTGTGTTTATGGGTACCTTAAATCTTAAATAAAATTTACGGTACCCGTAAACACAAACTTGTGGTGCTCAAAACTACACACACGACATTTTTTTTGGAGTTTTTTTTTTTTACAAATGTGTTTATAATACACGCATCTACGTTTATGAAAAAAATTTTGGTCCAACTCGCCCCGGATCAAAAAGTTCTCATGGTTTTTATAACTGGAGATGGTTTTCATTTTAGCAGTCCCCTATATATATATATATATACATATATATATATACATATATATATATACATATATATACATATATACATATATGTATATATATATGTATATATGTATAGAATTGCGCTAAAATAAGAACCACCTCGAGTTGTAAGAACCGCGAGAACCACACCATCCGGGTCACCATTTACCATGATTTTTTTTACAACTAGATGTGTGTATTATAAACACAGCCGTAAAAAAAAAAAATTTAAACGCCGCGGCCGAGGGGTTAGTTTTTTACACCACAAGTTTGGTGTAAAAAAAGAAAAAAGAAAAAAGAAAAAAAAATAAAAACACCAAACTTGTGGTGTAAAAAACTACCCCCTTGGCTGCGGCATTTAAAAATTTTTTTTACAGCTGTGTTTATAATACACACATCTAGTTGTAAAAAAAATCATGGTAAACGGCGACCCGTGTGTGGTTCTCGCGGTTCTTACAACTCGGGGTGGTTTTCATTCTAGCAGCCCCCTATATGTATATATATATATACATATACATATATATATATATAGGGAGAAGATCATGCGAGAACCACCTCTTATTGTGAGAACCGCGAGAACCAATGTGAACACATCAAAAAATGCCTAAAAATAGGTAAAAATCACACAAAAAAATTATTTTTTAATATTTTTTATATAAAAATCGCTAGTTTTCGAAGCCAAAAAAAATTTATTTTTAAGAAAATAAATTTAAAAAAAAAAATTTTGGCCACTAAAAATAGCGATTTGAGCATAAAAATATTAAAAAAAATTAGATTTTTTTATTTTTTTAGATTTTTTTAGGTTTTTTGGGGGTTTAGTTTTTAGTATTTTAGCTTGGGGGGGGGGGGTGGGGGAGGGGGGTTTAGGTTTTTTTTAGGGGGGGGGGTTTAGGTTTTTTGGGGGTTTTAGTTTTTAGCATTTAGCTTTGGGGGGGGGGGGGTTTAGGTTTTTTGGGGGCAGGGGTGTGGGGGTTAGTTTTTCTTAGGTTTTTTTAGCTATTTTAGGTTGTGTTCACATTGGTTCTCAAGGTTCTCACAATAAGGGTGGTTCTCGCATGAGCCCCTCCCTATATATATATGTATATATATGTATATGTATATGTATATATATATATGTATATATATCTATATATGCCTCGTACAGCCCTAAACGGGACGTCTATTGTATTCCAAAAGACCATTTTACCCCTGAAATTCCCTCAGTATAGTCATAAACCAGGGTATAAAGATCATTTTACCATAACAAGACGCCTCGTACAGACCTAGACGAGTCGTATATACTGAGCGGAAAATTTGTTTTGATTAAATTTTGAATATTTAAAAGGCACTTGTAGATTAACCATTTTACCCCTGAAATGCGCCCTGTATAGGCCTTATTCACTGGTAAATGGTAATTAACCATTTCAGAAGAATCTTTTTGAAATGGTTAATTACCATTTTACCCCTGAATGAGGCCTATACTGGGGCATTTGAGGGGTAAAATGGTAATTGTGCTGACCTCATAGACGAGTCGTCTAGCCCTATACGAGGCGTCTAGTCCTATACGAGGGGAAGACCTAGACGCCCCTGCATATCCCCTCCAAATCAATACACACACATATACGCACACATACGGGCATACAAATTTCAAACGTATTTGGACCGTAATTTTTATATTTTCGTATTCTTCATTTGTTTATACATTAGGACCGTAAGATTGGGTGTATTTTGTGATTTTTGTGGTTTTGTGGTATTGTTGTTGACTGTTGAAGATGAAGGGGTAGAACAAGACGCCCCGTCTACCTCTATACGCGGCATAGACGGGGCAGTTAATTTTTTTTATTTCTTAGTATTTACTGTTATTATTATTGCTATTATTATTGTTAAAATTGTTATTATTGTTGTTGTTATTATTGATATTATTGTTAAATTATTGTTGTTGTTGTTGTTGTTGTTGTTGTTGTTGTCGTATTCGTTTTTATTTGCAGATTGATTATGGACGAGGATAAGATTCAGTTGGAGGAGGCTATTGGTGAGACGCCTAGACTGCGTTATTTCATTCTTGTGGATTCGCCGTGTCATCGTCTTTTTGAGTTAGCGCACACGCCGAGCTACAGGGAGATGCACAGCCACATGCTCCTCCCCCTCCGCCTGAGGTTTCTTTCAGGCTTGCTAGTGTTTGGCGTTCGATGACGCTAGCTTAGTTTGCGGTTCGTTGCGGTTTATACCTGCAGGAGGAGATCGAGACTGACGTTTATACGTAGGGGCTAGTGGTGGTTGATAGACCCACTCTTTTAGGGTTTTGGCAGGTGGTTGCGGCGGCAGATACTTGGGAGCACGACAAGTCGAAGGGGAGGATTTCATATGTTGGTGACCCATTGTACAGGTACGTACTTTTATTACAGTAATTATTGTGATTATTATTATTATTTATTAATTTCTTTTTCTGTATTTCGCTAACACTATCTGCAGGTATCTATATATGATACTCGCTAATTCTATTACAGTTTGCAGTCACAGCCGTGAGTGGTGTACGAGCACGGACATTTTTTTCTTTTATTGTTTGTTGTACAGTAGGCCGTGCGCACTAGCACAAGGTCTAGCCCAGTACTTCGCCTCCGCCCATCACCAGTATGAACGCGAATTTTTGCATGGCGGCGCGTACGTGACCGTCATTGCCCGTTCATTGGGCCTCGTACCGGAGGAGGACCCACAGTTACTGTCGCCCATAGCGCCGAAGCGGATGGGTTTTCAGATGTAACACCTCAAAAATTCATGTCCAATATTATATTGACACGTGTCATGGACTTAAAACGTGTAAAGGATTGATTTCGAGGGATTAAAGTTGACAAACAAGGAATCTATGTGTGTAAAAGGATTCAAAGTGTCAACAATGAATAAATATAACTTTCAATAACCCTACATGATGTTTATACCCTTAAACGAATTAATCATGGATCATACGAAGCTAATTGTGAAAGAAAGTGAGGAATTACAAACTACAGGGGTTAAATGTGTCAACATGTTTAAAGTATACCTCTGAGTGACCTTTTAGCAAACCCGAAGCTTTGTAATGGTTAATTATACTCACGAGAATAAGTGATAAAAATTTCACAAGGTTTCGATAAAGTATGAGAAAGTTATGACAATATTCGTATACGAGGGGTTAGAAGCGTCAACGTTGAAATTTAAGGCTTTTCGGTGATCGTATGAATAACCGTGGACTTAGCGAAGTTGGTTTATGACTTGGGGTCCTTAAAAGTCAAGTTTGGGGGTAAAAAGTGCAAGAAACCATTTTAAAATCAAGTTTGGAAGGACCAGGGGCCAAAAATGCAATATTTGCAAACTTGTGACCGGACTTGACCATGACACGGGCCGCGTAAGGCCAGGCCCAATCCTTACGCGGGCCGCCTAAGGTACCCAGACGCAGAAAAATCATCACAGCTGCCTGTTCAGCCGATTTAACCGACTTATTGAGCTTGTTTTCGATTCTATGGTCTTGTTTGATGGTTTATTATGGCCTAGGGACACCTGTAATGATCCCATAACATCCATAGACCTTGTTGGAATGATCTTAGAGCTCTAAGAAACCTATATAAGGGCCATGAGTTCATTACTTCAAGTGCTTATTCACTTGCAACAATTCAAGCACTCATTTCTGGAGGTAGCTGACTTGGGAGAAGATTAAGAAGTGTAGAAAAGATTGCAAGGACCTTAAGTAAGAGTTCTAATCCTTGTTTAGTTCTCTTAATTAGCTTTTAAACCAAAAAGTCAAACCGTCGTAATTAAGATTTGACTTCATCATTAATCTTAATTTGTCCAGTCAAATTTCAAATTGAAAGTACCTATGAGTTGGTAATTATGTTGGCAATAAACCCTTAAAAGGGTATTCTCTGATTTCCACTCTAAGTAGGTCAATTGTCGGGTCAAAGCTAATTATAAAAAGTCAACAGAAAGCTTATTTTCAAATTAATACATAATTAGCAATGTAGAAGTAATGCAACCAGTTTTATCATTAATATAACTTGGTAAATAATGTAGAACATGTCTAAACATGTTCAACCCGACAATTTTCAGTTTAAGCTCGGATTGGAACCGGAAGTCGCATAAGTGGACTTTTACTTTGACTTTCAGTTCTGACCCATTAGAGCATAGTTTAGGAAAGCCTTAGAGCTTTATTAGGACCAAGTTACCTATAAGTATAACCCTCTGAGATTATACAACTTGGTTCATTAGTTATCCGATTCATATGCATGTTTCCGTTAATTGCTTAAATGTTGACTATTATGCCCTTTTCACCTTAAAATGTGATTTTTGAAAAAGTGAAAGAATAGAAACCTTCACTACCAATTTATAAACTTGTCCCTAAAATTTGACATCAGTTTGAGGTCTAGATTAGGAGTTATGCTCATTAGCGTAAATGAGGAGCTTTTTATTAATTAAACGGCGTAATTAGCATATAGCCTATCTAAACCCAATTTTTAATACCAAACTTTTTACCCACTGATGTAATATAATATTTTGGATTTTTGGAGATTTTTATTTATTTTTAGGCTGCGCATAACATAGAGTTCTAAGCTTGATTCGGTTATTGCCGGTTTTGCCCTTTTAGGCTATAAAATGAGTTTTACCAATCCTTTTGATACCAAACCTTTTTCTACTGATCCAATATGATAAATAGAATATTTTAAGCCTTCTGGAATAATAAAAATATCATCTTTTCTTATAAAACTCGAAAATCGCTTAAAATCTTCGTTTTACGCGTTTTAAGCGCATAGTATGTATTAAAACCATTTTAGATATATAAGACTTGATACCTACTAATGTTTTAAGTAATTTTATTTATACTTTAGCAGTAAGCAAAAGTTTTAAACTCAGATTCCCGGTTTTAACCTTTTAAGCTTATGTGAAATTACCAAAATGCCCTACGGTGCATAGTTTGGTTATTATTGATAAATTTCACATATGTATGATACCCTACTGTTATAACTTATTAAATTAAGTATTTTTATTAGTTATATCAGAATTGTAACTCAGGTTAATATTTAAACTCTTTTATAACCTATAAAATGACCAAAATGCCCTTACGAGGCATAGTTTGAGTTTAAATTCGTTTTGGGCATAATAGAAGATATCTTACTGATGTCACAACATATTTAAGGCATATTAACTTAGGAAACTTGTATATGACTCATTTGGTTAGTCGTTACGCACTTATCGCGTTCGGATCGGCCTGTGTAACTAGTTTGCATATATTAGCCGAAACGGGTCAAAACATATCGTTTTTGTCTCAAAATCCAGAATGTGTTTAAGTTACCCATATTAAACAAGCATTCAAGCTTGTCGGGTCAAAACCACATTCTAAACCGGCTTCGCTTTGTCATGCGTTTGAACCGTATCTTCCTTTTGAAAACTAACCGGTCTAAGTCTAGGCTTACTTAAAGACCCGTTATGATTCTAATAGGTTATTAAAAACCTTTGTTCCAGATTAGGAGCCCAGTAAAAGCTATGTGCACATGTTGTATTTGATTTATACTTTGCTCAGGTAAATACTCTTAACTTATTTTCCCTATACTCGCTTGGGATACGGTATTATAATAATACCGCTTGGTCGGGTATGTAGTCATTTAAATCGGATTGTGATTAATGCATTTACATATCTCGTTTAATATGTATTATTTGGTGTATGGCCTTTGGGGGTTAAATGACTATGTCCCGGATATCCTTGGCATCATTCAAAGAAATGGCCACGACCTAAGCACGGGGTGTAGGCGTACACCTGACAGTTGCATATGTAAAAACTGGTAGCCCACTTAAAGGAATCAACCTTGTGGGTATTATACCTGTGGCGTGTCAGTTAATCTAGACCGGCCCTACAAACCGGCCTTGATGGACGAAAAATAAGTAAAACTGTATAAAAGATTATTTTTAAATAATTGTCCCAAGTTATAAAAGATATTTTTGCCGAAGTGCATTCAAATCAATTTTCAAACTCTTTTCAAAATGAGTCAGTTAAGTTGTATTTACCAGTGCAAACTGACGTATTTTCCAAAAAGGCTAAGTGCAGGTACTAGACGAAATAGGCTGGCTACTCCTAGAATCATTAATCAAGTTTCGCAAGCTCTAGATGTTAAAGTCTGTTGAAAAATTTCCCTTTTTATTTTGATCCGCCTGTGGATCTGTTTCAACTATCTTGTGATACTTAATATTACAATTCATTCGGTTGAAATGAATCTATCTTTTGCTTCCGCTATGCATTTATAATTTGTGTTGTTTGACTATGATGATATCAACTACGTCATGATACTCCCCACCGAGCCCACCGGTAATACGTGGAAATATTGGGGTGTGACAGGATGGTATCAGAGCTAACACTAAGTGAATTAAACACTAGCCTTTTGTGTTTAATCTCAGTTACACAATTGCACATTCCTTGATTCTCGAGTCTAGACAAAGAACATAGGATAAATCCTAATTCGTTTTATTTTGTCCTTTATTTATTTTCTTGTTATTTTCTGATTAGCCCCTGCATGGGCAAGTTATTTCAGTTAGAAGTCCCGTTCAGGGCAACCATGTACTTGTTTAAATTTTAGTGGAACGGTTAGATTTAAAATAACATTCCTATTATAAGATCTACCATTATAATAAAATGGCAAAATCTAAAATGGACAAGACCTAGCCATATGTCACCTTAAGACAGGGCCAAGATGGTAGTTCCATAATTAGATTCAGATCCTTGTTAACATCTCAATCTAGGATTGTTCTGCGTTAAATATTAAAAAGGATCTTAAAGGTAAAACCTAGCCTAAATGTCGTTACAGACATGGCCAAGATGGTAAAACCTATTCAAAAGATTCAAATCCTTGTTAACATCTGAAACATGTTAACACTCTTGGCAAAATGTGATTCGATAAAATCGCATAAGTTATCCTTAAATTGGGTTATTCCAATCTTTCCTTATCAAAATAATCATCCCTTAAGGATGAAGTGCCCACGGGCTATAATTAACGTCCTCTAGGACTAAAGATAGTGGTAGCCTACAACTCCCTGTCAAGAAAAGGTAATGAACTTTGATTCAAACCTTAATGCCTCAATTCCATAAAATCTGGGCTTATAAACTAAACTTGTCTACGTGACTAGGCCTTTTGTGCTATTATTAACTTATAATTTAGGGTTGTGATAAAGATCCTGAATAATTATATACTTAACAAATTAACTAAAATGGTTCTTAAAACCATGTTTAATAAATCATCAAATGTTGAATAAGCTTCTATATAAACCTTGTCCTTATTTCTTTATGTAGCAATTAAAGCTACATGGCTAGGTCGGAGGAAGTAAACAGTCATCCGGTAGAAAATCATGAAAATACTAAGATACATGTGACTGGAGCAGAACTGCAAGCATTGATAGATAATGTTGTTGCAAAAGCTATGGAGCGACAGTATAATGAATCAAGTGGGACACATAGTAGAACCTCATCTGTACCCCACTCTAAATCTATCCCTAAAACTCATTCTGAAGCTCACAGCAAGCCACCCTCTACCCAACCTAAATCCAAGAAAGAGGATGTTCAACATTCCTCAAACCAACACAGTGTTCCATCCAAGAGGATAGTGTTCGATGATGAACCGCGTACCAAGTCCTGTACCTATAAGTACTTTGTTTCCTTCAAACCCCGGGATTTCACTGGGAAGAAAGGGGCAATTGATTGTATGACTTGGTTAGATGAAATGGACACTGTTGTTGATATCAGCGGTTGTGCTGAAAGGGATATAGTGAAGTATGTATCCCAATCATTCAAGGGAGAGGCATTAGCTTGGTGGAAGTCTCTTATTCAAGCTGCTGGGAAGATCCCACTCTATAATCTATCATGGGATCAGTTCGTTGCTCTCTTTAAAGAGAACTACTGCCCTCAGCATGAGGTTGAAAGGATTGAGTCTGATTTCTTATCGTTGGTTATGAAAAACCTAGATTGCCAAGCTTATCTTACAAGCTTCAACATGATGTCAAGATTGGTTCCTTACCTTGTGACACCAGAACCCAAAAGGATTGCTCGCTTCATTGGGGGTTTAGCCCCATAAATCAAAGCCAGTGTTAAGGCTTCAAGACCTGCTACTTTTAGATCAGCAGCTGATCTATCTCTGTCTCTTACCTTAGATGCGGTCAGGTTGAGATCGCTAAAGAATTCTGAAGAAGGTAAGAGGAAGCGTGAGGATGATAACTCACGAGGGTCGGAGAAGAAGCACAAGGGAAACACTGATTCCAAGAAGTTTGGGTCTGGAAAGAATAGTCAATGAACAGAGGAGAAGCCAAAGTGCACGACTTGCCAAAAACGCCACTTTGGAAAATGCAGGCTTGAGACCAAGTCTCAACCAGGACCACCTGCATGTGGGTTATGCAAGTCTAAAAAGCATAAGACTATTGATTGCAAGAAGATTAAAGATGCCACATGCTACAATTGCAATGAAAAAGGGCACATTAAGACCAACTGCCCTAAATACGCTAAAAAGCCTGAGGAAGCCAAGAAGACCAATGCAAGGGTCTTCCGGATGGATGCAAAGGAAGTTGTTCAGGACGACAATGTGATAACAGGTACCTTCCTCATAAATGATGTCTATGCAAGAGTACTTTTTGATTCAGGAGCTGATAAGTCATTCGTAGATAATAAGTTTTATAAGTTGCTGAATTTACCTGTTAAAACCCTAAGTGTGAAATATGAGGTGGAATTAGCTGATGGAACCATAGAAACCGCATCAACCGTGTTAGATGGATGTGTTATATCCATTAGGAACCACTCTTTTCCATTATCCCTACTTCCTTTGAAGTTAGCTGGTTTTGATATAGTTATAGGCATGGATTGGTTATCTCATAACCAAGCCCAGATCGTCTGCAATAAGAAGCAAGTGGTGATTAAGACTCTGTCTGGTGAGTCACTTACCATTCAGGGAGATACCCAATATGGACTGCCTGAGCAAGTGTCTATGCTCAAGGCATCTAGATGTTTGAAGAAGGGTTGTGTCATTTATATGGCACAGGTAACTATTGATGAGCAGAAGCCTAAGGTTGAAGATATTCCCGTCCTGTCTGAATACCCTGAAGTTTCCCTGAAGAACTACCTGGTTTACCACCAGATAGGCAAGTAGAATTCAGAATTGACATCATCCCCGGAGCAGCAACTGTTGCGAGAGCGCCTTATAGGTTGGCACCAACAGAGATGAAGGAATTGAGGACGCAACTAGATGATTTGCTAGCTAAAGGATTCATTAGACCTAGTTCATCTCCATGGGGAGCACCAATCTTGTTTGTCAAGAAGAAGGATAGATCGATGCGTTTATGTATCGATTACCATGAGCTTAATAAGGTCACCATCAAGAATAGGTATCCTTTGCCCAGGATCGACGATCTGTTTGATCAATTACAAGGAGCAAGCTACTTCTCTAAGATCGATTTAAGGTCAGGCTATCATCAATTGAAGGTTAAAGATGAAGATGTGCACAAGACTGCATTTAGGACTCGTTATGGTCATTACGAGTTTCTAGTGATGCCTTTTAGGCTCACTAACGCACCTGCCACATTCATGGATCTCATGAATCGCGTCTGCAAGCCTTACTTGGATAAATTTGTCATCGTCTTCATCGATGACATCCTCATTTACTCGAAGAGTCAAGCTGACCATGAGAAGCATCTCCGTTGCATTCGTAAACTGCTTCATCAAGAAAAGCTCTATGCCAAATTTTCAAAGTGTGAATTCTGGCTTCGTGAAGTCCAGTTTCTTGGACATGTTGTTAGTGAGCATGGTATCCAAGTGGATCCCGCTAAAATTGAAGCTATTATGAACTGGCAAGAGCCAAAGACGCCTACGGAGATTCGCAGTTTTCTAGGACTGGCAGGATACTACAGGCGATTTATTGAAAACTTCTCGAGAATTGCAGCACCCCTGACTTTACTCACCCGCAAGAATAGCAAGTTTGATTGGGGGCCTAAGCAGCAAGAATCTTTTGATATTCTGAAGCAGAAGTTGAGCAACGCTCCAGTATTGACGTTGCCTGATGGAATTGATGAATTTGTGGTATATTGTGATGCATCACACCCGCAAGAATAGCAAGTCATTGCCTATGCTTCACGTCAGTTAAAGGTGCACGAGAAGAATTACACCACCCATGACTTGGAGTTAGGTGTCGTTGTATTCGCACTAAAACTATGGAGGCATTACTTGGATGGAACTAAGTGTGTGATCTATTTTGATCACAAAAGTCTTCAACATCTGTTCAATCAGAAGGACTTGAACATGAGGCAGCGACGCTGGATGGAAACTTTGAATGATTATGATTGTGAGATAAGATACCATCTTGGCAAGGCGAATGTGGTTGCCAATGCCTTAAGTAGAAAGGAAAGAGTGAAGCCTATAAGAATCAATGCCAAGAGCATTAAGATAAAGAATAGTTTGAATGAAAGGTTGTTAGCTGCGCAGAAGGAAGCTGTCTTGGAAGCTAACTACCCTGATAAAAAGCTAGGAGTAACTGAAGAACAGTTATCCTATGGCAAGGAAAGAATCCTGAGGTTAAATGGACGAATGTGGGTTCTAGTTTATGGAGGACTTCGGGATGTCATCCTCCAGGAGGCCCACAGTTCCAAATATTCCGTTCACCCTGGAGCTGACAAGATGTACCAGGATCTAAAGGCAAACTATTGGTGGATAGGCTTGAAGAAATCTATAGCTGCCTATGTAGCTAAATGTTTGACATGCGCTCAAGTCAAGGCTGAACATCAAAAGCCGTCAGGTTTGCTACAACAGCCTGAAATTCCTACTTGGAAATGGGAAATGGTGACAATGGATTTCATCACCAAGTTGGCAAAGACAAAGAAAGGAAATGATACTATATGGGTGATAGTAGATAGACTGACTAAGTCAGCACACTTCTTACCCATTAAGGAGACCTATAGCTCCGACATATTAGCCCAATTGTACGTAGATAAGATCGTATCGCTTCATGGCGTACCAGTATCTATTATCTCTGACAGGGATACTAGATACACCTCACATTTTTGGGAAAGTTTCCAACAGTCTTTGGGCACGCGCTTAAATTTTAGTATGGCTTACCATCCTCAGACGGACGGACAGAGTGAGTGTACCATCCAAACTTTGGAAGACATGCTTTGTGCATGTGTAATTGACTTAGGTGGTAGCTGGGATAACCACCTGCCATTGATCGAGTTATCCTATAACAATAGCTACCATACGATCATTCAGGCAGCGCCTTTTGAGGCATTATATGGTAGGAAATGCAGGACGCCTATTTGTTGGGCAGAAATAGGAGAAGCTCAGTTATCAGGACCTGATATAGTCCTTGAAACAATGGATAAGATTGTCCAGATTCGTGATCGCCTGAAAGCTGCCAGGGATAGGCAGAAAAGTTATGCTGATAAAAGGCGAAAACCTCTAAAGTTTGAGGTTGGTGATAAAGTTTTGCTTAAAGTGTCACCCTGGAAGGGGGTGATGCGATTTGGTAAGAAAGGTAAGTTAAGCCCAAGGTATATAGGACCATTCGAGATGATCGAATGTGTAGGAACAGTGGCATATAAGTTAAACTTGCCTGAATAGCTCAGTGGTATTCACAATGTAATTCACATCTGCAATTTAAAGAAATGTCTAGCTTATGAATCACCAGTCATACAACATACAGATGTGCACATAGATGAGAGCTTGAAATTTGTGTAAAAACCTTTGTCGATCGAGGATCGACAGGTTAAGAAGCTTCGGAGGAAGCATGTGCCTATTGTAAAGGTTAAATGGGATGCCCGCAGAGGTCCCGAGTACACGTGGGAGGTAGAGTCCACAATGAAAGAAAAGTTGTGACAACTCGAATTTCCAAGATTCCTATTTCGCATTTATTGCACGTTCATTGTTTGTTTAGTTATTTATTTGCACAATTAGTTTGCTGTAAAACTGTAACGTTTTAATACAATGAAGTGTATTGTATTTGAGCATGGTTATGTGCTAATTATGAAAGATTTGTTAAATGCAGAAACTTGGTGGTGAAACTGTGAAACTGTTTGAGATGGTGTGCTATTGTAAAATATAACTCTTAGGGGTGCTTAGTGCTAATAGTGAAACTTATATCATACTTAACCCTAATTCCTTTCACTAATCACCGCCCAAGAAACTAAGCACGTACTTCACATTCTCTGGCAATCATCATTTCCATCACAAGCACAAGTCTCCTGCATCAATCTTAATCTTGCAATCTAGTTAGACTCAATCCAAGGTAAATTGTTAATGATTGACTGTTGTTTTTATTCTTGATTGTGTGTTTCATGAAAACCCTAGTTTTTCATATGCTATTCTTTGTTTAATTGATTCTGATTTATTGTGAAAGAATGTTGATGATTGTGTAATCATTGTTAGATGATTAAGATCCTTGATTTGTAGATGATTGATTTGTCAAAACTATTGATTTACTGATTCGTTACTGCTATGCAAAAGTGATGAGTTTAGGGTTTCTGGGCGTATGAACATAAAACGTAACTGTTCTGATTCTTTTGATTATGTGCAATGATTGGAATTCACGCATAATTGTTAGTCAGAGTTTTGGATTTATATATGTCTGAGTTTTAAACCCTAGACCTTGTCCGAGCTTTATTCATGAACATGGTCCGAATTTTAGCTTAATATGTTTGTCCGAATTCTTGAACAATCATGAGGTCCGAGTTTTGATATATAAATCACTTGATTCGACTTTTGTAATTACACCAAGGGGGTCCGAGCTTTTTAAATAACACGTATGGTCCGATCTTTAAACATGTAAGTGTGTCCGAGTTTTGTGCAAGGGTAAGAGGAGTCCGACCTTTTGATGTACCACAAGGGGAGGGGTCCGAGTTTGCTATAGGAGAGGGTTGTCCGACCTTGTGAACCCCCACCTGTCCGAGTTTTATAAGAGTGCAATGGTCCGAGTTTTCTTTTGTTGTGGGTTGTCCGACTTTTAAACCCCCACCCCCTCATGGTCCGACTTTTAAACAGGGGAAGCCCCCCTCTCCTTCTTGTCCGAGTTTTAAGGTGGCCCATGGTCCGACTTTGTGGGTGATATTATGTCAGAAGTTTGTATGTTTTTACATGATGCCTAGTTTAATGAATGTACACGCGATTCGACTTTCAATATTGAACTGTCTGAGTTTTAATTTAATATATGATCTGAGGTATAGTGATGATACATGCCCTGAATTCAGATAATACTTGAAGAGACAGAATGAATTAGGATGCCTAGATCAGAATCCTGTATGATATTATGTGATTATATGATAATGTACGTTACTGGGTGATGTTGTATGCATGAACGATCTTTATTATAGCATTCTGTACACGATAATCACACCGAACATGATTGCTTGGATATCAAAGACTTATAAACCCTAATTGTCAACAAACACTTACATCGTATCATGTGCAACGAATCCTAGGTCGTGTGTAACGGACTAAGACATTTAATAAACCCTAGAAGCAATAACATACCGAGCAAACCAAGGTGAGTTCACACAAGCCAAGGCATGGGTTCCCAGGGTGGGAATGGGTTGGATTATTTATTTGTGATTACCTAGCACATGGAACTTAGTTATATGATCCTCGGGTGAGGAAGGGTTATTGATAAGATACAACTAGACTAATGGTACTAAATTGAACTGATCTTCGCACACACGCCAGGGTTGGCCGCGATATTATGACTAATCTTCGCACACATGCCTAGGAATGTCACACCCCAACCAATGGCGGAAACATCGGGATGAGACGAAGTGTGAAGATTGCTAGAGACATCATAACGCTATTTGTGACAATATTTAGAAAATCCAAATTTCATTTCATTTCATAACTTCAAATAGTCAACGTTACAAGAAATTCAAATACGACAAGTTTAACAAAACAACATGATAACATATCAAAATTTTGATACAACATTTTAAACCCTAACGTCTATATGTGTATCTAGGCATCAACGCTACTTCATTTCATAGCATCATCGTCCTCAACCTGTAACATGTTTAAAATAAAGTTCAATGCAAAAGCAAAGGCGAGTATACAAGTTTGATACGTACATAGCAAAAGATAAGTTTGAAGAATTCCTCATAGCAAGCATGTGATTCAAGATAAACATTTAAACATGGCATGTGTCTAACATATCAAACCAAGAAAACGCAACTTGCTCATGACATAACCAAAGTTTCAGTAGAGGCGGGTCGTTAATCCTATAGCGCTACATATGTCAAGGTTTGGCTCGTACGAAGTTAATGATAAGTTCTACACATAAGAATCACCCAAATTTAAAGTATCAAGTCATCACATATACAAGCATGTTATAGGAATGTTCATGTGTTTAGACAAAAGTTCATGTGTAAGTTTCAATAGGTAAACATGTTACACCCCAAAAGTAGTAAAAGTAAAAAGGGGAAAAGTACGAGTATACTCACAAAGTTTGCATATGTTTTCCGATTATCCAATTGTTGACGAGTAGAGATTTAGAGTCCGAATGTATAAGGGTTAAGGTTCAAGTATGTTTAGGGTCGAGATTCGGTGTTCAAAACAACATAAAAATAAGATATGAGAATAACATGGAAAATAATCATTTAGTACATATGATGCTTGTTCTTGACACTAGGAAACTCGAAGGAGTTTAGATGTTTTCATGGAACAAGGTTCCATTAGAATCGTGACAAGTTATCATAGTCTAGGATGATGTAATCTAGTACCCTGACATATGAACACTAGTTCATCATCAAAGATTCGATTATTCGAATAATATATTTAGGTTATATAATATATGTCCAATAGTTCAAGCATGAGGTAGAAGATTAAAATCTTCATTTTGGTACCTCTAAATGTCATAGAAGTCATGTAGGAGGTAGGAAGATCAAGTCTTCCATTTAGGCACCTCTATGTGTTCACCACTACACTTGATGTAAAAAAAACAACCAAGGAGGGTCATGAACATACAATAAAGAATAAGAAATATACACACTAACTAAGAGAAATCATCAAATCATGTGAGGATTGTATGTTTGGACAACCCAAGTTGTTCCATAATCACTCATGTATCAAAGACAAAGTTTGACATGACTTGTGGGTTAAAAACCCTAAACAAAACACCAAGTTTATGAGGTTTAATCCTCTGATTTTTAAATGTCTCAACCTTGTTTTTAAGCTTAACCAACCATGGGATAAGTTGTAAGCATTAGGACATAGGTATGAGATGTGTTGGACACAAGTTGCATAGGTTTAAACAAGTTTTTGATGAACATAAAAACAAACAGAAAGTTTATGGACTATTTCGGGGCATTTCCAGGTCTGATTTCTCCAAGGAGAAGTCTAGGAATCGAACCCCATGATTATACAAGCAAGTAGGAAAAAGAATCGAGTGAATCGGATAAGAATTGAGTGAGTTATGCCCATTTTCGTGAAGGGGTGTCAATCTACTCGAACCCTTGCTTTCAGCTACGGTTTGGAGGATGTTTTGAGAGTTTTTAGTGTTGCAAAAGTGGTAGGGAGGCTGGTTATAAGTGGTATTTATAGGGGGAAGGATTAGGGTTTCAATGGGTTGGGCTTTGGAAGTGTTTAGAAGGGGTTACACCTTGAAACTAGCCCACAAAACCCAACTATATGGGGCTGAATTTGGCTGAATTTGGGCTGCCATATTTCTTTATTTTTTTATTTTTTTAAAACATTATAATGAGTAATTTTGTTAGTTAAGTTGTGTAATAATATGCAACAATGTTTCCCCTAACTTGTAACAAGGTGAAATATGAAATAAAACATGATTTAACTAGGTAAAAAGTGTAATGTACAAGTTTTATTTACGAAGCAAGTTCCGTATTTTACAACGATTACGATGAAAGAATGGTTATAAGAACACAAGATTTCCAAAGATAGAATTTCACGTAAGGTTTCTAAATGTAGGATGTTTGAAAACGCAGGGCGTTACAGTCTCCCCTCCTTTAGGAAATTTCGTCCCGAAATTTATTCAAGAGGAAGGCTTGAAAGAGTTTTTGGCATAAAGGTGATCATTAAGAATTGAAACTTGGGAAGTTTGAAAGTTTTGAAAAGTACCAAGTTTTGGAGAACATCAAGGTAGATTTGCAAGGGGAAGTTTTTAAGGATAGTATAAAAAAATCATACTTTCGTAAAACCTGTTTATTGAGAGGGACGAAAAGGTTTGTTACTTTAAATAAAGCAATAGAGGTATACTAAGTATAGTTTCACAAGAATCAAGAATAGGGAGGCTATTTTATAGGTAATGAGGTAAGTTAGGACTCAAATGTTTAAACAAGCTGGATTGCGAACGAGTTTTGTATAAAATAATATGAGTATAGAATGAACGAATGACTCTTAAAGAGTACAAGTATGTGAATAGCATAAGTGTTGGATAGATGAACGTAGTGTGTTAAGGATGAAGTCTCGTCATGAATAATCGGATATAATGCGTTTGTGAGTTGCGTGAAGTTGTATTAGGTCCAAAAGGTCTGCAACACACTGAATTTCTCATGGCACGTTTTACGAAAGTTTGGTAACATGGTGAAAACACTTATATATAGGAAGTACCAGCGGCGTATCCACCATGTTTTAACCATATTACGTCCGTTTCGTTACTCGGGGTCATGTTACGTTCCGTGTCTTACCATACACAGTAGTACACTCTATGGTTCTCATACGCCTATCACTATAATCCCGTGTGCACCCGCGATTATACTGATTGTCGCATGATCCACATAGCTTGTACTAGTTATGTATGAATCAAGGTATACATGAATTTGAAAATAAGAATGTGTACATAGAAGAATGTCGTATGTAAGCATGTTTATGTTTAAGCAAGTATGGGACCCACGTAAGCGAATCCCTCGGATTACGCTCGCGTATAGGTACGAATGTACGAATCATGAGTAAGGATGAAAGTATGAGCATAAGTTTAAGTATGAATACGCATGTATGTATGAGCATAAACATAAAACGTGTAAGTAGTATGTGTACAAGCAGAAGCGTAAAACGTATAAGTAGTATGTGTATGAGTACAAGCATAAAACGTATGAACATAGGTGTAGGTATGAAAAATAAATATTGCGTATATGGTGTACGTTGAGACATTGTAGGGAAAAAAAAGGTTAAGTATGTAGATACGAACGATATAAATGATGTTATCGCGAGATATCGACTAAAATGTGTATGATGATGTGCATGTATAGTTGTTTAAACAAAACGTTGAGTTTGTCGAATCAAAATTAGATTGAGCTTGGTTTGAAAGGTAGAATATAGTTTGTATATGTAAAGGAACATAAAGTACTCATTGGTCATGCTTAACGTATTTTGTAATGATTGAAATGCTACTTTTGTTTAAAAAAAAGGAGTTCACGTATGTTAAAAATTGTCGGTCCCCATGAAGTCTTCTAGCCCACGTGTTTTGAAATTTGGATGACGAGTTAAGCGTTGTAGAGAAGGTTTTTTTTTTTTTTTAAATAACGGGTTTGTTTCATTTGCATCAAAACATGAAAATTTGGACTTTGAAAGTTCTTGTGAAAACGTCGACCCTTAGAAAAGAAATTTAGTAAAAGAACTTAGTGATTGTTTAAAAATAATTTTAACAAAGGATTTATTGATGTTGGAAAGAGTATTTGGTAAACGGTCATATAACATCTATGAGGTCTTATAAGTAATTGAGAAAGGTTAGTTTGATTTCGATTAAGAGTGGAAGTCTCTAGTATGATGATATAATGTGAACGTGTTTCAGTTAATAAATCAGATGTGAAGTTCATGGGCAAGAGATTCATTAGACCGATTAAATTGATAGGTAGCATTTCGTAAGGTTTGGAAATTCGTGTAGTAAAACGGTAAAGACATGATTAAGAATCTCGTGTATATGATTTGAGTGAAAATGGATGGTAGAATAAGAAGTACGTTTGATAAACAATGTATTTTGAAATCCGTATAAGTAGGTATTTTGAATAATGATAAATGATTTAGGTATAAAACATGATCGGGTTTGCATAATAAAATATTTTGAAAGATAAGTTTTGGGTAACGGTCACCTAAGTAAGGGAATCACCCCTAACTCATTGGTGAAGTCGTTTTAAGGGAAGAGGGGTGGAGTCAATCGTCAAGGTAAGGAAGTCACTCCAATCTCGATGATACATCTCCACTAGTTGTTACAAGGAATATGAATTTAAATTATATGAAAATCATGCGTATATAAGTGTATCGAAAAGGTTCGATATGTTGTGCATGTGAAAAGAGAAATCAAAGGTAAACTCGAGGTTGAAAGATTGCATCGTATAAAATGAACAATAGAAACACATGTTTGACCAAAGTTTGGAGTGTTCCAAAACGGAACTTTGACTAACCAAAGTGGTCGAAAAGTCTTTTGAATTTGAGGAGCATGTTTTGGCCTAATAGGTAAAATACTCTCGCCGACAAGTCGGTTAACGGTATTTACCCTTCCGGTTACTACATGTCCCAAATCAATCGAAATTTCGAGACTTGGCGGGATTTATGAAAAAAATGCCAAGGAGTGGAACTAGTCGACAAGGTGCGGGTTTCACCCCTAACTTGACGATTTCGTATCCTAAGTGTGGTTGGTACTCGTCGGGTCAAAATTTAATTTCGACGTGTTGACGAGGGTCCACTAGAACTTGAAATTTGAGATTTACCATTAAGATGTGGATTTCACTCCTAGCTTAATCGCGATATCTCGTGTAAAAAAAAGAATAGGTAGATTGAGAGTCGTTCACCAAATTGTGGGTTTCACGCCTATTTTGGTGAATTCGTCTCATTTGTACAATATGAGTGTTGTCGGATTTAGAATAATCGAGTAAAATGCATGAGGGAAGTGTATGTCGAAGGAGATACACAAACAAGTATAAACACATAAGAAAGCATATCAAGGATGATACTTAAATAATGAAATAAAACAAGTATTAACACATAGAGAAATATGTCAAGAATAACACATAAAGAATCGAACAACGGAACAAGTGTTAACACATAATAAAACAAGCATTAATGCGTAAGAATAACATGTCGAATATTACACATGAGTAACATACATGTTTAAAAGAGCATAAATAAGTAACAAATAAAGTATCATGTAGTAGTCCAAGCAAAGCATACGAATAAGGTTCTAAAACTATAGACTAGGCTAAAGCATTCTTACTTTTCCTAATTCCCTATAGTTATGGCTCTGATACCAATCTGTCACACCCCAACCAATGGCGGAAACATCGGGATGAGACGAAGTGTGAAGATTGCTAGAGACATCATAACGCTATTTGTGACAATATTTAGAAAATCCAAATTTCATTTCATTTCATAACTTCAAATAGTCAACGTTACAAGAAATTCAAATACGACAAGTTTAACAAAACAACATGATAACATATCAAAATTTTGATACAACATTTTAAACCCTAACGTCTATATGTGTATCTAGGCATCAACGCTACTTCATTTCATAGCATCATCGTCCTCAACCTGTAACATGTTTAAAATAAAGTTCAATGCAAAAGCAAAGGCGAGTATACAAGTTTGATACGTACATAGCAAAAGATAAGTTTGAAGAATTCCTCATAGCAAGCATGTGATTCAAGATAAACATTTAAACATGGCATGTGTCTAACATATCAAACCAAGAAAACGCAACTTGCTCATGACATAACCAAAGTTTCAGTAGAGGCGGGTCGTTAATCCTATAGCGCTACATATGTCAAGGTTTGGCTCGTACGAAGTTAATGATAAGTTCTACACATAAGAATCACCCAAATTTAAAGTATCAAGTCATCACATATACAAGCATGTTATAGGAATGTTCATGTGTTTAGACAAAAGTTCATGTGTAAGTTTCAATAGGTAAACATGTTACACCCCAAAAGTAGTAAAAGTAAAAAGGGGAAAAGTACGAGTATACTCACAAAGTTTGCATATGTTTTCCGATTATCCAATTGTTGACGAGTAGAGATTTAGAGTCCGAATGTATAAGGGTTAAGGTTCAAGTATGTTTAGGGTCGAGATTCGGTGTTCAAAACAACATAAAAATAAGATATGAGAATAACATGGAAAATAATCATTTAGTACATATGATGCTTGTTCTTGACACTAGGAAACTCGAAGGAGTTTAGATGTTTTCATGGAACAAGGTTCCATTAGAATCGTGACAAGTTATCATAGTCTAGGATGATGTAATCTAGTACCCCGACATATGAACACTAGTTCATCATCAAAGATTCGATTATTCGAATAATATATTTAGGTTATATAATATATGTCCAATAGTTCAAGCATGAGGTAGAAGATTAAAATCTTTATTTTGGTACCTCTAAATGTCATAGAAGTCATGTAGGAGGTAGGAAGATCAAGTCTTCCATTTAGGCACCTCTATGTGTTCACCACTACACTTGATGTAAAAAAAACAACCAAGGAGGGTCATGAACATACAATAAAGAATAAGAAATATACACACTAACTAAGAGAAATCATCAAATCATGTGAGGATTGTATGTTTGGACAACCCAAGTTGTTCCATAATCACTCATGTATCAAAGACAAAGTTTGACATGACTTGTGGGTTAAAAACCCTAAACAAAACACCAAGTTTATGAGGTTTAATCCTCTGATTTTTAAATGTCTCAACCTTGTTTTTAAGCTTAACCAACCATGGGATAAGTTGTAAGCATTAGGACATAGGTATGAGATGTGTTGGACACAAGTTGCATAGGTTTAAACAAGTTTTTGATGAACATAAAAACAAACAGAAAGTTTATGGACTATTTCGGGGCATTTCCAGGTCTGATTTCTCCAAGGAGAAGTCTAGGAATCGAACCCCATGATTATACAAGCAAGTAGGAAAAAGAATCGAGTGAATCGGATAAGAATTGAGTGAGTTATGCCCATTTTCGTGAAGGGGTGTCAATCTACTCGAACCCTTGCTTTCAGCTACGGTTTGGAGGATGTTTTGAGAGTTTTTAGTGTTGCAAAAGTGGTAGGGAGGCTGGTTATAAGTGGTATTTATAGGGGGAAGGATTAGGGTTTCAATGGGTTGGGCTTTGGAAGTGTTTAGAAGGGGTTACACCTTGAAACTAGCCCACAAAACCCAACTATATGGGGCTGAATTTGGCTGAATTTGGGCTGCCATATTTCTTTATTTTTTTATTTTTTTAAAACATTATAATGAGTAATTTTGTTAGTTAAGTTGTGTAATAATATGCAACAATGTTTCCCCTAACTTGTAACAAGGTGAAATATGAAATAAAACATGATTTAACTAGGTAAAAAGTGTAATGTACAAGTTTTATTTACGAAGCAAGTTCCGTATTTTACAACGATTACGATGAAAGAATGGTTATAAGAACACAAGATTTCCAAAGATAGAATTTCACGTAAGGTTTCTAAATGTAGGATGTTTGAAAACGCAGGGCGTTACAAGGAAGGCCGCGAACTATACTCTAAAACTTCGCATACATGCCAGGGTGGCCGCGATACAAGCATACCTAGTCTAGAATACTTGAGAACTTTCCCTAATCTTCGCATACATGCCTAGGAGGGCTGCGATACGAACTATTACGATACATGACTTAATGAACGAATACAAGGCTTATTACACTATTACAATTACTGAACTATAAACTGTGAACTCGCTCAACTAGTTGTTGATCCTCTGTTACATGCCTTGCAGGTCGTTAGATACATGGAGCTTGCACAGGGAGGAGCAGGTCGTTGTGGAGCATGGATCGTGGATGCCATGTTAAAACATTTAAACATTTGAACTATGATATACATTGGGTTTTCATACTTATGCTTCCGCTACACTTGATACTATAATTATGTTTTGAACACCTATCGTATTGAATGATTGGTTTGCGTTTATTTTACTTGATATTAATTACATGTTCAATATGATTGGAGGCTTGATCCTGGTCAGTCACGCTCCCAAGCGGTGATACTCCGCAGGTGGATTTTAGGGGTGTGACAGATTGGTATCAGAGCCATTGGTTATAGAGAACTTGGTTTTAATATGGGGAAAACGTTTTTATTAAAACCAGACTATAACCAGAACAGTGCTCTCAACGATCCACAACGACGCTTCGCTCCACGTGCAAGACTCAACATCCTAGGTAATAAGGTTTATGTTTATTGCCTACATGCTAGAATTACATAGAACTTTGCTCGTAGTATGCTTAGATTACATTGTTCACTATTTGTTATTGCTTGAGAACACCTATGTGCTTACACTCTTCTGTCATCGCACTACTCGCGAACCATTCTCACTTATTCTACTTTTACTATGAAGATCATGTCTGGACGTGTGAACATGACTCAAGCCCAGTTGACGGCTCTTATCAATGAACAAGTAGCTGCGGCACTTGCAGCTGCACAAGCAGGTAGTATACCCTGCGGATGTGAATCACACTAGGATCTTTAGATCCTACATTAACTCTTGTGTTTAACTTTGTCCTATTTGTACACAATAGGTCAACACGCCCCACAATCTGTCTGTACTTTCAAGAACTTCATAGATTGTCGTCCAAGCACGTTTAGTGGCACGGAGGGAGCGGTTGGACTCCTCCATTGGTTCGAAAAGCTAGAGTCTGTGTTTGAAATGTGTGAATGCCCTGAGGCTCGCAGGGTGAAATATGCCACTGGTACTTTAGAAGGGATTGCGCTAACTTGGTGGAACGCGCAAGTGCAGATTTTAGGGTTGGCAGCTGCTAACGCCACCCCTTGGAATGATTTCAAGGAACTGATCAAAAGGGAATACTGCACACGGGAAGACATTCACAAGTTGGAAGATGAGTTGTACCATCTGAAAATGACTGGGTCAGAGATCGAGGCTTATACCAAAAGGTCAAACGAACTGGCCGTGCTATGTCCAACTATGGTGGACCCTCCAATCAAGCGCATTGAGTTGTATCTCAAAGGTTTGGCGCCAGAAATTCAGAGCCATGTAACATCGGCTAATCTTGACAACATTCAAGCTATTCAACGCCTTGCGCATCACCTCACAGATCAGGCAGTGGATCAGAACAGGCTGCCTAAACATATCAGCGCTACTGCTACCGCTACCACTGCTACTACACTTGCTACTCCCAGTGACAACAAGAGAAAATGGGATAGGGATTCTAGCAAGGGAATCAGCTTGAGTTCAGTCACAGGTTCAGCAACGAAAGACTGACAGTTATCAGAGTCCTAGTCAGCACTCTTCAGGCAGTCACAGGCAGGGTGGATATCGAGGGAACTTCCCAAAGTGTAACAACTGCAACAGACACCACAGTGGCCAGTGTAACAAGGGTCGCTGTCAAAGATGCCTCAAGATGGGTCATGAGGCCAAGGATTGTAGAAGCCCTCGGCCTGCGAACCAGAATCAGCAGCAGCCACAAGCGCAGCAGAATCAGCAACAGGGCAACAAGGGGTGTTTTCATTGCGGCGCAGAAGGGCACTTCAAAAGGCACTGTCCTCAGCTAAACAGGAACCAGAACAACAACAACAACAATAACAACAATCAAGGAAATGGCAACAACAACAACGGTGGGAACAACAACGGCAACGAAGCAAGGGGTCGTGCATTTGTGTTGGGGCAGGGTGATGCCAGAAATGATCCCAACGTAGTCATGGGTAAGTTTCTTCTTGATGACTTTTATGTTACAGTAATATTTGATTCGGGTGCGAATACAAGTTATGTGTCTTTGAAAGTTAGCCAAATGCTAAAACGTGCATCAACTTCCCTAAACACCAAACATGTCGTAGAGCTAGCTAATGGTAAAAGTCTAGAGGCCACACACATAGTTCAGGGTTGTAATCTTATCCTCGCTGGTCAGACTTTCTCCATCGACCTCATTCCTATAGTTCTGGGTAGTTTCGACATCGTTATTGGCATGGATTGGCTATCCAAGCAGCAAGCAGAGATCCTATGTAAGGAAAAGATCATTCGTATTCCCCGCACTGGTAAAGAACCTCTCGAAGTTCAAGGCGACAAGAGTGGTGCTGTGGTTGGCATCATCTCTTTCCTGAAGGCTCAGAAATGTTTACGAAAGGGTCATACTGCCATTTTGGCATTAGTTACTCATGCATCGACGAAAGAGAGAAGGATAGAGGATATCCCAGTTGTACGTGATTTTCCTCAAGTGTTTCCAGAAGATTTACCTGGTCTACCGCCTCATCGCCCAGTCGAGTTTCAAATCGAGCTAGCTCCAGGAGCAGCACCTATAGCTCGCGCACCATATCGTTTAGCTCCAACTGAACTGGAAGAACTGTCAAAGCAACTACAAGAGCTCTTGGATAAGGGCTTCATTCGTCCAAGCTCTTCGCCTTGGGGAGCTCCAGTATTATTCGTGAAAAAGAAGGATGGCACTTTCAGAATGTGCATTGATTACCGTGAACTGAACAAGGTCACAGTGAAGAACCGTTATCCTCTTCCTCGCATCGACGACTTATTCGACCAGTTGCAAGGGTCGAGTTACTACTCCAAGATTGATCTAAGGTCTGGTTATCATCAGCTGAGAGTCCTGGATGAGGACATCTCCAAGACAGCATTCAGAACTCGCTACGGTCACTACGAGTTTCTAGTCATGCCATTTGGGCTTACGCACGTGCCTGCAGTCTTCATGGATCTTATGAACAGGGTGTGCAAACCCTATCTTGACAAGTTCGTCATTTTCTTCATCGACGACATTCTAATCTACTCCAAGAGTCAGGAGGAACACGAGCAGCACTTACGTCTTATCTTGGAACTTCTTCGAAAAGAACAACTGTACGCCAAGTTTTCAAAATGCGACTTCTGGCATCGTGAAGTCCACTTCTTAGGCCATGTGGTGAACAGGGATGGGATTCATGTCGATCCATCCAAGGTAGATTCGATACGGAACTGGCCTGCACCGCGTACACCAACGGAAATACGCCAATTCTTGGGTCTGGCGGGTTACTACAGACGATTCATTAAAGACTTCTCAAAGATCGCACAGCCGCTTACAATGTTGACACAGAAAGGTGTTACCTATCGTTGGGGTAATACACAAGAAACTGCTTTTCAGTACCTGAAGGATAGACTATGCAGCGCACCTATTCTCTCATTGCCAGAGGGCACGGATGATTTTGTGGTCTATTGTGATGCATCGATACAGGGGCTTGGTTGTGTATTGACGCAACGGGATAAAGTTATTGCCTACGCTTCTCGTCAACTCAAAGTTCATGAACGGAACTACACGACGCACGATTTAGAGCTGGGAGCTGTTGTTTTCGTGCTCAAGATATGGCGACACTACCTGTACGGTACCAAGTGCACAAATTACACCGATCACAGGAGTCTCGAGCATATCTTCAAGCAGAAGGAATTGAACATGCGTCAACGACGATGGGTCGAGTTACTTAATGACTACGAATGCGCCATCAAGTACCATCCAGGTAAAGCCAATGTTGTGCTGACGCTCTCAGTCGAAAAGACACTCTACCTAGGCGTGTACGAGCTTTGCAGCTCACTATTCAGTCTGATCTTCCTGCACAGATACGAGATGCTCAGGAGGAAGCATTGAAACCAGAAAACGTCAGGGCTGAAGCCTTGCGTGGCTCAAGGCAACGATTAGAACAAAGGGAAGACGGCGCCTACTATGTAACAGGGCGTATTTGGGTCCCACTTTATGGCGGTTTACGAGAACTTGTGATGGATGAAGCTCACAAGTCTCGCTACCAAGTACATCCAGGTTCGGATAAAATGTATCACGACATCAGAACTACATATTGGTGGCCTAGCATGAAGGCCCACATAGCAACTTACGTCGGCAAATGTTTGACGTGTGCAAAAGTCAAAGTGGAGTATCAGAAAACAGCGGGCCTACTTCAGCAGCCCAAGATACCGCAATGGAAATGGGAAGAAATTTCCATGGATTTTGTACAGGCCTACCCAGATCCCAGCGTGGGAATGATACTATATGGGTAATCGTGGATCGACTCACCAAGTCTGCACACTTCCTGGCTATTAAGGAAACGGATAAGTTCTCCACTCTCGCAGACGTTTATCTTAAAGAGGTTGTTTCGAGGCACGGGGTGCCCACCTTCATCATTTCGGATCGGGATGCACGATTCACGTCAGAGCTATGGCAAGCGATGCACAAATCTTTTGGCTCACGATTAGACATGAGAACAACTCATCCTCATACGGATGGGCAGTCTGAGCGCACGATCCAGACTCTCGAAGACATGCTTCGGGCTTGCGTTATCGACTTCGGCAACGGCTGGGAAAAGCATCTCCCTTTGGTGGAGTTTTCGTATAATAACAGCTATCACACCAGCATTCAAGCCGCTCCATTTGAGGCATTGTACGGGCGTAAATGCCGGTCACCTCTCTGTTGGGCAGAGGTGGGGGATAGTCAGTCACGGGTCCAGAGATTGTAGTGGACGCCACGGAAAAGATTGCGCAGATACGACAACGCATGGCGGCAGCTCGCGATCGCTAGAAAAGCTACGCTGATAAACGCAGAAAACCGCTCGAGTTTCAAGTTGGGGATCGAGTGCTACTTAAAGTCTCACCCTGGAAGGGTGTGGTTAGATTTGGTAAACGAGGCAAGCTCAATCCACGGTATGTTGGACCATTCGAAATCACTGAAAGAATAGGCAAGGTAGCCTACAGACTAAACCTACCAGCTGAACTCGGTGCAGTTCACAACGTATTCCACGTGTCGATCTAAAGAAGTGTCTGTCAGATGAGACTCTCATAGTTCCTTTTAAGGAACTCACTATCGACGAGCGGTTGCAGTTCGTCGAGGAACCAGTTGAAATCACGGACCGGGATGTCAAGGTTCTCAAGAACACTAGAATACCTCTTGTACCAGTTCATTGGAACTCCCGTCGTGGCCCAGAGTATACCTGGGAACGAGAAGATCAAATGAAACTCAAGTCTCCCCAGTTATTCGGAACCAATGCAACCACTACTGAGGCTGAAGCTACTACTACTGAATTTCGGGACGAAATTCCAAATCAACGGGGGGATGATGTGACACCCCAGGAAAACCAGTAAACGATACAACTTACCTAGTTTCCTCAGTAACCGCATGCTAAATTTTGGGACGAAATTTCTTTCAAGTTGGGGATAATGTGACAACTCGAATTTCCAAGATTCCTATTTCGCATTTATTGCACGTTCATTGTTTGTTTAGTTATTTATTTGCACAATTAGTTTGCTGTAAAACTGTAACGTTTTAATACAATGAAGTGTATTGTATTTGAGCATGGTTATGTGCTAATTATGAAAGATTTGTTAAATGCATAAACTTGGTGGTGAAACTGTGAAACTGTTTGAGATGGTGTGCTATTGTAAAATATAACTCTTAGGGGTGCTTAGTGCTAATAGTGAAACTTATATCATACTTAACCCTAATTCCTTTCACTAATCACCACCCAAGAAACTAAGCACGTACTTCACATTCTCTGGCAATCATCATTTCCATCACAAGCACAAGTCTCCTGCATCAATCTTAATCTTGCAATCTAGTTAGACTCAATCCAAGGTAAATTGTTAATGATTGACTGTTGTTTTTATTCTTGATTGTGTTTTTCATGAAAACCCTAGTTTTTCATATGCTATTCTTTGTTTAATTGATTCTGATTTATTGTGAAAGAATGTTGATGATTGTGTAATCATTGCTAGATGATTAAGATCCTTGACTTGTAGATGATTGATTTGTCAAAACTATTGATTTACTGATTCGTTACTGCTATGCAAAAGTGATGAGTTTAGGGTTTCTGGTCGTATGAACATAAAACGTAACTGTTCTGATTCTTTTGATTCTGTGCAATGATTGGAATTCACGCATAATTGTTAGTCAGAGTTTTGGATTTATATATGTCTGAGTTTTAAACCCTAGACCTTGTCCGAGCTTTATTCATGAACATGGTCCGAATTTTAGCTTAATATGTTTGTCCGAATTCTTGAACAATCATGAGGTCCGAGTTTTGATATATAAATCACTTGATCCGACTTTTGTAATTACACCAGGGGGTCTGAGCTTTTTAAATAACACGTATGGTCCAATCTTTAAACATGTAAGTGTGTCCGAGTTTTGTGCAAGGGTAAGAGGAGTCCGACCTTTTGATGTACCACAAGGGGGGTCCGAGTTTGTTATAGGAGAGGGTTGTCCGACCTTGTGAACCCCCACCTGTCCGAGTTTTATAAGAGTGCAATGGTCCGAGTTTTCTTTTGTTGTGGGTTGTCCGACTTTTAAACCCCCACCCCCTCATGGTCCGACTTTTAACCAGGGGAAGCCCCCCTCTCCTTCTTGTCCGAGTTTTAAGGTGGCCCATGGTCCGACTTTGTGGGTGATATTATGTCAGAAGTTTGTATGTTTTTACATGATGCCTAGTTTAATGAATGTACACGCGATTCGACTTTCAATATTGAACTGTCTGAGTTTTAATTTAATATATGATCTGAGGTATAGTGATGATACATGCCCTGAATTCAGATAATACTTGAAGAGACAGAATGAATTAGGATGCCTAGATCAGAATCCTGTATGATATTATGTGATTATATGATAATGTACGTTACTGGGTGATGTTGTATGCATGAACGATCTTTATTATAGCATTCTGTACACGATAATCACACCGAACATGATTGCTTGGATATCAAAGACTTATAAACCCTAATTGTCTACAAACACTTACATCGTATCATGTGCAATGAATCCTAGGTCGTGTGTAACGGACTAAGACATTTAATAAACCCTAGAAGCAATAACATACCGAGCAAACCAAGGTGAGTTCACACAAGCCAAGGCATGGGTTCCCAGGGTGGGAATGGGTTGGATTATTTATTTGTGATTACCTAGCACATGGAACTTAGTTATATGATCCTCGGGTGAGGAAGGGTTATTGATAAGATACAACTAGACTAATGGTACTAAATTGAACTGATCTTCGCACACACGCCAGGGTTGGCCGCGATATTATGACTAATCTTCGCACACATGCCTAGGAAGGCCGCGAACTATACTCTAAAACTTCGCATACATGCCAGGGTGGCCGCGATACAAGCATACCTAGTCTATAATACTTGAGAACTTTCCCTAATCTTCGCATACATGCCTAGGAGGGCTGCGATACGAACTATTACGATACATGACTTAATGAACGAATACAAGGCTTATTACATTATTACAATTACTGAACTATAAACTGTGAACTCGCTCAACTAGTTGTTGATCCTCTGTTACATGCCTTGCAGGTCGTTAGATACATGGAGCTTGCACAGGGAGGAGCAGGTCGTTGTGGAGCATGGATCGTGGATGCCATGTTAAAACATTTAAACATTTGAACTATGATATACATTGGGTTTTCATACTTATACTTCCGCTACACTTGATACTATAATTATGTTTTGAACACCTATCGTATTGAATGATTGGTTTGCGTTTATTTTACTTGATATTAATTACATGTTCAATATGATTGGTGGCTTGATCCTGGTCAGTCATGCTCCCAAGCGGTGATACTCCGCAGGTGGATTTTGGGGGTGTGACAAAAGTACCCCCATTTGTTTCAGTAAATCTCGAGGTCGAGATTTCTTTTAAGGGGGTGAGGATGTAACACCTCGAAAATTCATGTCCAATATTATATCGACACGTGTCATGGACTTAAAACGTGTAAAGGATTGATTTAGAGGGACTAAAGTTGACAAATAAGGAATCTATGTGTGTAAAAGGATTCAAAGTGTCAACAATGAATAAATATATCTTTCAATAACCCTACATGATGTTTATACCCTTAAACAAATAAATCATGGATCATACGAAGCTAATTGTGAAAGAAAGTGAGGAATTACAAACTATAGGGGTTAAATGTGTCAACATGTTTAAAGTATCCCTCTGAGTGACCTTTTAGCAAACCCGAAGCTTTGTAATGGTTAATTATACTCACGAGAATAAGTGATAAAAATTTCACAAGGTTTCGATAAAGTATGAGAAAGTTATGACGATATTCGTATACGAGGGGTTAAAAGCATCAATGTTGAAATTTAAGGCTTTTCGGTGATCGTATGAATAACCAGGGACTTAGCGAAGTTGGTTTATGACTTGGGGTCCTTAAAAGTCAAGCTTGGGGGGTTAAAAGTGCAAGAATCCATGTTAAAATCAAGTTTGGAAGGATCAGGGGCCAAAAATGCAATATTTGCAAACTTGTGACCGGACTTGACCATGAAACGGGCCGCGTAAGGCCAGGCCCAATCCTTATGCGGGCCGCCGAAGGTGCCCAGATGCAGAAAAATCATCACAGCTGCCTGTTCAGCCGGTTTAACCGACTTATGGAGCTTGTTTTCGATTCTATGGGCTTGTTTGATGGTTTATTATGGCCTAGGGATACCTATAATGATCCCATAACATCCATAGACCTTGTTAGAATGATCTTGGAGCTCTAAGAAACCTATATAAGGGCCAGGAGTTCATTTGTTCAAGTGCTTATTCACTTGCAACAATTCAAGCACTCATTTCTAGAGGTGGCTGACTTGGGAGAAGATTAAGAAGTGTAGAAAAGATAGCAAGGACCTTAAGTAAGAGTTCTAATCCTTGTTTAGTTCATTTAATTAGCTTTTAAACCAAAAAGTCAAACCGTCGTAATTAAGATTTGACTTCTTCATTAATCTTACTTTGTCCAGTCATATTTCAAATTGAAAGTACCTATGAGTTGGTAATTATGTGGGCAATAAACCCTTAAAAGGGTATTCTCTGATTCCCACTCTAAGAATGTCAATTGTCGGGTTAAAGCTAATTATAAAAAGTCAACAGAAAGCTTATTTTCAAATTAATACATAATTAGCAATGTAGAAGTGATGCAACCTGTTTTATCATTAATATAACTTGGTAAATAATGTAAGAACATGTCTAAACATGTTCAACCCGACAATTTTCAGTTTAAGCTCGGATTGGAACCGAAAGTCGCATAAGTGGACTTTTTACTTTGACTTTCAGTTCTGACCCATTAGAGCATAGTTTAGGAATGCCTTAGAGCTTTATTAGGACCAAGTTACCTATAAGTATAACCCTCTGAGATTATACAACTTGGTTCATTAGTTATCCGATTCATATGCATGTTTCCGTTAATTGCTTAAATGTTGACTATTATGCCCTTTTCACCATAAAATGTGATTTTTGAAAAAGTGAAAGACTAGAAACCTTCACTACTGATTTATAAACTTGTCCCTAAAATTTGACATCAGTTTGAGGTCTAGATTAGGAGTTATGCTCATTAGCGTAAATGAGGAGCTTTTTATTAATTTAACGGCGTAATTAGCATATAGCCTATCTAAACCCAATTTTTAATACCAAACCTTTTACCCACTGATGTAATATAATATTTTGGGATTTTTGGAGGTTTTTATTTATTTTTAGGCTGAGCATAAAATAGCGTTCTAAGCTTGATTCAGTTATTGTCGGTTTTGCCCTTTTAGGCTATAAAATGAGTTTTACCAATCCTTTTGATACCAAACCTTTTTCTACTGATCCAATATGATAAATAGAATATTTTAAGCCTTCTGGAATAATAAAAATATCAGCTTTTCTTATAAAACCCGAAAATCGCTTAAAATCGCCTTTTTACGCGTTTTAAGCGCATAGTATGTATTAAAACCATTTTAGATATATAAGACTTGATACCTACTAATATTTTAAGTAAAGTTTTTTATACTTTAGCAATAAGCAAAAGTTTTAAACTCAGATTCCCGGTTTTAACCTTTTAAGCTTATGTGAAATTACCAAAATGCCCCTACGGTGCATAGTTTGGTTATAATTGATAAATTTCACATATGTATGATACTCTACTGTTATAACTTATTAAATTATGTATTTTTACTAATTATATCAGACCTGTAACTCAGGTTAATATTTAAACTCTTTTATAACCTATAAAATGACCAAAATGCCCTTACGAGGCATAGTTTGAGTTTAAATTCGTTTTGGGCATAATAGAAGATATCTTACTGATGTCACAACATATTTAAGGCATATTAACTTAGGAAACTTGTATATGACTCGTTTGGTTACTCGTTACGCACTTATCGCGTTCGGATCGGCCTCTGTAACTAGTTTGCATATATTAGCCGAAACGGGTCAAAACATATAGTTTTTGTCTCAAAATCCAGAATGTGTTTAAGTTACCCATATTAAACAAGCATTCAAGCTTGTCAGGTCAAAACCACATTCTAAACCGGTCTTCGCTTTATCATGCGTTTGAACCGTATCTTCCTTTTGAAAACTAACCGGTCTAAGTCTAGGCTTACGTAAAGACCCGTTAGGATTCTAATAGGTTATTAAAAACCTTCGTTCCAGATTAGGATCCCAGTAAAAGCTACGTGCACTTGCTGTATTTGATTTATACTTTGCTCAGGTAAATACTCTTAACTTATTTTCCCTATACGGGCTTGGGATACGGTATTCTAATAATACCGCTTGGTCGGGTATGTAGTCATTTAAATCGGATTGTGATTAATTCATTTACATATCTCGTTTAATATGTATTATTTGGTGTTTGGCCTTTAGGGGTTAAATGACCATGTCCCGGATATCCTTGGCATCATTCAAAGAAATGGCCACGACCTAAGCACGGGGTGTAGGCGTACACCTGACTGTTGCATATGTAAAAACTGGTAGCCCACTTAAAGGAATCAACCTTGTGGGTATTATACCTGTGGCGTGTCAGTTAATCTAGACCGGCCCTACAAACCGGCCCTGATGGACGACAAATAAGTAAAACTGTATACAAGATTATTTTTAAATAATTGTCCCAAGTTATAAAAGATATTTTTGCCGAAGTGCATTCAAATCAATTTTCAAACTCTTTTCAAAATGAGTCAGTTAAGTTGTATTTACCGGTGCAAACTGACGTATTTTCCAAAAAGGCTAAGTGCAGGTACTAGACGAAATAGGCTGGCTACTCCTTGCATCATTAATCAAGTTTCGCAAGCTCTAGATGTTAAAGTCTGTTGAACAATTTCCCTTTTTATTTTGATCCGCCTATGGATCTGTTGCAACTATCTTGTGATACTTAATATTACAATTCATTCGGTTGAAATGAATCTATCTTTTGCTTCCGCTGTGCATTTATAATTTGTGTTGTTTGACTATGATGATATCAACTACGTCACGATACTCCCCACCGGGCCCACCGGTAATACGTGGAAATATTGGGGTGTGACATCAGACGTTGTGGGGGGGGATGGGACTGATTAAGAGGTTCGACGTCATCGGCGAGCAGTTTAAAACCCGCGCAGGTCTCTTGTTTCAACCGCGAGACCTACCAGAGCAGTTCGATCAAGTCTATCCTCTGCTAGATCCTGCTGCAGTGGTCGTGCAGGACCCTCCGGTGGATTTAGACGGTCCAGCGATGCCACTGCCACCACCACCTCTCGGGGTGCCTCAGTTTCCACGTCACGTTATTCCAGGTCATACCCCGAGTGCTGCAGTACATCTGCAGATACGAGCCGAGCTTGAGAGGCTGAACGATTTCACAGGGTGGTTGGTTCGGGAGGCACAGGATAGACAAGAGAGAGATGGGTTACCCCCCCCCCCCATAACGCTCCCACCACCTCGAGCACCACATCAGCAGCAACAGCCGTAGCAGCCAGATCCAGATTCGGACTCGGACCCGGAGGCATATACCAGCTATGTGGATATATTTTGGTATTTAGTGTTCAGTTGTAGTTTTTATTTTTGTTATGCATGTACAAACTTATCTTATATATTTTTGTTATGGATGTACAAAAGTTATCTTATATATGTCATATTTAAGTTTGTTTTCAGTTATTCGGTTACTTAATGATTGTTTATCTTAAATTGGTATAATACAGAAACAATATATGTTTTGAATATAATACGGAAACAATATAATTTTCAAAATGTAAAATAATATTTAAACGAGACAATATTTTAATGATAGGATAATATTTAAAAAAAATAAAATGTTAAAAACTATATAATATTTAAACAATCGAATATATTTAAAGAGCCGATCTTGAAAACGGTAAAATTTTTTATAGTGCAAAAAATAAAACTTTTTTTAAAAACACAAAATTTTTCACTAAAGAAAAACATCACCTCCAAAAACTATCAAATTACCCCACCAAAACACCCCTTCTTTCAACCAAAAAAACACCCAACACCTAGACGCCTCGTATATGCATGTACGAGGCATCTAGGTTTCTTAAACTTTGTGGCTGACATCCCTGCAGACCCTCTTAATTCTATATCTAGACACCCCGTATAGGCCTATACGATGCGTCTAGGGTTTGTAGGGTGTCCAAATAGGCAGAATGGGTGTGTGAATAGATCCAACATTTTTTTTATCCGGGGTTCCTTTTCAATCCAAGTGGTTTGTCGTTCATTTATTAGTTTATAATCAATCTTTTTTATAACAACAAATTTGGATCACTGGAATATCATCTTGTCATCAGCGAAAGCACCCGATCATATCCATCTCTTAATAATTTAAGAGTAAATCTAATAAATCTGGGAAAAAATTCACTTCGGGAAATTGAACCCAAAACCTAATTCTTCTAAGCCTTATTTCATCCAAGATGCCACCAGTTTAAAATCAACTTACAAAGTTTATAATATATGAGAATCACATTATACGGTATTGACAATATTAAATTGTGGGTAAACCACGGTATTCATGTCATACACTCCTTCAGTTAATTCTGCACGTTTTCCTCAATCCTTTCAACTTATAAATTATATATCTATCTCTCTCTCTATATATATCTATCTCTGTATCTATCTGATAGTATCTGTAGCATCGATCATAGCATCTCCAATGGCAGCTCAAAATACTCTGTCCGCAATTACTTCAATGACTCATAAAACCAAGCCACAGCTCTTGAAGCCTGCTCATCTTCATACAACTTTAGTACATGCTCATAGACACATATGGAGTGTTACTACCTCGGATGGGCTCAAATGGGGTTCGAAGCCTTTAAAAGCTAATGAATTCTTCTGCAAGTGTACCAGCAGACCTCTGCTACAGGTACTTATCGTTTCTCTGGAAAATCTATAGTGAATAATCGTAATATTTGAAGTTAACGATACTACTAATAACAGTTAATGAAACTTAAAAATTATGAACCTCCCCATTGCACCGTCTATGACATAAGGTAGTGAGCGCCACACCGCTTGCTAATTGTTCGTATAAATATACGTCTTTCATTGTACACTGAAATATGATTAGATTAAGAAAAAATAAATACAGGCAACTCTAATAAGGAATACGAACCAGGCGCAGGATATTTTTGTGGCTAATGTAGTGTGGGGTTACTTCTATGTTGGTACTATGTTATTATACGTGCACATCATTTGTTTTGTTTCTTCATTATATTCTCATCCATAATTCAACTATTCAAGATAATGTTACCATGTATTCTAGCCACATGCCCACATGATGGTTCTTCCCTTTAATCTGATTTTTTTTCGTGGTTTAAATCAATAATAGGCTTTAAATTTTACAATGGTTTTAGAATAATTTATGTGGATTAATAAAATAACATAAAATTTTGAGTTGAAAGAATTTGGTAGAGTTCATTATACGGAGAGCTGACAAAGTATTTTGAGCTGTCATTGGGCTTTCTTCTAAATTCACAAGAAGTTACTAGAAATATGACACTAGACAGTGTTAATATCATGGCTTGAAATGGAAACAAATGAAGCAAATGAAATGAGAACTCTAGGATGCCAATGAGATGTGACATGTTTTTTTTTTTTTTTTTTTTTTTTTTTTTTTTTTTTTTTTTGACAAATATACACACCAATACATCTATATACTAATACTAGTTTATAGACCCGTGTATTACACGAGTTTTTACAATATAAATGATATAGTTATATAATTTTAAAAAAAAAACTTTATATTACTAACGACCTATGTTAATTAGTAACGAAACTTTATATAAACGAATTTCTATTACAATATAATGGTTCATACAACTAACTTGAATTTATCACAAAAACAACTGGCCCATCTTAATTAGTAATACTGAAAATACCATAATAGTTGTGCATTACAAAGGTTTAATACTGAAAAACATGTAATAAACAAATTTATATATTACTAATATGAATGAAATTATGTATTACGTTACATGTAACAATGTATAAATAATAATAATTTTTATCATTGTGTATCTTTTAAATAACTTTTATTTAAACTAAATCTCTAAGACCCCAATTCTGTTTACAAAATTCATTATTTAAGTTGTTCTTTTTCTCAGTAAAAAGCCTATTTTATTGGTATGGTTATATTAGATTTGTTATTTTTAATAATAATTGTTATGCGGATTTGATTAACAAATAGTATTTGTAAAGTTATGAAATAAGTTAAAGGTTTATATATGATTAATAAAATCTTTTCATTATTAAAGGTAATTGACTATGTCACAAATGGGTATAAAATGGAATTAATATATTTCTTAACACTATTAAATTGAAAACACATCATAAATCAATGTAGCTACAAATCTTAATATTATCTCATTTATAAAAATTCAAAACCTTAATTTCTCTCTGTCTATCATTTTAAAATCGAGTTCAATAAAATTTTAGTCTTGTTGCGAGATAGTCCTCTGGTTAGTTACATTTTTTTAGCTTTTATTTATATGTTATAAAAACTGATATATTGATTTTATAGATAATCTCAGATAAGGATAACAATTTTTTTCTTTTGTAATTTTGAATATTTTATTTTAAGTACTAAAATCATAGTTTTAAAAATTATAGATCATTTATGTATATTTTTTAATCTTAAATCAGAAATAGCTATTAATCATTATATATTATTAATGAATTATCATAAATTAGAATCAAATATTAATTATTATATACTATTAATGAATTAAATATGAAAATGTCATGTGCCATTAATTAGAAGGGATATTAGATGAGAAAATCCCATGTGGCATTTCTAGTATTCTTTTATTAGTATTAGATAATAAAAGAAACATACTAGGCCATGTATCTTTTGTTTTTTTTGTTTTTCTCAATCTGTTATAGATTATTATTATTTAGTTTAATATTTTCTAATTAATTTTAGATAACTCTTCTATTAAATATAATCTCTTATGGATAATTATTATTTGTCGATAACCCTCCTACTAAGTATTATTTAGTTTGATCTAATTATATTTAGTTTAATCTCTTCTAATTAATTATAGATAACTCTTCTACTAACTATTATTTAGTTTAATCTCTTCTACTTAATTATAGATAATTATTATTTAGTTTAAATTTAATGTACTTCTCATTTATAACTAGAATTTAGAACCCGCGCTTTGCGGCGGGACCGTTGAACCGAACAAAATATAAACGGCATGTTAGGGCGTGTTAACTCACACAATCAGATCGAAATGTAAAACACAGAATAGAATAAGTAAGTCGACTTAGGACTTGCGCGTTGCAATGGAGCCGTTAAACCGTAAAATTATAGACATAAAAACGTTGAACCACTCATGCTTCCTGCAGTGTGTTAAGCCGTAAAATTCGAAACGAAATGTAAAACTTTATAAAAAAAATAGAATAACTAAGTCGAAATATAAAAACTCACGCAAAAAAGAAAATAAAAACTAAAAAAATATTTAACTCTAACTCTAACTCTAATAATAATAATATATGCATCTAGATTTGAGATTTATTCTTTTGTAAAACGGTGTTTATTAATTTAAAATTCACATGTAACATAATATATTTATAATAAAAAAAATGCTAGTAGTATTTACAACCCAAGTGAAGAGACTTCTGAATGTTTATATATATTTCACAGCAACACAAAACCATTTTACTACCCTCAAAGCAACCACAATACCCATCAACTATTTCTTTTTTCTGTTAACAACAGCTAAATGGGGATATTAGACCACCTTAGAGAATCATAAAAGATCCTATATCCAAGGTTGGAGAACTCGCTAATCGCTAGTCGGCCGGTGAAGTGGGGACTAGCGACTACTCGGGATTACTCGGGATTAATCAGGATTAATCGGATCGGGTTTTTTATATGTAATTTTCAGTTTTATGTATAAATATATACATTTTTATAGGTAAATATTTTAAGTAGGTAGGTTTTAAATCTTACTCAACTCATTTATTTAAGTATACATGATTAATTGTTGGAATTCAAATGATTTGGTTGGAAACTGACCGGAATTTAGAGGTTTTGGCCGGAATATACAGGTTTTTTGCTGGAATTGTCGACTTTTGGCTTGCCTAGTCGGACCTAGTCGTGCCTAGTCGGACCTAGTCGGGTAATAGACCGATTTAAGAAAAATTACTCAGTAACTGGACGACTAGCGATTAATCGCCGACTAATCGTCGCCTAGTCGCGATTTTTACAACACTGCCTATATCTGTCTCAGTTTATTCCGGCGAGGAGCGGCCATCTCCTCAGTCAACAAACACCACCATCTCTTCTGGAACCAGCCACCATTGTCTGATCCAGATCCGTCTTTCTATACCTCCGCCGTTTTCTACACAAAACTTCAATCCACCTCCACCACCACCTCCCGCAGGAAAAGGCCTAGCTTGCTAGGGTTATAACCGTCCAGGATGTTCACCTCCACCATCACATAATATAGTAGGGGTCTGATGAAGAAAGTCGAGAGAGAAGCGAGCCACCGCCGGTGGGTGCCGGTTCTGGCTACGGGATTTGTTCTTTACCGGTGCAAAGGTTTGAGGTTGGGAACTGTGATGGGTGAGATGTTGACTATCAAAGTTAGACCCACCTTCAAGAAATTACAAAATGCTAGATGATGTGGACCAATAGCAAAAAAAATTGAATAAATTAAAAATAGTAAAAAAAAAGTAGAGTGACATGGACTAACTGAAAAGCTAACATGTGGCTGGTGGCCAATCAAAACCCATCAAAATTGAACAGTAACATGAGAGGAAGGAGAAAACTTAGTAAATTAATAGAGGGAAAATATTATTTATTTGATTTTCTATATCATATTGAGTAAACTGTTAAAATGGTTTCTGAGATTTGGTTAATTTTACCACTTTAGTCCAAAATTCAAACATTTGAATCTGGATCCCTTTGGTTTCAATTTTGTTGCCATTGTCATCCAAAATTAAAATCTCTTCAGATTTTGAAGTTAACATCCAGTTTTTTTCTTCTTTTTCCTCCCTTTTAATAGAGGGCAAAATGGTATTTTAACATTTTATTATAACAAATTAAAAAATCTAACCATTTTGCCCTTCATTAAAAAGGAGGAAAAAGAAAAAAAAAGCTGACAGTTAACTAAAAAATATGACCAAATTTTGCTTTTGGATGAAAATGACAACAAAATTGAAACCACAGGAACCCAGATTCAAAAGATTTGAGTTTTGAACTAAAATAGCAAAAGTCACCAAACCTCAAGGCCCATTTTAGCAGTTTACTCATCATATTATCTTCATTGTACAATTTTTAGTTCCATTTTACTCAAATTATTAGTTCTTTATATCATATTATCTTCATTGTACAATTTTTAGTTTCCTTTTACCCAAATTATTACTTCTTTTTTATAGACACCTACTTTTTATTTGTAATATACAAATTTACTCTTATTCTTTTTGATGATTTAATTATCTCTAATAAACTTTAAACTTTTACCAAAGTATATATATTACTAGACATAAAATCGAAAAACATTTTGGATGACATCAGTAACTTAAGACACAATATAATTATATGTATAATATTCACTTTTTAATAAAATAATACCAAAAAAATTACAAATATAAAATCATTGATTTTACTAACAATAACAAAGTATTAAATTTTTAAAAAATAATCAAAAAATATATAACTAAAATCATATAACATTATAATAAAGTTAAAAGATTTATCATCATACAGCCTTCGAACTATTCAATCATATTTTTTTCTATCTTATATTAACTAAATAAATAAACATTAATATTAAATCTTATCTCACTTTAAATGTCGAATAGAATACTTCTATTTTTTCAATAAAATATTATCCTTAAATTTAAATTGTTAATTTATGTCACACCCCAATATTTCCACGTATTACCGGCGGGCCCGATGGGGAGTATCGTGACGTAGTTGAATTCATCATAGACAATTTATCACAGTTTAATACTGAAGGGGTATGGTCCTAGATCTCGCGTCAGCATGATCGCGAGTGACCATTACCCTTATCAAAAACCCTCACCAGCAAGAACTTATCTGTGTCCATGCGGGCACGCGCGAACACAACGGTCGAATCCAATATGTCAAGTGATGGAAGAATACTTACCTTGTGTATGAAAACGGGTGTACGCATAGCGATGCAGCCTCGCACCGCATCCTGTGAACGTTTTCATCAATCCAAGGGATCTGGACAACAACAACAGTCACCACAAGTGGCGATGCGGCCTGGCACCGCATCCCGTAGTGTTCGCCAGAGTGGGAACGCGGAAACAACAGTAGTTACCGCAGACAGCGATGCGGCGCCGCACCGCATCTTGCCCACGAGGCAAGTGGGACTGACATCGCAGAGCAAGTGGCACCAATGACAGTCACCTGTCAGCCCATAGGTAAGCAGCAGACTGACACCGCAGTAGGACGTGGCTTCACCTCCACAGCCGACAAACCTGACACACTGCATAATGGCGGCGTGTTGTCAGTCTGTCAACTCAACCATCGTTCTTCACTCCTCGGCTATAAATACCCATCCCAAACCAGGTTTGAGGTATTTCTTCACAACTCTCTCACTACTACTACTATCACACTTTGCTTCCCAAGCTCACGCCAGAGAGTGGTAACAAGGAGCACCCCCCACCCCTTCATCCTTGTTACGAGTCACAGTGTGTTTTCCTTGTGCAGGAGACGACCCAGCTAACGGTGTCGCAACCCCCGATCCCTTATCTGTCCCGGGAACGGGCGGACGCGGACTCAGAGTTTCGGTGGTATCAGCTTGTTAAATTGGCAGCGGAAATTACATCAGGACCGTAGTTAGGAAATGTTTATCAGAGTAAAACCACCATATTTAATATTAATATTCACATGGGCAAAACCCAAGTTTTATATTACAATACATTTATAGGGATAAACCCTATTTTATTGAATTTAAAACATTCTTTATTAGGTAACTTTTATAGCCACATTTTTCCCAAGCCTTCAGTGTTCTCCAGCTGGCTTTTTACTACTTGGCTGTCACATTGTGTTACCTGAAACGCGTTTTAAAAACATTTGTCAGTGGGAAATACTGGTGAGTGAATCCCAATTTAATCAAGAAACATTTTATTAATTAAAACAGTATTGAGAGCGATCACATTGTTTATGTCTACACAATTGCTCATTCTGTACTGTCAATCCTGACTTGTGGGTCATATTACACATTGGCTAACTCATTGTCCAATGGTAACGTACTGTCATCCCCGACTTACTACTCGCAGTAGTAAATTTTGTATACAAAACCCCAACATACCGGCAGTAATTGAAGAACTACAAAGACTCAATCACCGCTTAATCACATTGTAAAACAATTAAGGTTTTGTAAAATATTCCAAAAAGGTTAACAAAAAGAGGATAAACTCACATTGCTATCTTAGACTTCGCGTAAGGGTTTCTTAGGAATAATCTATAATTTATACAAATGTACATAGGTTAGTATTATAACCCTTTGAAAATATTAATGATACCCTCCCCGAGCCGGTATTCCAACAACTACGTCGGGCAGAACCACGACAGTTGTTATGGAAACCTAAATCAATCGGACAGCGTATCTATTACGAAACTGAGGTTATAATACTTACAACAGAGTAGAACCTCGCTAATTAGGGGGTATAATACCAGTGTATTATAAGCCTACTATCAGAATTTGAGAGAAAGAAATCGTTAAGAGCGAATTCGAAATGAAATCCGATGCCTTCTATTTATACTTGCTGAACTGGACTCTCACGCGGCCCGCATAAAAGATAAGCGGGGCTTACGCGGCCCGCGTAAAAGATAAGCGGGGCTTACGCGGCCCGCGTACTAGCCCGGGTAGGGTTTAGGTGATCCGGGTCATCGCCTAGCTTAGCCACGATGATGACACGTGTCATCACCGGGCTGCGCCACTTATCTTGATCTCTCGCGGCCCGCATTAACTAAACGGGGTCTTACGCGGCCCGTCTAAACTAAAGAAAATTAAAGGAATCCGGTTCTGACCTAATACCGCCCGCGTAAGGGTTGGGGTGGGTCTACACGGCCCGCCTCAGCCCTAGATTAAAACTTTTATTTATTTTAAGTACTATTTTATATATTTCGGGCTCGATTTTCTTATATGGGGTGTATATAAAGACATATTGGGACATTTTAAGATATACTAGGGTGTCGGAAATATTTTGAGGGTGTTGGTTTTACAGAGGGTTGTTACATTCTCCCCACCTTGTTTTAGAGCTCGTCCTCGAGATCTATTGGAACAAATGCGGATATTTCCGTTGCATTTCAGATTCAAGCTCCCATGTATACTCAGGTCCTTTTTTGGAGTCCCATTTAACTTTGACCAGAATTAATCTCTTGTGTTTGAGATTCTTGATTTTCCTGTCTTCAATCTGTAGAGGCCTTTCTACAAACTTGAGTTGTTCATTTACCTCTATATCCTTAAGAGGTACTATTAGCGATTCATCAACTAAGCACTTATTGAGATAGGATATATGAAATATATCATGTATTCCTGCCATTTCCTCTGGCAGTTGTAGCTGATAGGCTACAGGTCCTATTCTTCTAATAATTTCAAAAGGTCCAATATACCTGGTACTTAGCTTTCCCCTTTTTATGATTCTTACTATTCCTTTCCAAGGAGAAACTTTTAATAATACTTTATCTCCTACTTGAAACTCCAATGGCTTGCGTCGATTATCGGCATAGCTCTTCTGTCGGTCACGTGTTGCTTTCAGTCGTTCCTTGACTTGAATAATCTTGTCGGGTGTTTCTTGTACTATCTCAGGTCCAGATAGTTGCTTTTCCCCAATTTTTGCCCAACAGACTGGGGTTCAGCACTTACGTCCATAAAGTGCTTCGAAAGGTGCAACATTGATACTTGTGTGATAACTGTTATTATAGGAAAATTCTATTAAAGGTAAGTGATCGTCCCAATCACCTCCAAAATCAATTACACAAGCTCTAAGCATGTCTTCCATTGTCTGAATTGTCCTTTCGCTTTGTCCGTCCGTTTGAGGATGATAAGCGTGCTTAGATTTAACTTGGTTCCCATGGCTTTTTGGAAACTTGACCAAAAATGAGAGGTAAATCGGCTATCTCTGTCAGAAACAATTGATAGAGGAATTCCATGTAAAGAAACTATTTCATTTACATACAATTTAGCTAATTGTTCCATGCTAAAAGTTTCTTTCATTAGTAGGAAATGAGCTGACTTGGTTAGCCTATCTACAATCACCCAGATTGTATCATTACCTTTCTTTGTTTTGGGTAATTTAGTAACAAAATCCATTGCTATTAATTCCTATTTCCACACAGGCATTTCTAACTGTTGCAATAAACCTGAAGGTTTCTGATGTTCAGCTTTGACTTGTGAACAAGTTAAACATTTAGAAACATAGGTTGGTATGTCCGTTTTCATTCCTATCCACCAGAAATCTTTCCTTAAATCCTGGTACATTTTATCACCTCCTGGATGCATTGTATACTTAGATTTATAGGCTTCTTCTAATATACAATGACGTAGGTTTCCTAATTTAGGTATCCACATTCTTTTCTTATGGAATCTCTAAATTCCATATGTTCCTTGTTCTAACTCTTTTAGCATACCTTTTAATTTTTCAGTATCTTCCTTGATTACTGATTCTTGTGTTTCTCTTATCTGATCATTTAAATCTACTTGTAGATTTAATTTAAAAGATCGTACCCTTTTTGGTTTTTCGTGATACTTTCGGCTTAAAGCATCAGCAACTATATTTGCTTTTCCTGCATGATACTGAATATCACAATCATAATCACTAAGCATTTCCATCCAGCGTCTTTGTCTCATATTCAACTCTTTTGGCCCAAAAACATACCTTAAACTCTTATGGTCTGTGAATATGGTAAACTTACTACCATAAAGGTAATGTCTCCAAATTTTAAGGGCAAAAATTATAGCTCCTAATTCTAGATCATGGGTTGAATAATTCTCTTCATGAGTCTTAAGCTGTCTAGATGCGTATGCTATAACCTTTTGACGTTGCATCAACACACATCCATAACTTTACTTAGAAGCGTCACAATAGACTACAAAGTTTTCAGTTTCTTCTGGTAACGCTAGTATGGGTGCATGGGTTAATCTTTGCTTAAGGATTCTAAAGGCTTCTTCTTGTTTTGGTCACCATTCAAACTTAATGGATTTACAAGTTAACTTGGTTAAGGGAATGACTAGTCTAGAAAAATCTCGAATAAATCTTCTATAATAACCAGCCAATCCTAAGAAACTTCTGACCTCGGTTGGTGACTCAGGGGTTTTCCATTTAGTAATTGCTTCGATCTTTGTTGGATCCACATGAATTCCTTCATGATCGACTAAGTGTCCAAGAAATTGTACCTATTCTAACCAAAACTCGCACTTGGAAAACTTAGCGTAAAGCTTTTCCTTTCTCAATAGACTTAAAAGTAAGTGCAAGTGCTTTGCATGTTTCTCTTTACTTTTAGAGTAAATTAGAATATCATCGATGAAAACAATTATGAATTTATCCAAATATGACTTACATATTCGGTTCATCATGTCCATAAATGCAGCTGGGGCATTGGTTAAACCAAATGGCATGACAGTAAATTCATAATGGTCATACCTTGTTCTGAATGCGGTCTTAGGAATGTCCTCTTCCTGTACCTTTAATTGATGATATCCTGACCTTAAATCTATTTTTGAGAAAAATCGAGCTCCTTGTAGTTGATCGAACAGATCATCGATTCTCGATAATGGGTAGCGATTCTTAATCGTGACTTTGTTCAATTCACGGTAGTCAATGCACATACGCATTGATCCGTTCTTCTTTTTAACAAATAGTATTAGCGCTCCCCATGGCGATGAGCTTGGCTGTATAAATCCTTTTTCTAACAAATCGTCTAACTGTTTCTTCAGTTCCTGCATTTCAGCAGGTGCCAAACGATAGGGTGCTTTGTCAATTGGTAATGTTCCTGGTATTAAATGAATTCTGAATTCGACTTCCCTATCTAGAGGTTGCCCTGGCAATTCTTCTGGAAATACATCTGAAAATTGAGATACTACTGGAATATCTTTTAAATCCTTTCCTTTAGTGTTAGTGATTATGGAAATCAAATTCACTAATGATCCTTTTCTTATGTAACTTGCAGTTTTCATCACAGAGATGAATTTTGTAGTTCTAGATGGTTTATCTCCTTTAATTGTGATCATTTTACCTTTTGGTGAATTTATTTTAATTGACTTTTGATCACATAAAATGCTGGCTTTATTGGCTATTAACCAATCCATTCCTAAAACAACATCGAATCCTTCCAGATTCATGGGATAAAGGTTTGCAATAAATTTTTGATTTAAAATTTCTATGCTTGCTCCTTGCAAGATTTCAGAAATTCTAACAGTTTCTCCATTAGTTGTTTCTACTAAGCATTCTTGTGGTAGTTTAGTTAATGATTGATTTAGGAATTTGCAAAATGATGTATTAATAAAACTTTGGTTTGCACCAGAGTCAAATAATACTTGGCTTGATATGACCTTGTTCTCCACAGTTGTACCAGCTATGACATCTGGAATCATCTTGGCTTCATCTGCAGTCAGAACAAATGCTCTAGCATTTTGAGTATTCTTGTTGTTTGTAGCCGGAGCTAATTTTGGACAATTAGGCTTGATATGACCTTGTTCTCCACAGTTGTAACATATCTTGTTGTTAGCTTTCTTCCTGCAGTTTTCTTCCTTGTGTCCCGATATTTTGCAAAAGTTACAATATATGGAGCATCTTCCTGAATGCTTTCTTTTGCAATTTTTACAGTAAGGTATAGAGGTAGAACCTATATTTTTCCCACGATTAAAATTTCCAGAATGAAATTCTTGTGTGAGCTTCTAGGTTAGGTTCCTTCTTTGATTTTCTTCTCGGGTACGGACTAATTCATCAGTCAAGGTATTTGCTAGTTCTACAGCTTCTTCTATGGTTTGAGGTCTAGCTGCCTTGACTACATGTCTTATTTCCCCAATTAATCCCCAGATATAACGGGAGATTAACACTGGTTCAGGTGAAGCAAGGGTTGGCACTATTCTAGCATATTCAAAGAATAACTTAGTGTACCCCTTACTATCTACACCAGTCATCCTAAGATTTAAGAATTTGTTTGCTATCTGTTCCTTCTCATTAGGTGGGCAGAATTTCCTTTCTACTTTATTCTTAAATTCTTCCTATTCCATATTGTAGGTTCTATCACTTCCTCTTGATTAGAGGATAGTGTTCCACCATTCGAGTGCTGAATTCTTAAATAGATTAGAAGCAAACAATATCTTATCTTCTTCAGCACATTTGCTTATTTTCAGAACAGCCTCAGTTTTCTCTATCCAGCGTAGAGCTGCAATGGGTCCTTCATTGCCCGAGAATTCTATTGGTTTGCAGGACCAGAATTCTTTGTAAGAACAACCATATGGCATGGTTCTTCTTCTTTTGGGAATGGGCGCCTGAAGTACGGGTCCATTGTTCACGCTGTGTTCTGGTTCAATTGGTCGCTTACTGCTATGCTTACTCTTGTTATTCGCTTCTTGAGCCGTTTGAATAATAAATGGCATTGCATCTATAATTCCGTGTGCCACTATATGTTGAACATCACTATTATCCATTTGGTTTCCATTGTTATTGTTCGGATTCTCGTTATTCAGATTGTCATTCTGGTTTTCCTGATTCACTTCGTTGTCCATCTGAATTTTAAACATTTATCCCATATTAATATCACAAGATAATATTTAATATAGTTAATCACATAACACGCAATCTAGCCAAAAACGTCGATCATTGCGACTTTTACTCTATTTCCATATACTATTATGCATCTATTACACACTAGTACTGAAATAAAAATTACAATACCAACAGAAATAGAATCACACTAATAGTAATATGCATCCGTACACACATATTTTATTTTTATTATATTATATTATTATTACTATTATCGTTTCCTCCATCACATCACGGATATGGATTTATCCAAAAATCCATATTGCGTTCATCGTATTTCCATACGAGACGCTCTCCCACCTGACGCATTCTCTCACTTCTTTCTAAAATTTCCTCAACAAATGTCCTAAGTTCTTGGACGTTTTCTGCACTCATTGGGGGTGGAGGTTCTAGGACTTGGTTCGGAATCTGGGTTGCGGGTTCCTGATATGGGGGTGAAAGTGCCTAAATTGGTAAGGATCTTCTAAGATTTCCCTAATATATTCATCGTGGTAATCGGGATCTAAAGGGTCTATACCTGGATAGACTCTTATGTTCTGTATGGGTGTGTCTTCCTGTATCGGGTAACGTTGTACAAAGTTCCTATTATCGTCCCACCAGGGGTCGTAATTTGGGTCTAAGGGACTAGGAACTGGTATCCTAGGTATTTCCTCTAGGTTGAAATCATGCATCTCCACTTGGTTTTCAAGGTTTTCTATCTCCATGGGTTGGTTTGGGTTTTGTGGTTGTGGGGCTACTAGTTGTTCCAGACTTGGGTCAGCAGCAGGGGTAGGTAGGATATGGAAATTGGCTAGGCTGCTAAAACTCTTTGCTGTTGCAACTTTCGCATTCTTTTCCTACGTGCAAAGGCTTCCTTACTGAACCATCCTCTTTTCTTATGAGGGAATGGCTCTTCTGACTGGGCTTTAAAAGCAAACATTCCTTCTTCCTGATTAGCAGAATACCCAGAAAGGGCAGGCTGTGAAGAGGTACCTTCACTCCTAGGTGAATCAGACAACTGACGACTCATGTCTGAGGGTCCTTGATCACTCATACTGTAAACTAACAAATAGTCAAATAACACATAACAAATAAATACAGTTATGCACGTATTTCCGTAATTCATTTCCTAACACAAAATTTAGAATTTAAGTGTCAGCAGAACACTTCTTTGGCTCAGACCAGTGGCTAGGCTCTGATACCACCTTCTGTCGCAACCCCCGATCCCTTATCTGTCCCGGGAACGGGCGGACGCGAACTCAGAGTTTCGGTGGTATCAGCTTGTTAAATTGGTAGCGGAATTTACATCAGGACCATAGTTAGGAAATGTTTATCAAAGTAAAACCACCATATTTACTATTAATAATCACATGCGCAAAACCCAAGTTTCTTATTAAAATACATTTATAGGGATAAACCCTATTGAATTTAAAACATTGTTTATTAGGTAACTTTTATAGCCACATTTTTCCCAAGCCTTCAGTGCTCTCTAGCTGGCTTTTTACTAATTGGTTGTCACATTGTGTTACCTGAAACGCGTTTTAAAAACATTTGTCAGTGGGAAATACTGGTGAGTGAATCCCAGTTTAATCAAGAAACATTTTATTAATTAAAACAGTATTGAGAGTGATCACATTGTTTATGTCTACACAATTACTCATTCAGTACTGTCAATCCTGACTCGTGGGTCATATTACACATTGGCTAACTCATTGTCCAATGGTAACGTACTCTCATCCCCGACTTACTACTCGCAGTAGGAAATTTTGTATACAAAACCCCAACATACCGGCAGTAATTGAAGAACTACAAAGACTCAATCACCGCTTAATCACATTGTAAAACAATTAAGGTTTTGTAAAATATTCCAAAAAGGTTAACAAAAAGTGGATAAACTCACATTGTTATCTTAGACTCCGCTTAAGGGTTTCTTGGGAATAATCTATAATTTATACAAATGTACGTAGGTTAGTATTATAACCCTTTGAAAATATTAATGATACCATCCCCGAGACGCTAATCCAACAACTACGTCGGGCAGAACCACGACAGTTGTTACGGAACCCTAAATCAATCGGGTAGCGTATCTATTACGAAACTGGGGTTATAATACTTACAACAGAGCAGAACCTCGGTAATTAGGGGGTATAATACCCGTGTATTATAAGCCTACTATCAGAATTTGAGAGAAAGAAATCATTGTGAGCGAATTCGAAATGAAATCCGATGCCTTCTATTTATACTTGCTGAACTGGACTCTCACGCGGCCCGCGTAAAAGATAAGCGGGGCTTACGCGACCCGCGTACTAGCCCGGGTAGGGTTTAGGTGATCCGGGTCATCTCCTAGCTTAGCCACGATGATGACACGTGTCATCACCGGGCTGCGCCACTTATCTTGATCTCTCGCGGCCCGCGTTAACTAAACGGGGTCTTACGCGGCCCGTCTAAACTAAAGAAAATTAAAGGAATCCGGTTCTGACCCTTATACCGCCCGCGTAAGGGGTGGGGTGGGTCTACGCGGCCCGACTCAGCCCTAGATTAAAACTTTTATTTATTTTAAATACTATTTTATATATTTCGGGCTCGATTTTCTTATATGGGGTGTATATAAAGACATATTGGGACATTTTAAGATATACTAGGGTGTCGGAAATATTATGAGGGTGTTGGTTTTACTGAGGGTTGTTACAGACGGTTAAGCCACCGATCCTCGGAAAGAAGGGATTAACCCTACTTGACGAGACCAGTGAATTAACCTCTCCCGGTTAATCACTGTTTTATCTTTGGCGCCCACCGCTACTCTTAGCACTTTTTTCCGCATCTCTTTCTTTCTTGAGATCATGTCTGGTCATCTAAACAATGCAACCGAGGAAAACCTAAACCCCGCAAACCCAGGGCCTACGAGGACTGCTCCCCCAGCCCAAAATATTGGCCATGTAGGCACATCTGCAGCTGGAGGCACTCCCCCCGCATTCACACCAGATCTTTAGTATGCTTCTGTGATACCCCCAGGCATGGACCTTCATGCCTGGTATTTACAACAACAAACTATGCTGGCCGTAGCATACAATAAAGCTTGCGCTGATACGCAAATTCCTGGTGGTCCCACACCCGCACCATATACACCTGCGGGTCATATCTTGCAATACGACAGCAGGATCCCCACACATGCAGCCTCTCGCAGTAGGCACGAAGACCGCAGTTCCTCTTATTGCGAGGTCCGCACACTTGATGAGGAAGATTCCTCATATAGGTCCCGCCGCAGGTGCCCCATACAGAGCCGCCTAGGCCCTCATGGCGAATCTAGGCGACAGTCTACAGCCCATCGGGGCTCCGGCATCCACAGCCGCCCGGGACCACAGTCCCATAACGAAGGGTATGGTCGTACCGACCTGGACAACCATACATATTGTGGGAATCCCACGCAACCAACAGCAGACAGGAGGACGCAATTAGGTTCCTCCCACTTAACCCCGTACTACATACCTCCGCGCTGCAAAGCGCCACCAAAGCCAACCCTAGAGACCAAAATCTGCGGGCGAAAACTCCAATTTCGTCCGGGAGATTGCCCACGTCGATGTCACCACAACTAAATTCCCACTAATGATCGGAAAATACAATGGTTCGTCCGACCTAGACGACCACATGAATATTTTTACCGACGCCGGGTGCAACGGCAGGTGGAACGAGCCCACTTGGTGTCATTTTTCCCCCAAACCCTCACTAGTCTGGCGAGGGCTTGGTTCGATTCTTTGCCAGTGGGATCACTGGCCTCATTCGAGGACTTGCAAGCAAAGTTTCTCGCACATTTTAGCCAGCAGCGACGTCACGAACGTGATTCTATGGACGTCATGAACATCTGGCGCGGAGACAACGAATCCCTTGAGTCGTTTGTCATCCGTTACAACAAAGAGTGCCTGGAGATTGGCGGTGTGGCAGACCAAATGGCACGCAACCATTTCATTCGAGCCGTCAAGGACGAAGAAATGGTTATGACCATCTCAGGCAAGGAAGGCTTGCCAAAGAAATGGGACGACGTCATGGCCGCGGTCAAGACGTACGCCCAGACTCAGCGGTCACTCAAACCGCACGTCACAAAGGCACAGCCCCAAGCGGAAGGCCAGTCCTCCCGCCAAGCCTCCAAGCGCAACAACAAGCGCAACCGGGACACGTGGAATCGCGGCAGCGATCCCAAACCATACGTCCTGCGTAGTCACCAACTTGACGCAAGGGCCACAATCAATGTCCAACGTGAAAACCGGGCATCGAAGAAGGAATCTCGGGACCGTAACTGGACCGTGATCAACCAGTCGCCAAGCGACGTCCTCCTCACGGACGCACAATTCCTGTGCCCGGCCCAACCAATGAAGTCCAAGAAGAACCAGGATCTCACACTTTACTGTGAGTATCACAAGGACTCGGGCCACAAAACAAACAACTGCATCAGCCTCCGGCTGGAGATTGAGTGAGCCATGAAAGAGGGGAAACTGCAACATTTGTTGCCAGCCGCGCAAAAACAAACCAAGCGCATCACCCCCCACAACGAGGGCATCTCCACGGGTAAGAGGACCATGTATGTGGCCTCAACCCATATGATCAACGGAGGACGAGGATAGCCGCGCAAGGCGGCAAGAAGGCCGGACAATGACTGGAAAGACGAGCAAGTTGTCTTTCCAAAAGTCCGAGGCGGGCCCGCGACAGGCGTGCCGTCGTTATCACAGGCTACCTGTCTCACTACTGCACCGATCGATTATTCATCGACCCGGGCAGTACATCTGACATCATATATGAATAGTGCTCAGCCAGTTTGATCAAGAAGACAAGGATCGGTTGCAGCCGGTAGACTACCCTTTGGCCGGATTTACGGGAGAAACCGTATTCCCCGTGGGCCAAATCACTTTCCCCGTGCGCCTCACCAACGGAAGGCACACGCGCACGAAGGAGCTAAACTTCATGGTTTTACCCCACACCTCCAAATACGACGTACTTCTCGGGAGGGAGTCTCAGGGCGATTTCAACATGATTACATCCGTCCCCCACTCTGCCATCGGTTTCCCAACCGAGACGAGGGTTGCGATAATATATGCCCGCAGAGAGGTTATGTCCACGGAAGAGCTGCGTCCGACCAAGATAGCAAGGCCTACCCCCAATACCCAACCCGAAAAGTGGGTTCTTAACGCAAGACACCCAGAACAAACGGTAACATTGGGTCACGCCTTGTCCCACAGAATCAGAGAGCGCCTGAAGCAGCTCCTCTTCAGGAACCAAGATATTTTCACATGGACGCCCGCAGACATGACAGAGGTGCCACGCGAAGTTGCGCAACATTTCTTGAATACCTTGCCAGGTATCAAGCCGGGGATCCGCAAAGAACGAGGCGATGCATGAGCAGGTCAAAGAACTGCTCTCCGCAGGCATCTTGCGGGAAGTCAAGTACCAGACTTGGTTATCCAACCTAGTCATGGTAAAAAAAACCAAGCGGGGCCTGGCACATGTGCGTCGATTATAAAGATCTCAACAAAGCCTGCCCCAAAGACTGATATGCACTTCCCGAAATCGACGAAATGGTCGATAACCTCGCCCAGTTTCGGTGGAAGTGCTTCCTCGATTGCTACAAAGGATATCACCAAATACAAATGGCAATCGAGGATGAGGATAAAACGACATTCCGCACACCTACCGGTAATTACTGTTATACAAAAATGCCATTCAGGTTGCGCAACACGGGCGCAACCTATCAAAAGTTGATGAACGACACTTTTAGCGATCAAATCAGCAAAAGTGTCGAAATCTATATGGACGACCTGGTCGTCATGAGCATGGAAGAGGATACCATGCACACCGACATTGAAAGAACATTCCAGACTCTGCGTAGCGTCAACATAAAGCTCAATCCAGAGAAATGCTCGTTTGGAATGGAAGAAGGGAAATTCCTTGGATTCATCATAACTAAAGATGGATTCAAGGTGAACCCGGAAAAAGTTCAGGCGATCGAGCGCATGCCATCGCCTTCTACGATGAAAGAAATGGAACGACTAGCTGGCAGGCTAGCAGCACTGATCAGATTCTTAGCCAATCATGCAGCTAAATCTTACCCTTTCATCAAAACTCTGCGGAACTGCTTAAAAAAGGAACAGTTCCAGTGGACCGCAGAGGCTGAAAACGCTTTCCGGGAGATGAAAGAGTGCCTGATCCAACTCCCAACTTTAACCGCGCCACGCAAGAAAGAACCACTTATCTTATACCTATCTGTCTTAGACAATGCGGTAGGTGCGGTACTCATAGTGGAGCAGGAGGGAGTTCAGACACCCATCTATTACATCAGCAAAATGCTCAACGACCTAGAGACAAGATACTCTATCATGGAGAAATTGGTACTCGCACTGGTGCACGCATCAAGACGATTGCGATGTTACTTTGCAAACCACGTCATCACTGTGTTAACCAACTACAGGATCGGGCCGATCCTCTCAAAGCCCGACATCTCTGGGAGATTAGCAAAATGGGCCATCGAACTGGGTGCGCACACGCTGATCTATAAGCCGCGCTCCGCAATTAGAGGTTAAGTTCTAGCTGATTTCGTTGCCGAAGTGCCGGCAAATCGCATCCAGGAATGCGAAGAAGAACAAAACCCTACACCACCACCACCATCCTCCTTAGAAACCTGGGCACTATATACCAATGGTGCATCTAATGAGGATGGTGCAGGTGCGGATCTGCGACTCGTCAGCCCCGATGGTCAAGAGCTTACCTATGCAATCCGCCTCGATTTCAAAAGCACAAATAACGAGGCAGAGTATGAGGCTCTATTGGCAAGGATGCGTCTGGCAGTTAAACTCGGCGTCCAACATTTGGAAGCACACGTTGACTCACTACTCGTTGCAGGGCAAGTTCGCGGCAACTATGCCATAAAAGGGGATATCATGATCCTCTACCTCGAACAAGCCCTACAACTGAAGGCAAAGTTCACTTCCTTTAATATCCGCCATATCAATAGGAGTGAAAACAAACCTGCGGATGCACTTTTAAAACTCGCATCCACCAGCTTCCAACACCTGGCAAAGGAGATACGCATCGAGATTCTGCAAAATCCCTCAGTACCCCTGCGCCAAGTCAATGTCATCCAGTACGGTACAACATCCTGGATGACACCAATCATTGCATACTTGCAATCAGGTGTTACTCCCGAAAGCAAGGCAGAAGCACGCAAGTTGCAATACAAAGCGTGTCATTATCAAATGGGAGACGGTATCTTATACCGTAAATCATACCTGGGGCCACTCCTACGATGCGTCGACCCCCAAGATGCCACGTACCTTATCAGAGAGATACACGAGGGAATATGTGGCATACATGCAGGCCCACACATGGTAGTGGCCAAAATTATGAACGCCAGGTACTACTGGCCTGGTATGCACCTGGATGCGGTCAAAGTCTTGCGCAAGTGTTTCAATTGTCAGCGGCATGCTCCCAAGACCTTGCGCCCCAAAAACAACCTGATCCTCGTCACCACCGCATGGCCGTTCCAAAAATGGGCAATCGATGTGGTGGGACCATTTCCGGACGCACCAGATGCGGTGAAATTTATCATGGTGGCTGTTGATTACTTCACAAAATGGGTAGAGGCACAACCGCTCGCCTCAACCACCGCTATGATAACAAGGAAATTCATCTGGGAACATATCATCTGTTGTTTCGGTCTACCAATGTGCATCATTACCGACAACGGAACCAACTTCGCTTCCGACGACTTTCAAAAATGGCTAAAGGAACTACACATTGAACACATATTCTCCTCAGTGGCGCATCCGCAAGGGAATGGCCAAGTTGAGAGTATCAACAAAAGTTTAGTCAAAGGCATCAAAGCACGGTTGGGAACAACCAGACGTGGTTGGGTTGATGAGCTCCCGAGTATCTTATGGGCTCACAGGACAAGCCCAAAAACAAGTCACGGTGAGACACCCTTCAGCCTGGTCTATGGCTCCGAAGCGGTGATCCCTGCGGAAGTAGGTCTCCCCTCACCCAGAATGTTGGCTATCAGCAAGATATACAACAGTGAGGAACGTAGGCTTGACTTGGACCTCCTAAAGAAAGGCGTGAAAACGCTGCCATCAACGAGGCCAAGTACAAAACCAAGCTTGAAAATTACTACAACTCACGCGTCCACGTTTGTACTTTTAACCCGGGAGACTACATCCTTCGCGATAACGAAGCATCTAACGCTGAGCGCCCAGGGAAACTCGCCCCCAAGTGGGAAGGACCCTACCTCATCCAAGAGGTCCTGGGCAAAGGCGCGTATAAACTACAAACGTTAGAAGGCGAACGTATCGCACGCACATGGAATGCACAACAGCTTCGACGCTGTTACATGTAAGCCATGTTTTTACATTTTCCATGTAACCTATCGGGCCGCAGGCCATTTGCAAATAAATAAATAAACGATTCAATGCAATATTGTTTATTACTTCTATTACAAATGCGTGTTCCACTTTGCGGTATCTGCAAAAACAGATTGGCAAAATCTTCATTCGTGATACCCACACAAAGTGGTAACCACACACAAATATTGTAATAGGCCAGCAAAGGCAAATCGTTAAATGTCTATCCGGCTGGATACGCACATACGGTTTTTACAAAACCTACACAATTCCTAAACCCTAACAGGATAAAAACAGGAATTGACTAATACTCATACGACAAAGGTATAGAGTATACTCAACTGCGCTTTACAACCAGCAGAGTCATCCATATACGCGCTCACACAAAGAAAGTAAAAGATTTTTTTTTACATACTTTGAGCCGCACATACTTACATATCACCTAGATATGCAAAAGGAAAATTTAGACTTAATGCTATTCACAATAACATTAACTCAAACACGTTCAAACATGCAAGTAATAAAAAACACTTGTACAAATTGAACAAAACGATTAAAACTCTGTATTCAAAAAATTTCTACACCGACGCGGTGCATAAGAGATTTACATAAAGTTTCTAACATTTACATCGAGGAAACAAAAAAGGGCACGCAGGCCAACCTAATCCTTCTTTGTACCACTGGTACCCGCACCAACCGTGCCATTACCAGCGGTCTCTTCCTCCTCTTCCTCTTCAGGATCACCATACAACGACCGCAAGCGGTCCACATAATCTTCTGCCTCCAAGCATTTATCAACTTCCTCAAGGGCGGAAATGGACAGATCGTTATACGCCGCAACAGCGATAGCAAGACGCGCTTTAGTATCTACGCCATGGAACCCAGACCTTTCATCGGTAAATTTACCTTGGGATAAAAGGTTCATATGGCTGATATATTGGTTATAGCCAGCTTTAAAACCAGCCTCCCGCTCGCGCTGCTTAAGCTCCTCTACGGCAGCTGCGTTCTCAGGTGCGTCAAGGATAGCTCCAACAATCTGCAAAGTACAAGCAATAAAGTTAGCAAAGGCAAAACTAAACGATAGCAAAGACACCGGGTACTTACATGCCCGATACCGTGATTACGCATCCAATCGCGGTCTGCCTTAAGCTGATCAAATGAAGAAACCAGGCTATCTCTAGCCTCGGTAGCCTCTCGTGCCCGCGGGCAGTGACCTCCGCAAGAATGGTCACACGGTTCTGCACTTCAGCCTTTCAACAACAAAGAAAACACAACTATACAAAGATAATCAATCATACTTGTGAAACAAAGATACAAATTCAAGAGCAAAAGCAACTCATACCTGGAGGCCTTCAACAGTCTTGCTTAAATTGGTGCGGTCAGCATTTTCCTCTTCAAGAGCCTTAGCAGCGCGGGCCTTCGCCTCCTTGGCCTCTTTGGCAACCACCTCAGCTGCGGCCTTCTCCTTGACCAACGCAGCATTCGCTGCCTTGACATTCGTCAGCTCCTGACGAACACGAAACAACGTTTCATTCTGTTTGGCCCAAGATTCTTTCCAAGTCTTGCGCTCATAAGAAAGCGACTCTTTCCAACTCTTACGCTCGTCAGAAAGCAATTTGGCAAGAGTACGAACCTGTTTAAGGCCAGCAGTTGCAGCCCACTCCTCAGTCTGCTTATACTGCTCAAAAGCAGCCTTCTCCCTTTTAAGCTGCTCCGCACCCTCCCGAGCAGCTTTCACCAACGCTTCAGCCTCAGCCCGCAAGCGAGCATTTTCCTCCTCCTTGCGTCCCAGCACCTTGTAGTCTTCCATAATGGCATTCGCCATTATGGAACTCCCAACAAGCATGGACGAGAGTTGGTTGATCTGGTGTTCACGAGACAGGCCGCAGGCACAAAATACCTCAAAAGGAGTGCCCAAACCACCCAGGATATCCCTGCACGCGGAGGGATCAGTGGAAATATCATCCTCTTGCACAACATTCCAAGGGGGTCGATGGTAGTTCACACTCCAGTCTTCCGTATAGGTGCGGTAGTAGAACTCCAATTCAGACTCCCCAGGCTGAATAGAAGGCTCTTCAACACCCGCACCCCCAGGAGCAGAACCGGAAGCCTTCTCGGCAGCAGGGGACTTTTGCTTTTCAGCAGTTGCAAACTTAAAGTTCCCAAGATCCCCCGAAAAGATCAGATTATCAGAAGAATCCACCGTATCAAAGATTTGATCCGTGGTCTTCTTCCCAACATCCTCTGCTTGCAAAGAAGGCTCTGTAACCACTTTAGCAGAGGGATTTATTGTAAACCCTTTGTCAACCCCTGCATCCGCAGTCGTGTCATGGGTAGGGGAAAGAGGAGCATCAAATAAGGAGAAACCGTCATCTTGCGGTTCTGCGAACAAAGCTAAAATAACTATCAATTACAAGTACAATGACAAACACTTGTAAGGTTACGATTCACTTACCAGACACAACCGCAGGCTTCGCCTGAGAAACAGCAGTTGTCCGTTTCGTTTGCAACCTCAAACGTTTTTTTTCTCACCGGCACTAGCAGCCCTCTCCTCTGCCTTCCTTTTCTTCTTCTCATCAGCAGGCTTGGAACCTGCAGAGGATCCACCCGCCGCCGCACCACCACCTGGAACACCCAAACCCTCAAGGGTGTCAGACACTACCACGTAATCGGTGTATCTGCGGAAACGAGAACAAGATATACCTGCCGCATGTGGCACCAAAGGAGGAACAACTGCGGGTTCAGGTTTTTTCCTCTGGCGACTCCGCACAGTTTTCTCCACAGGCTTCTTGGGAGTGGCCTTCGCGTCAAACTCTCCCAAAGCCCCAAGATTACATGCGTTTAAATCATCGAACAAAAAAGTCAGCTAGTTCATTTCCTTTACAAAGCTAGCAAGGAAATAATAGACTATACCTTTGCCTTGCGGTAGTGGCGCCTTCAGCGCCTCGCGATCAGGAATGTGAAAGTTGTCGCGAATGGTCAAGTTAAAACCTTCTTCACCTTCCGCACACTGAAGTATCTCAACCTTGCCCTTGAAGTTCGGATCAAATATCCTCCACAGGGCAGCATTCTCTGATAGTACACTTACAAATCAGTAACACACAAGGAAGTAAGGAAACCGCACAAGAGTAAAAATACTTACCACCACTCTTCTCCCGCACAACGGGCCTTGCTTTCCTATCGGGCCTGGTCAACATCATCCGCAGCACCCACCTTAACCTTGTGGTCGTGGGTTCGTGCCCCACGGTGGGCGCCAATGATGAAACAGAGACAACCCAGCTGACGGTCAAGCCACCGATCCTCGGAAAGAAGGGATTAACCCTACTTGACGAGACCAGTGAATTAACCTCTCCCGGTTAATCACTGTTTCATCATTTTAAACTCAATGGTCTTCAACTTTGGGAACCACTCCACCGTATCAGCCCTGGGAACAGCAATATCCTCCACAAGGAGGGTCTCAGTCATATTCCGCAGGGTCATTTTGGCAACAACTGCGGCGGCTTTAATGTAGAAGAACCTTGTCCTCCACTTCGTGATACCCTTCGAAGGGGTCATCAGCTTAGGGCTCCCATACCGTCGGCCGAAAGAAAAAAACCTAGTGTTCACTGTCAACTGGTAGAAAAGCCGGAAATCTTCAACCTTGGGTTCCATACCAAGAGCACGAAAGGTATACTCAAAATTACGAACCCGAATCATCCCAAATGGGCTCATTTGGGAAATATGGAGTTTAAACCACTCCAAGACTTCGGCAACAAACACTGTCAGTGGCAGTCGGAGGTTGCCATCAAGAAAGAAGTCAGCCCACATGGTGACGTATCCCGCCGGAGCATCAGCACCGGTGTCACCTTCCTGTGGATAGATAAAACCATACTCTTGGGGGATCCGAATACTGGTCATCAGGGTATCAAACTGACCCTTAGACCACTTCAACACTGGTAAGCCCCCGCTGGGGGCAGCACCCCCTTCCTCCTCCTCCGCCACCGCCGGCGATGAAGGATATGGGTTTTCACCTTCAACATTATGTGGATTCGATGGTTCGGCCATCAGAAAATGTAATGAAAGAGACAGAAGATGAGTTCACAAGAAACTCAGAAACCTCACCGGAATATCAAACAAGTTATCAGAGAAGACGAAGGAAACTCTCTTTCTCTCACCGGAAATTTTTTGAAATTTCGAACAAGCGAGGGGAAACCACAAACGGTTTCCCCTTTTATAGTCACCGCAATAAATGCGGAACAGAAACCGAAAGGTCGTGGGCAAAAAGAACAAACCATGCAGTGACACATGTTCAGCGATGGTTCCGCTGACGGTTACCACGCGCGAGTAGCCGCCTACGCGCCTGACAAAAGAGACTTTTACACTCCTGCTACAGTGCAGTGATTGTCTCGGGCAGTGCAAACGTCCTTTCATTTCAGCACATGTCAGGCAAATCTCACCAACTTCCACCTACTCGCACGTGCGGTCTACAACATTTCACAAAAAAGAAACGACAACAATATCCAACATGAAGCGGCATGCGGTTTCTCTGGTATACTGCACCATAACCCATACCGCATGTCGTTTTTTACATCTCCTCAAAAAATAGAAAAAAAATGTATTTACACTAGGTAAAGGGGATAAATCAGTATCCGCATATACCAACGAGCACACGTGGAATATGCGGAGATGACACACACGAGCTTGCACATGTGTGTCAGATACTCAGAACCAGCGTTGTTCTTTGGACTGCGAAAACCGCTTCTCAGGATGAAGCCAATCGCATTCCCTTCCAACTTCTTCAAGCTTCAAATCCCTCGTGTCCGATTCACAACCACAGAGGGTGCGCAAACAGCTTCTCGTTAGGGAAAAGAATAAGTATGATGAGCGACCGCACATCCGCAACCCTGACTCCTGATCCTTCAAGAGCCACATCCAAGTATAACACTCTTTTAAAGCGAGTCTTCTGTTACAAGCCGCAGACACTCATGAGTCACTACGGTTACTCATTAAGCTCCGCGATCGGTAGCTACGGAAGAGCCACAACTAAGTCATCACGCAGATGAACGAAACTACTTCAAGGGAAATTGCTTCCCATTGAAGCGTGAAGGAAAGTGGCTACAGAACGAGTACGGACGAGATTTCCAATCATCTAAGGGGATCTCCTTGAACAACAAGCCAGGGAACAGTGGTAACAATTCTGCTTATGACTTTGTTTGCCCACTTATGAGCTGGATAGAATAAACAATGGTGGGCACAGCCATGCCTATGACCATGTTTATTTGACCATTATCCAGATTCACATTGTTCGACCAAACACGGCTAACAATGACGCAAATACCCCACGTTGTTCGACCAAACATGGTCAACAATGCAAAGGAACGAGGTAACCGCAAAGGACGTGCGGTTACTTGAGAGCTAACTGGAAGAACATGAACACCCCACAAAGTAGGGATCGTCGTTGCATGTCTAGTTGCTGAACATAGATCTTGAGCAAAGCACTTACAGCATTGCATCAGCTACCGCAGAGGTTACAACTAGAGTTGCAGTTACAGACATCTTCCGTCACCATCTCAAAGGTTGGTTCGAAACCCTGCCGACATCTTCGGTCACGATCTCAGAGGTTGGTTCGACACACCAACAGGTGGCACCCAACCCTGATGGCATCAGAAAAAGGTAGACCATACTACCAGATCAAAACCCTAGGCTGAGAATTTAGCATCAGATGAAAATTGCTCACCGGTACGGAAGAGATGTCACATGACTCTACCAGATCCCCAGCTTGATTTTCTAGAAGCAGGAGCCATCTACATGGCCTGGAATCTTCTCCAAACTTCGAACTACCTTCTAGACACCATAGTCCAGTACTCCTTCCACATGCAACTTGCATACGGAAGCAACACTAGAATGGGGGGACTTGAAGGGGTATGGTCCCAGATCTCGCGTCAGCACGACCGCGAGTGACCATTACCCTTATCAAAAACCCCCACCAGCAAGAACTTATCTGTGTCCGTGCGGGCACGCGCGAACACAGTGGTCGAATCCAATCTGTCAAGTGATGGAAGAAGACTTACCTTGTGTATGAAAACGGGTGTACGCATAGCTATGCGGCCTCGCACCGCATCCTGTGAACGTTTTCATCAATCCAAGGGATCTGGACAACAGCAACAGTCACCACAAGTGGCGATGTGGCCTGGCACCGCATCCCGTAGTGTTCGCCAGAGTGGGAACGCGGAAACAACAGTAGTTACCACAGGCAGCGATGCGGCGCCGCACCGCATCCTGCCCACGAGGCAAGTGGGACTGACATCACAGACCAAGTGGCACCAATGACAGTCGCCTGTCAGCCCATATGTAAGCAACAGACTGACACCGCAGTAGGACGTGGCTTCACCTCCACAGCTGACAAGCCTGACACACCTGCATAAGGGCGGCGCGTCGTCAGTCTGTCAACTCAACCATCCTCCTTCACTCCTCGGCTATAAATACCCATCCCAAACCAGGTTTGAGGTATCTCTTCACAACTCTCTCACTACTACTACTATCACACTTTGCTTCCCAAGCAAATTACTGATTCTCACGCCGGAGAGTGGTAACAAGGAGCACCCCCCCGCCCCTTCCTCCTTGTTACGAGTCACGGTGTGTTTTCCTTGTGCAGGTGACAACCCAGCTGACGGTCAAGCCACCGATCCTCGGAAAGAAGGGATTAACCCTACTTGACGAGACCAGTGAATTAACCTCTCCCGGTTAATCACTGTTTCATCAAATACACAGCGGAAGTCGAAAGATAAAATCATTACAAACCGATGAAGAGTAATATTAAATATTACAAAAACGGTTGTAAAATATCCACAGGCGGATCAAAATTTAAAAAGGATCATTGTTCAACAGATTCTTAACATCCAAGCTTGCAAGACTCTTTATTGATGCTAGGAGAAGCCATCCTATTTGGATTAGTACCTGCACCTAACCTTTTTGGGAAAATACGTCAGTTTTCACTGGTAAATACAATTAACCGACTCATTTTGAAAACATTTAACAAAATTGATTTGAATGCACAATGCACAAAATATCTTTTATAACTTGGGATAATTATTTAAATATAAACTTGTAAAAGAATTACATGTTCGTTATACGTTCAGTAGCCCGGGCTGAATACCGGGTTAAAGATTAATAGACACACCACATAATATATCCCGCGGCGAGTTATTCTCGAATATATATTATTTTTACATACGCACTGGCAGGTGTATGCCTACACCCCGTGCTTAAGTCGTGGCCATTTCAATGAATGAGCCGAGGATATCCAGGACATGGTCATTAACCCCCCAAAGGCTTAAAACAAACAAAACAGATTAAACGGGTCATCTCAATAAATTAACCTTCATATGATTAAAAATTCAATGCCCGACCAAGCGGTATTTTATATACCGTACCCCAAGCCCGTATAAGGGAAAATAAGTTAAAAGTATTTACCTAAGCAAATTATACAATTTATCCCAGCCGTATACAATTGGCAAATGCAGATAATCTTTTACTGGGCTCCTAAATCTGGAACGAAGGTTGTAATAACCTATCAGATTCCTAACGGGTCTTAGTTAAGTCTAAACTTAGACCGGTTAGTTTTAAAGGAAGATATACGACCCAAAACGCATGATTAAGCGAAGGCCATATTAGAATGTGGTTTAGAACCGACAAGTTTAAAGACTTGTATAATATGGGTAAACTAAACACATTCTGGATTTGGAGATAAAAATGATAAGGTTTGACCCGTTTCGGTCAATTTATGCAAAGTAGTTACATAAACCGCACCGAACGCGAAAAATGCATAACGGGTAACCAAATGAGTCATGTACAGGTTTCCTAAGTTAATATGCCTTAAATATGTTGTGATATCAGTAGGATACCTTCCATTATGCCAAAAATGGATTTAAACTCAAATTATGCCCGGAAGGGGTATTTTGGTCTTTTAACGCTTATAAAAGAGATTAAATATTAATCTGAGGTTCAGGTCTGATTTGATCAGTAAAAATACTTTATTTAATAAGTTATATCAGTAGGGTATTGCTTATATGTGAAATTTATTATTTATAACCAAACTATGCACCGTAGGGGCATTTTGGTAATTTCACATAAGCTTTAAAGGTCAAATCTGGAAATCTGAGTTTAAAACTTTTGCCTAATGTTAAAGTATAAAAATTTACTAAAAACATCAGTAGGTATTAAGTCTTATATGATAAAAATAGTTTTAACTCATACTATGCGTTTAAAACGCGTCAAAAGGCGGTTTTAAGCGATTTCCGGGTTTTATAAGAAAAATGATATTTATAGCATTCCAGAAGGCTCAAAATATTATATTTATCATATAAAATCAGTAGCAAAAAGTTTGGTATCAAAATGTTATGTAAAACTCATTTTATTCAAGAAAAACGTATAACCGACAATTACCGAATCCAAGCTAGAACCCAATGTTATGCTCAGTTTAAAAATAAATAAAAATCTTCAAAAATCCCAAAATATTATATTACATCAGTGGGTAAAAAGTTTGGTGTCAAAATTTGGGTTTAGATAAGCTTTATGCTAATTATGCCGTTTAATTAATAAAAAGCTTCTAAATTACGATATTGAGCATAACTCCTAATCTAGACCTCAAACTGATGTCAATTTTTAAGGACAAGTTTATAAATCAGTAACAAAGATTATTGTCCTCTCACATTTTCAAAAATCTCATTTTAAGGTCAAAAGGGCATAATGGTCAACTTTTAGGCATATAACGGAAACATGCAAATGAATCGGATAAATTAGGAACCAAGTTGTATAATCACAGAGGGTTATACTAACATATAACTTGGTCCTAATGGAACTCCAAAGCATGTCTAAACTAAGCTAAATCGGGCCAGAACTGAAAGTCAAAGCAAAAGTCTACTTTTGCGACTTTCGGTTCCGAACCGAGCCTATATTCAAAATTGTCGGGTTGAACATGCTTAGACATGTTCTTACATTAATTACCAAGTTATATGAGTGATAAAACAGGTTTAATGGCTTCTACATTGTTAATTATGTGTTTATTTGAAAATTAGCTTTCTGTTGACTTTTTATAATTAAGTTTGACCCGGCAATTGACCTAGTTAGAGTGGGAATCAGAGGGTGCCCTTTTAAGGGTTTATTACCCACATAATTACCAACTCATAGCTACTTTCAATTCAAGAATTGACTGGACCATTAGTGATTAATCACTAAGTCAAACCTTACTTACGACCGTTTTGACTTTAGGCCATTAAACTAATAAAACACGAATTAGAGAGATTAAGGACACTTACTGAAGCACTTAGCATGACTAATGATCCTTAGGAAATGATCTTGAGCTCCAGGAGGTTCCAGAAACTAAGTTATAATGATTTTTCAAGTGTATGCAACAATGTTGCAACCAAGAGCTCTTATATAGGACATTAAATTGCATAAGATCATGCCAATAAGGTCTATGGATGATTCCTGATGATTCCCAAGTGTCCCTATGCATGAAAAACCATTGGAGCAGCCCCTAGGATCATATACCATGCATATAAGACGGTTTAACAGGCTGAACAAGCACTTGTCGCTATTTTCTGCACCTGCAGGTTCACGCGGCCCGCGTAAGACATAAAGGAGTCTTACGCGGCCGGTATGGCTCCCAAATCCGGTCACCAAGTTTACCAGATTTGCACTTTTGGTCCCTGGTCCTTCAAATCTTTATTTTAATTTCTTTTATTGCACTTTTAACCCTTCAACTTGACTTTTAAGGACTCCAAGTCATAAACCAACTTCGTTAAGTCCCCGATTAGTTATATGATCACCAAAAAGTCCTGAATTTCAACGTTGACGCTTTTAATCCCTCACTTACGAATGTTAGCATAACTTTCTCATACGATATCGAAATCTTGTGAATTTTTTTTATCACTTATTCTAGTGAGCATAATTAATCGTTACAAAGCTTCAGGTTTGCTAAAAGGTCACTCAAAGTTATAAATTAAACATGTTGACACATTTAACCCTTGCCGTTTGTAAACTTTCACTTTCTTCCCCAAACGGCTTCATATGGTTCATAATTCATTAGTTTAAGGGTATAAACATCGTGTAGGGTCGTTGAAAGGTATAATTATCCAATGTTGACACTTTGAATCCTTTTACACACATACTTTCTTTGTTTGTCAACTTTAGTCCCTCTAAAACAATTCTTTACACGTTTAAAGTCCATGACACGTATCGATATTATATTGGACATGAATTTACGAGGTGTTACATCCTCACCCCCTTAAAAGAAATCTCGACCTCGAGATTTACTGAAATAAGTGAGGGTACTGTCACACCCCCAAAATCCACCTGCGGAGTATCACCGCTTGGGAGCGTGACTGACCAGGATCAAGCCACCAATCATATAGAACAATATATATAGTAAAAGTAATTGCCATTAAACCAAACCAAATCCATATGAAAGGTGTTCCAAAACATAAGTAAGTTATCACTGTTTAGCGGAAGCGTATAAATAAAACCCATCATAATAAAGTATCAAATGTCATAAGGGTTTAACAAGACAATCACGATCCAAGCCCACAACGACCAGCTCCTCCCTGTGCAAGCTCCATGTATCTAACGACCTGCAAGGCATGTAACAGAGGATCAACAACTAGTTAAGCGAGTTCACAGAAAGTAAGTGCGTAATAGTAAGTTCGTTGGTAACATGTGGCTCTACTGGGCCGATAGTACGTTCTATTGGTGGGGGCTTCCCATGTTGTATAACCACTAGACTATTCGTAACCATAAGTGTTCTACATATCCCGAGAACAGTAATACGTACAAGTTTACGTAGGTTTTACGTAAGTATCCTTCACAACCGAGGATAGGGGTACGCGGGGGTTTACGTAGGTGTTACGTAAGTGCCTGACACAACCGAGGCAGTAGTGAGTATAAGTTCACGTAGGTTTTACGTGAGTGTCCTTTGCAACCTGAGGACAGTGAGTAGCATAAGTATACGTAGGTTTTACGTATGTGTCCTGCACAACCGAGGACGATGGTATGGTAGTCTAGTAACAGTGTATGTACGAATCTAGTCAATCTCATTCCTTCAATCCCATTCCCAAGCCCTTGGGAATCCCATGCCTTAGTAAGAGTGTGAACTCACCTCGATTTGCTCGGTTTGTTATTGCTTCTAGGGTTAAATAATGTTTAAGTCCGTTACTCACGACCTAAGGTATATTTCACATAAATCCAAGATAAGTGTTGATGTTCAATTAGGGTTTACAGGTTCTTGATGCTCAAACAGTAACTTACAGAATCATATTACACAGTAGCATGTAGTTATAGTATCATACAGTACCAAGCAGTATCATTCAGTAACATGCAGTATCTTAACATGCAGTAACAAGTAACAAGTAACAGGCAATATGTTCTTCATCCAGGGTTTTGACTTAGTATTAACAGGAAGCTCGGATCATGTATCACCTTCAAACTCAGAATATATATAAACATCAAAGCATCACGTATCAAACTCAGACAAGATCATCAAGAATTTAAAGTTCGAACATTAATGCCCATGCAGAAAGAATTCGGACCAAAGGGGGGTGTTTAAAGCTCGGACGGAACATGGGGGGTGGGGGTTTAAAACTCGGATAAGGGGTGTGGGGGGTTAAAAGTCGGACAAGGAGGTTGTGGGGGTTAAAACTCGGACCTCATACCCCTTGTCAAAACTCGGACAAAGGTTGGAAGCCCAAAAACTCGGACAACTTAATCCCCCAATTGCAAAAGTCAGACCCCTTAGCTTATATACCAAAAACTCGGACAGTATGTTATATGCATAAACATCGGACAATGCTTGTGATAAAGAACTCGGACCCCTTTGTTCTAGGGATAAAAGTCGGACCAGTTAACCTTGTTATAAAACTCGGACATATATGTGGTTATTAAAAGTCGGATCATAGGTTTTAAGCGTAAAGCTCGGACAAGCACACTTCATATAATCCTCGTACACTATGTTATATAATCAAAACTCGGATCACATCTTTAATTTAAAGATCGGACCTTTTACTCTCTTACAAAAGTCGGACATATCTTCGTAACAAAACTCAGACATTCATTAAATCATCAAAGGTCGGATCATGCATCAATCTTACAAACCTAAACTCAATTAACAGTTACTTCTTTTATTCATACGATCTGGAAACCCTAATTCGTACATTACATGGCAGAAATCAATTCAACAATTAACATCATCATACAAACAAACGATTCACGACTAATCATCATCATAACACAATAATCAAGAATCAATCAAAGCACAGAACCATCATATGAAAGCTAGGGTTTACAAGTATTACAATAATCAAGAATTGATACAATCAAACTATCAATTAGGGTTTACAAGTATTACAATAATCAATAAACAATTACCTTGAATGATTCTAGAGAAAGAGAGGAATCAAGAGTGATGAATATCTTGTGCCAAAGATGATGGTGATGATTGCCAGAGAATTAGAGAATAACAGTACGTGTCTTGCTTTGTGTAAATGATTAGTGAAAAGGAATTAGGGTTAAGTATGATTTAGGTTTCACTAATAACTCTTTACACCCTTTATTATTATATTTTACAATAGTGCACCATCTCAAACAATTTCACAGTTTCACCACCAAGTTTATGCATTTAACAAATTTATCACAATTAACACATAACCATGCACAATCACACAATACACTTCATTGTATCAAAGCGTATACAATTCCATAGCAACTAATTGTGCAAATAATTAGCTACACAAACAATGAACGTGCAATAAATGCTAAATAGAAATCTTGGAAATTCGAGTTGTTACATTATCCCCAACTTGAAAGAAATTTCGTCCCGAAATTTAGCATGCGGTTACTGAGGAAGCTAGGTAACTTGTATCGTTTACTGGTTTTCCTGGGGTGTCACATCATCCCCCCGTTGATTTGGAATTTCGTCCCGAAATTCCGCAGTAGGAGCTTCAGCCTCAGTAGTAGTTGCATTGGTTTCGAATAACTGGGGGTACTTTCCGTCATCTGGTCTTCGCGTTCCCAGTTGTACTCTGGGCCACGTTTGGAGTTCCAACGAACTCGGACAAGAGGGATTCTCTTATGTTTGAGGACCTTGACATCCCGGTCTGTGATTACAACTGGTTCCTCGACGAACTGCAACCGCTCGTCGATAGTGAGTTCCTTAAAAGGAACTATGAGGGTCTCATCTGACAGGCACTTCTTCAGATTCGACACATGGAATACGTTGTGAACTGCACCGAGTTCAGCTGGTAGGTTTAGTCTGTAGGCTACTTTGCCTATTCTTTCAGTGATTTCGAACGGTCCAACATACCGTGGATTGAGCTTGCCTCGTTTACCAAAACGAACCACACCCTTCCAGGGTGAGACTTTAAGTAGCACTCGATCCCCAACTTGGAACTCGAGCGGTTTTCTGCGTAGATCAGCGTAGCTTTTCTGGCGATCACGAGCTGCCGCCATGCGTTGTCGTATCTATGCTATTCGTTTAGTAGCATCAACTACCATTTCTGGACCTGTAATCTGACTATCCCCCACCTCTGCCCAACAGAGAGGTGACCGGCATTTACGTCCGTACAATGCCTCGAATGGAGCGGCTTGAATGCTGGTGTGGTAACTGTTATTGTACGAAAACTCCACTAAAGGGAGGTGTTTTTCCCAGCTGTTGCCGAAATCGATGACACACGCCCGAAGCATGTCTTCTAGAGTTTGAATCGTGTGCTCAGATTGCCCATCCGTCTGAGGGTGATAAGCTGTGCTCATGTCTAAACGAGAGCCAAACGCTTTGTGCATTGCTTGCCATAGTTCTGAGGTGAATCGTGCATCCCGATCCGAAATAATGGAGGTGGGCAATCCGTGCCTCGAAACAACTTCTTTAAGATAAACGTCTGCGAGGGTGGAGAACTTATCCGTTTCCTTAATAGCCAGGAAGTGTGCAGACTTGGTGAGTCGATCCACGATCACCCATATAGTATCATTCCCACGCTGAGATCTAGGCAGGCCAGTAACAAAATCCATGGAAATTTCTTCCCATTTCCACTGTGGTATCCTGGGTTGCTGAAGTAGGCCTGAGGGTTTCTAGTACTCTGTCTTGACTCTCGCACAAGTCAAACATTTGCCGACGTAGGTTGCTATGTGGGCCTTCATGCTAGGCCACCAGTACGTTGTTCTAATGTCGTGATACATTTTATCCGATACTGGATGTACCGAGTAGCGAGACTTATGAGCTTCATCCATCACAAGCTCTCGTAAACCGCCATACAGTGGAACCCAAATACGTCCTGTTACATAGTAGGCGCCGTCTTCCTTTTGTTCTAATCGTTGCCTGGAGCTGCGTAAGGCTTCAGCCCTGACGTTTTCTGGTTTCAATGCTTCCACCTGAGCATCTCGTATTTGTGCAGGAAGATCAGACTGAATAGTGAGCTGTAAGGCTCGTATACGCCTAGGTAGAGTGTCTTTTCGACTGAGAGCGTCAGCCACAATATTGGCCTTGCCTGGATGGTACTTGATGGCGCATTCGTAATCATTAAGTTGCTCGACCCATCGTCGTTGACGCATGTTCAATTCCTTCTGCTTGAAGATATGCTCGAGACTCCTGTGATCGGTGTAAATAGTGCACTTGGTACCGTACAGGTAGTGTCGCCATATCTTGAGCGCGAAAACAACAGCTCCCAGCTCTAAATCGTGCATCGTGTAGTTCCGTTCATGAACTTTGAGTTGCCGCGAAGCGTAGGCAATAACTTTATCCCGCTGCATCAATACACAACCAAGCCCCTGTATCGATGCGTCACAATAGACCACAAAATCATCCGTGCCCTCTGGCAATGAGAGAATAGGTGCGCTGCATAGTCTATCCTTCAGGTACTGAAAAGCAGTTTCTTGTGTATTACCCCAACGATAGGTAACACCTTTCTGTGTCAACATAGTAAGCGGCTGTGCGATCTTGGAAAAGTCTTTGATGAATCGTCTGTAGTACCCCGCCAAACCCAAGAATTGGCGTATTTCCGTTGGTGTACGCGGTGCAGGCCAGTTCCTGATCGAATCTACTTTGGATGGATCGACATGAATCCCATCCCTGTTCACCACATCGCCTAAGAAGTGGACTTCACGAAGCCAGAAGTCGCATTTTGAAAACTTGGCGTACAGTTGTTCATTTCGAAGAAGTTCCAAGATAAGACGTAAGTGCTGCTCGTGTTCCTCCTGACTCTTGGAGTAGATCAGAATGTCGTCGATGAAGACAATGACGAACTTGTCAAGATAAGGTTTGCACACCCTATTCATAAGATCCATGAAAACTGCAGGCGCGTTCGTCAGCCCAAATGGCATGACCAGAAACTCGTAGTGACCGTAGCGAGTTCTGAATGCTGTCTTGGAGACGTCCTCATCCCGGACTCTCAGCTGATGATACCCTGACCTTAGATAAATCTTGGAATAGTAACTCGACCCTTGCAACTGGTCGAATAAGTCGTCAATACGAGGAAGAGGATAACGGTTTTTCACTGTGACCTTGTTCAGTTCACGGTAGTCTATACACATCCTGAAAGTGCCATCCTTCTTTTTCACGAATAATACTGGAGCTCCCCAAGGCAAAGAGCTTGGACGAATGAAGCCCTTATCCAAGAGCTCTTGTAGTTGCTTAGACAGTTCTTTCAGTTCAGTTGGAGCTAAACGATACGGTGCACGAGCTATCGGTGCTGCTCCTGGAGCTAGCTCAACTTGAAACTCGACCTGGCGATGAGGCGGTAGACCAGGTAAATCTTCAGGAAACACTTGAGGAAAGTCGCGTACAACTGGAATATCCTCTATCCTTTTCTCTTTCGAAGCTGTATCAGTAACTAGTGCCAAGATAGCCGTATGACCCTTTCGTAAACATTTCTAAGCCTTCAAGAAAGAGATGATGCCAACCACAGCACCACTCTTGTCGCCTTGAACTTCGAGAGGTTCCTTACCCGAACGAGGAATGCGAATGATCTTCTCTTTACATAGGATCTCTGCCTGCTGCTTGGATAACCAATCCATACCAACGACGATGTCAAAACTACCCAGAACTATAGGAATGAGATCGATGGTGAAAGCTTGACCAGCGAGGATAAGATTACAACCCTGAACTATTTGTGTTGCTTCTAGACTTTTACCATTAGCTAACTCTACGACATGTTTGGTATTTAGGGGAGTTGGTGCACGTTTTAACATTTGGCTAACTTTCAAGGACACGTAACTTGTATCCGCACCCGAATCAAACAATACAATAACATAAAAGTCGTCAAGAAGAAACTTACCCATAACTACGTTGGGATCATTTCTGGCATCACCCTGCCCCAACACAAATGCACGACCCCTTGCTTCATTGCCGTTGTTGTTCCCACCGTTGTTGTTATTGTTGCCATTTCCCTGATTGTTGTTATTGTTGTTGTTGTTGTTCTGGTTCCTGTTTAGCTGAGGACAGTGCCTTTTGAAGTGACCTTTAGCACCGCAATGAAAACACCCCTTGTTGCCCTGTTGCTGATTCTGCTGCGCTTGAGGCTGCTGCTGATTCTGGTTAGCAGGCCGAGGGCTTCTACAATCCTTGGCCTCATGACCCATCTTGAGGCATCTTTGACAGCGACCCTTGTTACACTGGCCACTGTGGTGTCTGTTGCAGTTGTTACACTTTGGGAGGTTCCCTCGATATCCACCCTGCCTGTGGCTGCCTGAGGAGTGCTGACCGGGACTCTAATAACTGTCAGTCTTTCGTTGCTGAACCTGTGACTGAACTGAAGCTGATCCCTTGCTGGAATCCCCATCCCATTTTCTCTTGTTGTCACTGGGAGTAGCAAGTGTAGCAGAAGTGGTAACGGTAGCAGTAGCGCTGATACGTTTAGGCAGTCTGTTCTGATCCACTGCCTGATCTGTGAGGTGATGCGCCAGGCGTTGAATGGCCTGGATGTTGTCAAGATTTGCCGATGTTACATGGCTCTGAATTTCTGGCGCTAACCCTTTGAGATACAACTCGATACGCTTAATTGGAGGGTCCACCATAGTTGGACACAGCACGGCCAGCTCGTTTGACCTCTTGGTTTAAGCTTCGATCTCTGACCCAGTCATTTTCAATTGGTAAAGCTCATCTTCTAACTTATGAATGTCTTCCCGTGTGCAGTATTCCCTTTTGATCAGTTCCTTGAAATCATTCCAAGGGGTGGCGTTAGCAGCTGCCAACCCTAAGATCTGCACTTGCGCGTTCCACCAAGTTAGAGCGATCCCCTCTAAAGTACCAGTGGCATATTTCACCCTGCGAGCCTCATGGCATTCACACATCTCGAACACAGACTCGAGCTTTTCAAACCAGTGGAGGAGTCCAACCACCCCCTCCGTGCCACTGAATGAGCTTGGACGACAGTCCATGAAGTTCTTGAATGTGCAGACAGGTTGTGGGGCGTGTTGACCTGCTTGTGCAGCTGCAAGTGCCGCAGCTACTTGTTCATTGATAAGAGCCGTCAACTGGGCTTGAGTCATGTTCACACGTCCAGACATGATCTTCATAGTAAAAGTTGAATAAGTGAGTTTGATTCGCGAGTAGTGCGATGATAGAAGAGTGTAAGCACATAGGTGTTCTCAAGCAATAACAAATAGTAAGCAATGTAATCTAAGCATTCCACGAGCAAAGTTCTATGCAATTCTAGCATGTAGGCAATAAACATAAACCTTATTACCTAGGATGTTGAGTCTTGCACGTGGAGCGAAGCGTCGTTGTGGATCGTTGAGAGCACTGTTCTGGTTATAGTCTGGTTTTAATAAAAATGTTTTCCCATATTAAAACCAAGTTCTCTATAACCAATGGCTCTGATACCAATCTGTCACACCCCCAAAATCCACCTGCGGAGTATCACCGCTTGGGAGCGTGACTGACCAGGATCAAGCCACCAATCATATAGAACAATATATATAGTAAAAGTAATTGCCATTAAACCAAACCAAAGCCATATGAAAGGTGTTCCAAAACATAAGTAAGTTATCACTGTTTAGCGGAAGCGTATAAATAAAACCCATCATAATAAAGTATCAAATGTCATAAGTGTTTAACAAGACAATCACGATCCAAGCCCACAATGACCAGCTCCTCCCTGTGCAAGCTCCATGTATCTAACGACCTGCAAGGCATGTAACAGAGGATCAACAACTAGTTGAGCGAGTTCACAGAAAGTAAGTGCGTAATAGTAAGTTCGTTGGTAACATGTGGCTCTACTGGGCCGATAGTACGTTCTATTGGTGGGGGCTTCCCATGTTGTATAACCACTAGACTATTCGTAACCATAAGTGTTCTACATATCCCAAGAACAGTAATACGTACAAGTTTACGTAGGTTTTACGTAAGTATCCTTCACAACCGAGGATAGGGGTACGCGGGGGTTTACGTAGGTTTTACGTAAGTGCCTGACACAACCGAGGCAGTAGTGAGTATAAGTTCACGTAGGTTTTACGTGAGTGTCCTTCGCAACCTGAGGACAGTGAGTAGCATAAGTATACATAGGTTTTACGTATGTGTCCTGCACAACTGAGGACGATGGTATGGTAGTCTAGTAACAGTGTATGTACGAATCTAGTCAATCTCATTCCTTCAATCCCATTCCCAAGCCCTTGGGAATCCCATGCCTTAGTAAGAGTGTGAACTCACCTCGATTTGCTCGGTATGTTATTGCTTCTAGGGTTAATTAGTGTTTAAGTCCGTTACTCACGACCTAAGGTATATTGCACATAAATCCAAGATAAGTGTTGATGTTCAATTAGGGTTTACAGGTTCTTGATGCTCAAACAGTAACTTACAGAATCATATTACACAGTAGCATGTAGTTATAGTATCATACAGTACCAAGCAGTATCATTCAGTAACATGCAGTATCTTAACATGCAGTAACAAGTAACAAGTAACAAGTAACAGGCAGTATGCTCTTCATCCAGGGTTTTGACTTAGTATTAACAGGAAGCTCGGATCATGTATCACCTTCAAACTCAGAATATATATAAACATCAAAGCATCACGTATCAAACTCTGACAAGATCATCAAGAATTTAAAGTTCGGACATTAATGCCCATGCACAAAGAATTCGGACCAAGGGGGGGTGTTTAAAGCTCGGACAGAACATGGGGGGTGGGGGTTTAAAACTCGGATAAGGGGTGTGGGGGGGTTAAAAGTCGGAAAAGGAGGTTGTGGGGGTTAAAACTCGGACCTCATACCCCTTGTCAAAACTCGGACAAAGGTTGGAAGCCCAAAAACCCAGACAACTTAATCCCCCAATTGCAAAAGTCGGACCCCTTAGCTTATATACCAAAAACTCGGACAGTATGTTATATGCATAAACATCGGACAATGCTTGTGATAAAGAACTCGGACCCCTTTGTTCTAGGGATAAAAGTCGGACCAGTTAACCTTGTTATAAAACTCGGACATATATGTGGTTATTAAAAGTCGGATCATAGGTTTTAAGCGTAAAGCTCGGACAAGCACACTTCATGTAATCCTCGGACACTATGTTATATAATCAAAACTCGGATCACATCTTTAATTTAAAGATCGGACCTTTTACTCTCTTACAAAAGTCGGACATATCTTCGTAACAAAACTCAGACATTCATTAAATCATCAAAGGTCGGATCATGCATCAATCTTACAAACCTAAACTCAATTAACAGTTACGTTCTTTTATTCATACGATCTAGAAACCCTAATTCGTACATTACATGGCAGAAATCAATTCAACAATTAACATCATCATACAAACAAACGATTTCACGACTAATCATCATCATAACACAATAATCAAGAATCAATCAAAGCACAGAACCATCATATGAAAGCTAGGGTTTACAAGTATTACAATAATCAAGAATTGATACAATCAAACTATCAATTAGGGTTTACAAGTATTACAATAATCAATAAACAATTACCTTGAATGATTCTAGAGAAAGAGAGGAATCAAGAGTGATGAATATCTTGTGCCAAAGATGATGGTGATGATTGCCAGAGAATAAGAGAATAACAGTACGTGTCTTGCTTTGTGTAAATGATTAGTGAAAAGGAATTAGGGTTAAGTATGATTTAGGTTTCACTAATAACTCTTTACACCCTTTATTATTATATTTTACAATAGTGCACCATCTCAAACAATTTCACAGTTTCACCACCAAGTTTATGCATTTAACAAATTTATCACAATTAACACATAACCATGCACAATCACACAATACACTTCATTGTATCAAAACGTATACAATTCCATAGCAACTAATTGTGCAAATAATTAGCTACACAAACAATGAACGTGCAATAAATGCTAAATAGAAATCTTGGAAATTCGAGTTGTTACAGGTACTTCTCTTTCATTGTGGACTCTACCTCCCACGTATACTTGGGACCTCTACGGACATCCCATTTAACCTTTACAATCGGTACATGCTTCTTTCGAAGTTTCTTAGCCTGTCGATCCTCGATCGACAAAGGTTTTTCGACAAACTTTAAGCTCTCATCTATGTGCACATCCTTATGTGACATGACTAGTGACTCATCAGCTAGACATTTCTTTAGATTGCAGATGTGGAATACATTATGGATTCCACTGAGCTCTTCAGGCAGGTTTAACTTGTAAGCCATTGTTCCGACACATTCGATGATCTCAAATGGTCCTATGTATCTTGGGCTTAACTTGCCTTTCTTACCAAAATGCATTACCCCTTTCCAGGGTGATACCTTAAGTAACACTTTGTCACCTACCTCGAATTTCAGAGATTTACGCTTTTTATCTGCGTAACTTTTCTGCCTATCTCTGGCAACTTTGAGACGATCTCTTCTCTGCACAATCTTATCTGTCGTCTCCAGGACTATATCAGGTCCTGTTAGTTGGACATCTCCAACTTCTGCCCAACAAACGGGCGTTCTGCACTTTCTTCCATACAATGCTTCAAAAGGTGCAGCCTGAATACTCGAATGATAGCTATTATTGTATGAAAATTCAATCAATGGAAGATGATCATCCCAACTTCCACCTAAATCAATAACACAAGCTCGTACCATATCTTCGAGTGTCTGAATAGTTCGCTCGCTTTGACCATCCGTCTGAGGATGATACGTTGTGCTGAAGTTTAATCGAGTACCTAATGATTGCTGAAAGCTTTTCCAGAAATGCGATGTATGCCTCGTATCCCTATCAGAGATGATAGATACTGGCACTCCATAGAGAGATACAATCTCATCCACGTACAGCTGAGCTAACTTATCTGAGCTGTGTGTTTCCTTAATAGGTAAGAAGTGGGCTGACTTAGTCAGTCTATCAACTATAACCCAAATAGTATCATTTCCTAGCTTTGTCTTTGGCAACTTGGTGATAAAATCCATAGTCACCATTTCCCATTTCCAGGTGGGAAGTTCAGGTTGTTGTAGCAAACCTGGCGGCTTCTGGTGTTCTGCCTTAACTTGAGCACATGTCAAACATTTGGCTACATAAGTGGCTATAGATTTCTTCAAACCTATCCACCAGTAATTTGCCTTTAAGTCCTGGTACATCTTGTCACTTCCAGGATGAACAGAATACTTGGAACTATGGGCTTCCTGAAGGATCACTTCCCTAAGTCCTCCATAGATTGGAACCCATATCCGTCCATTTAATCTTAGGATTCCATCCATGCCATATGATAACTGTTCTGCAGTGACTCCTAGTTTTTCATTTGGATAGTTAGCTTCTAATACGGCTTCCATCTATGCGGCTAACAGTCTTTCATTCAAACTGTTCTTCAATTCAATGCTCTTGGCATTGATTCTTATGGGCTTAACCCTTTCCTTCCTACTTAAAGCATCAGCGACCACATTCGCCTTGCCTGGATGGTATCGGATTTCACAATCATAATCATTTTAAGTCTCCATCCATCGACGTTGTCTCATGTTTAATTCATTCTGATTAAACAGATGTTGAAGGCTCTTGTGATCAGAATAGATCACACACTTAGTTCCATACAGGTAATGCCTCCAAAGCTTCAGTGCAAATACAACGGCACCCAACTCCAAGTCGTGGGTGGTGTAATTCTTCTCGTGCACCTTTAACTGTCGAGAAGCATAGGCAATAACCTTGCCTTTCTGCATGAGCACACATCCCATACCAGTGTGTGATGCGTCGCAGTAAACTACAAATTCCTCTATTCCATCAGGCAATGTCAACACGGGTGCATTGCTCAACTTCTGCTTAAGAATGTCAAAGGATTCTTGTTGCTTAGGACCCCAGTCAAACTTGATAATCTTGCGGGTTAGTGAAGTTAGGGGTGGTGACATCCTTGAGAATTTTTCAATAAAACGCCTGTAATATCCTGCCAGACCTAAAAAGCTACGAATCTTTGTGGGCATCTTTGGTTCTTGCCAAATCATGATGGCTTCAATCTTAGCGGGATCCACCTGTATACCACGCTCACTAACCACATGTCCAAGGAATTGGACTTCTCGAAGCCAAAACTCACATTTTGAAAACTTGGCGTAGAGCTTCTCATGCTGAAGAAGTTTAAGAATTCAACGAAGGTGCTTCTCATGGTCAGCTTGATTCTTTGAATAAATTAGAATGTCATCAATGAAGACGATAACAAATTTGTCCAAGTAGGGTTTGCAAACGCGATTCATGAGATCCATGAACGCTACTGGTGCATTAGTAAGCCCAAAAGGCATCACTAAGAACTCGTAGTGACCATAACGAGTCCTGAATGCAGTCTTGTGCACATCTTCATCTCTAACCTTCAACTGATGGTAGCCTGACCTCAAATCAATCTTGGAGAAGTAACTTGCCCCTTGCAGCTGATCGAACAGATCGTCGATCCTGGGCAATGGATATATATTCTTGATAGTAACCTTGTTTAGCTCGAGGTAACCGATGCATAGACGCATCGAGCCATCCTTCTTTTTCACAAATAGGATTGGTGCTCCCCAAGGAGATGAGCTAGGTCTAATAAATCCTTTTGCCAATAAATCATCCAGTTGAGTCCTTAACTCTTTCATCTCTGTCGGTGCTAACCTATAAGGTGCTCTTGCAACAGGTGCTGCTCTAGGAATAATGTCGATTCTGAACTCTACTTGTCTATCTGGTGGCAAACCAGGTAGTTCTTCAGGGAATACCTCTGGATATTCGAAAATGACAGGGATGTCTTCAATCTTGGGCTTTGGTTCATCAATAGTCACCTGTGCCATGTAAATGACACAACCCTTCTTCATACACCTTGACGCCTTAAGCATAGACACTTGCTTAGGCAACCTATACTGAGTATCTCCTTGTATGGTAAGTGGCTCACCATAGGGTGTCTTGGTCACCACTTGTTTCTTGTCACAAACAATCTGGGCTTGGTTATGCGATAACCAATCCATGCCTATTACTATGTCGAAACCAACTAATTTCAAAGGAAGCAAGGATAACGGAAAGGAGTGGTTCCTAATGGATATGAACCATCCATCTAACACAGTTGAAGCAGTTTCTATGGTACCATCGGCCAATTCTACTTCATATTTTATGCTTAGGGTTCTAACAAGCAGATTTAATAACTTACAAAACTTATCATCAACAAATGACTTATCTGCACCCGAACCAAATAATACCCTTGCATAAACATCATTGATAAGAAAGGTACCTATTATCATGTTATCATCCTGAACTGCTTCCCGTGCATTCATCTGGAAGACCCTAGCAATGGTCTTCTTCCCATCTTTAGTCCTCTTCGTATACTTTGGGCAGTTAGACTTGATGTGCCTCTTCTCGTTACAGTTATAGCACGTCGCATCCTTTATCTTCTTACATTCCAACGTCTTATGCTCAGAAGACTTACAGATTCCACAAGCTCTTGGCTGTGATTGGGACTTGGATTCATATCTGCACCTTCCCAAATGGCGCTTTTTACAGATTTTACACTTGGACTTCTCACCTAACTGTTGGTCATCTTTCTTGAACCCTGAACTCTTCTTGTGGTCAGAGTTCCCTTTGTGCATCTTGTCAGAACGGTGCGAGTTATCATCCTCACGTTTTCTCTTCTCAGCATCAGAATTCCTAAGCGATCTCTGCCTGACCGCATCAAGGGTAAGAGACAATGAAAAATCAGCTACAGACCTAAAGGTAGTAGGTCGGGATGCCTTTACACTGGCTTTGATCTCCGGGGCTAAACCCCCAATGAAATGAGCTATCCGTTTCGGTTCTGGTGTCACCAGATATCGAACCAATCGAGACATGGTATTAAAACTTGTTAAATATGCCTGACAGTCCAAATTCTTCATAACCAATGTCAGGAAATCGGTCCCGATCTTCTCAACTTCATGTTGAGGACAGTAATTCTCCTTGATCAAAGCGATAAACTGATCCCAAGACAGATTGTACAACGGGATCTTCCCAGTAGTCTGGATTAGAGACCTCCACCAAGCTAGTGCTTCTCCTTTAAACGACTGAGATACATATTTCACAACATCCCTATCAGCGCAACCACTGATATCAACCAAAGTATCCATTTCGTCTGGCCACATCATGCAGTCAATAGCTCCTTTTTCCCCAGTGAAATCCCTGGGTTTACAGGAGACGAAATACTTGTAAGATCATGTCTTCACACGTGGCTTTTGGTCAAATACAATCTTCTTAGATGGAACACTATGCTGATTTGAAGAGTGTCGGTCATCATCCTTCTTTGACTCATGTTGTTTAGAAGGTGGCTTACTATGAGCCTTAGAGTGAGTCTTAGGGTGCGATTTAAAATGAGGTACCGATAGATTCTTGCTTCGAGTACCATTCGATTCATTATCTCATCTATCCAGAGCTCGAGTAACGGCATTGTCTATCAATGCCTGCAGTTCTGCACCAGCTATGTTGATTCTGGTGGTATCATGATTCTCCAGAGGGTGACTGTTGACATCTTCAGACTCTGCCATGTAGCTTGATTGCTGCATAAAATAATGATATCGATTTATTCAGAAGTCTATAACAGTATTATCATTCTTGATGATTTATTAACCATGGTATTAATAAACCATATTGGTTAATTTGTTAAATATATTCATTCAGGATTTTCATTATAATAATCCTCAGTTATAATTAAAATATATTAATGGCACAAAAGGCCAAGTCACAAGGACAATTTAAATTTATAAGCCAAGATTTTATAGGATCGAGGCATTAAGGCTTGAATCATAGTTCATTACCTTTTCTTGACAGGGAGTCGTAGACGACAACTGTCTTTAGTCTCAAAGGACATTAATTATGGCCCGTAGGCACTTCCATCACTAACAGATGATTATATAAATTAGAGACAGGAATTGGAAGAATCCAATATAAGGATGACTTATGCGATTTTATCGAATCACATTTGCCAGGAGTGTTAACATGTTTACAGATGTTAACAAGGATTTGAATCTTTTAAATAGGTTTTACCATCTTGGCCATGTCTGAAATGACATATAGGCTAGGTTATACCTTTAAGATTCTTTTTAATATTTAACGCAGAGCAATCATAAATTGAGATGTTTTAGGACATATTATATATGTTACAATCTCTAAAAGGAACTTCTCATAAAAGTCTTAAAATTACAACAATGCCCTAAACGGGTCTTTAAAGAAATAGCATTGTCCACGTAGGGACTAAAAGATAAATATGTCCTTATAAGGACTATTAGAGAAAATGAATACAACAAAAGAAGTTTCTTCTTCATCTTAGTCCTGAAAGTCTCCTCCTTGGTTCACTGTGTGCGGTATGGTTACTGAAGGTTTTGGCGGGTAGTCGAAATCTTCCTTTCTAGGAACTTTAGCAGAAGTGGAATCCAAGGATTCTATCGGTAGCAAATAATATGGATCACGGTGTCACACCCCAACCAATGGCGGAAACATCGGGATGAGACGAAGTGTGAAGATTGCTAGAGACATCATAACGCTATTAGTGACAATATTTAATAAACCGATTTCATTTCATAAAGTAAATTGTCAACGTTACAAGAAATTCAAATACAACAGGTTCAAAGAAGTACATAGCTACATAAGCAAAATTGATACAACATATTAAACCTAAACGTCTATATGTGTATCTAGGCATCAACGCTATTTCTTTTCATAGCATCGTCATCATCAACCTGTAACATGTTTAAAATACAATTCAATGCAAAAGCAAAGGCGAGTATACAAGTTTAAGCATAGGTATAAGTATAAGTATAAAAGTTTAAAACGAATCCACATGGCAACTTAGTCTATACGAGATCAACCTAGCGTGGCATGCAATATTTCTAGCCAACCTCTGTTTACGCAAGAAAGTTTAATTAATTCAACATGACCCAAGTTTAAGGGGGGCGGTGCGTTACTCCTATAACGCTATACATGTCGAAGGGAGGCTCGTGAGAGCTAATGACTAAAACATATCACATAAGTATGGTCCACGTAAGCATCAAGTATCATAACATAGTATTCATGTATAAGGATTGTTTTGTGCATTGCATAAAGAATAAGTTTAAGTGTAGTTTAATAGTAAAACATGTTACACCCCAAAAAGTGGTAAAAGTAAAAAGGGGAATACGAGTATACTCACAAAGTTTGCATATGCTTTCCAATTATCCAATTATTGACGAGTTGATGAGGTTGGAAGATTGAATGTGTAGGGTTAAAGTTCAAGTATGCTTAGAGTCGAGATTCGGCATTCAAAACAACATAAAAAGTAAGATATGTGAATAGCATGTGAAAATAATCATCTTCAACACTTAACACTTGTATGACACTTGGTAACCACAAGGGTTATGATAATGTTTTCATGAGTTGAACACCCATAAGAATCACAACAAGGTTTAGATCTTAGGTGATGTTCTACTACTTTAACATATAAACATGAGTTCAACATCAAAGGTTCGAATGAGTGTATATATATATCTAGGTTAAGTACTACATATTATTTAGTCCAATAATTCAAGTAGGAGGTAGAAGATTAGAATCTTCATTTAGGCACCTCGTGTTATCATAGATGTCATGTATGGGGTAGGAAGGACATGCTTCCATTTAGGAACCCCTTGAATGTTCACCACTTCACTTGGTGTAACAACAACCAAGGAGGGTCACGAACTAGGATTTGCACAATAACATAAACAACCTAACTATCGAGAAATCATCAAATCACGTGAGGATTGTATGTAGGACAACCCAAGTTGTTCCCTAATCACTCATTCATCAAGATCTAAGCTTGACATGATTTGTGGGTTGAAACCCTAGACAAAACACCAAGTTTATGAGGTTTAATCCTCTGATTTTAAATGTCTCAACCTTGTTTTTAAGCTTAACCAACCATAGGATAAGTTGTAAGCATTAGGACATAGGTATGAGATGTGTTGAACACAAGTTACATAGGTTTAAACAAGTTTTTGATGAAGATAAAAACAAACAGAAAGTTTATGGACGATTTCGGGGCATTTCCAGGTCTGATTTCTCCAAGGAGAAGTCTAGGAATCAAACCCCATGATTATCCAAGTAAGTAGGAAAAAGAATCAAGTGATTTCGTTAAGAAATGAGTGAGTTATGCTCATTTTCGTGAAGGGGTGTCAATCTGCTCGAACCTTTGCTTTCAGCTACGGTTTGGAGGATGTTTTGAGAGTTTTTAGTGTTGCAAAAGTGGTAGAGAGGCTGGTTATAAGTGGTATTTATAGGGGGAAGGATTAGGGTTTCAATGGGTTGGGCTTTGGAAGTGTTTAGAAGGGGTTACACCTTGAAACTAGCCCACAAAACCCAACTATATGGGGCTGAATTTTGCCGAATTGGGGCTGCCATATTTCTTTATTTTTTTATTTTTTTAAGACATTATAATGAGTAATTTTGTTAGTTAAGTTGTGTAATAATATGCAACAATGTTTCCCCTAACTTGTAACAAGGTGAAATATGAAATAAAACATGATTTAACTAGGTAAAAAGTGTAATGTACAAGTATGTAACATGTTTGTAAGTGACAAGTATATGTCACATATTAGATGATTAACCGTTGTATAAATAAGCATATTATTAGGGGTTTTTAGGTATCAACAATTTAAGGACAAGCATGGACATGTATCGTGAATAAGTATCGTATAAGTATGAATTACAAATAAGGATTCGATGTACAATGAATTCGAACGTATGAACATGTATGAATATGTAGATGGTGAATTTAAAGAAATACGAATGTTATTTATGATCCAAGTCTCGGATTTACAATGATTACAAGGAAAGAACGATTACAAGAATACAAAGTTTCCAAAAATAGTTTTACAAACGATGGTTTCTAAATATTGAAAGTATGAAAATGCGGGGCGTTACACACGGATAGGTCAGGACAGGTATAATCCAAGTTTGGGATTCCAAGACTTGGAGGTAAGAAATATGGATCATTTGGGTCCATAGGTATTATCTGCGGAGTGGGAGCCTCAGGGACTGCTGGTATGGGTTCCTCTGATGTTGGCTTCTCAATTGAAGTTTTAAAAGTGTCAGGTAAGGAGTTTGGAACATGGTTAATGGTTTCAATTGGTTTGATTTTGGGAATGGGTCCAAAAAGATCCTTCCTCCATACTGGGCGTACGCTTATTCGAGCTGTGGTACGAAGCTTAACATTCTTAAACTTCGGGTTTGGAGTGCTTCCACCAATGGCAGCTTTACTCGGAGACATGTCCTGAAATACATAAATATCGAAAACAATGTATACTTATTAAGGATGAGATTATTCCTAGTTCAAATCTAGACTCGGGAGTCGAGGAATGTGCAACTGTGTCATTGAGATTAAACACAAAAGGCTAGTGTTTAATTTACTCAATGTTGGCTCTGATACCAACCTGTCACACCCCGATATTTCCACGTATTACCGGTGGGCCCGGTGGGGAGTATCGTGACGTAGTTTATATCATCATAGACAATTTATCACAGTTTAATACACAGCGGAAGTCGAAAGATAAAATCATTACAAATCGATGAAGAGTAATATTAAATATTACAAAAACGGTTGTAAAATATCCACAGGCAGATCAAAATTTAAAAAGGATCATTGTTCAATAGATTCTTAACATCTAAGCTTGCAAGACTCTTTATTGATGCTAGGAGAAGCCAACCTATTTCGATTAGTACATGCACTTAAGCTTTTTGGGAAAATACGTCAGTTTTCACTGGTAAATACAATTAACCGACTCATTTTGAAAACATTTAAGAAAATTGATTTGAATGCACAATGCACAAAATATCTTTTATAACTTGGGATAATTATTTAAATATAAACTTGTAAAAGAATTACATGTTCGTTATACGTTCAGTAGCCCGGGCTGAATACCGGGTTAAAGATTAATAGACACACCACATAATATATCCCGCGGCGAGTTATTCTCGAATATATATTATTTTTACATACGCACTGGCAGGTGTATGCCTACACCCCGTGCTTAAGTCGTGGCCATTTCAATGAATGAGCCGAGGATATCCAGGACATGGTCATTAGCCCCCCCAAAGGCTTAAAACAAACAAAACAGATTAAAAGGGTCACCTCAATAAATTAACCTTTATATGATTAAAAATTCAATGCCCGACCAAGCGGTATTTTATATACCGTACCCCAAGCCCGTATAAGGGAAAATAAGTTAAAAGTATTTACCTAAGCAAATTATACAATTTATCCCAGCCGTATACAATTGGCAGATGCAGATAATCTTTTACTGGGCTCCTAAATCTGGAACGAAGGTTGTAATAACCTATCAGATTCCTAACGGGTCTTAGTTAAGTCTAAACTTAGACCGGTTAGTTTTAAAGGAAGATATACGGCCCAAAACGCATGATTAAGCGAAGACCATATTAGAATGTGGTTTAGACCCGACAAGTTTAAAGACTTGTATAATATGGGTAAACTAAACACATTCTGGATTTGTAGATAAAAATGATAAGGTTTGACCCGTTTCGGTCAATTTATGCAAAGTAGTTACATAAACCGCACCGAACGCGAAAAATGCATAACGGGTAACCAAATGAGTCATGTACAGGTTTCCTAAGTTAATATGCCTTAAATATGTTGTGATATCAGTAGGATACCTTCCTTTATGCCCAAAATGGATTTAAACTCAAATTATGCTCCGAAGGGGTATTTTGGTCTTTTAACGCTTATAAAAGAGAATAAATATTAATCTGAGGTTCAGGTCTGATACGATCAGTAAAAATACTTAATTTAATAAGTTATATCAGTAGGGTATTGCTTATATGTGAAATTTATTATTTATAACCAAACTATGCACCATAGGGGCATTTTGGTAATTTCACATAAGCTTTAAAGATCAAATCTGGAAATCTGAGTTTAAAACTTTTGCTTAGTGTTAAAGTATAAAAATTTACTAAAAACATCAGTAGGTATTAAGTCTTATATGATAAAAAATAGTTTTAACTCATACTATGCGTTTAAAACGCGTAAAAAGACGGTTTTAAGCGATTTCCGGGTTTTATAAGAAAACCTGATATTTTTATCATTCCAGAAGGCTCAAAATATTTTATTTATCATATAAAATCAGTAGCAAAAAGTTTGGTATCAAAATGTTGTGTAAAACTCATTTTATTCAAGAAAAGGGTATAACCGACAATTACCGAATCCAAGCTAGAACCCTATGTTATGCTCAGTTTAAAAATAAATAAAAATCTTCAAAAATCCTAAAATATTATATTACATCAGTGGGTAAGAAGTTTGGTGTCAAAATTTGGGTTTAGATAGGTTTTATACTAATGATGCCGTTTAATTAATAAAAAGCTTCTAAATTACAATATTGAGCATAACTCCTAATCTAGACCTCAAACTGATGTCAAAATTTTAGGAAAAGTTTATAAATCAGTAACAAAGATTATTGTCCTCTCATATTTTCAAAAATCTCGTTTTAAGGTCAAAAGGGCATAATGGTCAACTTTTAGGCATATAACGGAAACATGCAAATGAATCAGATAAATTAGGAACCAAGTTGTATAATCACAGAGGGTTATACTAACATATAACTTGGTCCTAAGGAACTCTAAGGCATGTCTAAACTAAGCTAAATGGGTCAGAACTGAAAGTCAAAGCAAAAGTCTACTTTTGCGACTTTCGGTTCCGAACCGAGCCTATATTCAAAATTGTCGGGTTGAACATGCTTAGACATGTTCTTACATTAATTACCAAGTTATATGAGTGATAAAAACAGGTTTCATGGCTTCTACATTGTTAATTATGTGTTTATTTGAAAATTAGCTTTCTGTTGACTTTTTATAATTAAGTTTGACCCGACAATTGACCTAGTTAGAGTGGGAATCAGAGGGTGCCCTTTTAAGGGTTTATTACCCACATAATTACTAACTTATAGCTACTTTCAATTCGAGAATTGACTGGACCATTAGTGATTAATCAATAAGTCAAACCTTAATTACGACGGTTTTGACTTTAGGCCATTAAACTAATAAAACACGAATTAGAGAGATTAAGGACACTTACTGAAGCACTTAGCATGACTAATGATCCTTAGGAAATGATCTTGAGCTCCAGGAGGCTCCAGAAACTAAGTTAGAATGATTTTTCAAGTGTATGCAACAATGTTGCAACCAAGAGCTCTTATATACGACTTTAAATTGCATAAGATCATGCCAACAAGGTCTATGGATGATCCCTGATGATTCCCAAGTGTCCCTATACATGAAAAACCATTGGAGCAGCCCATGGGATCAAATACATTGCATATAAGTCGGTTTAACAGGCTGAACAGGCATCTGTCGCTATTTTCTGCACCTGCAGGTCTCACGCGGCCCGCGTAAGACATAAAGGAGTCTTACGCGGCCGGTATGGCTCCCAAATCCGGTAACCAAGTTTGCCAGATTTGCACTTTTGGTCCCTGGTCCTTCAAATCTTTATTTTAATTTGTTTTATTGCACTTTTAACCCTTCAACTTGACTTTTAAGGACTCCAAGTCATAAACCAACTTCGTTAAGTCCCCGGTTAGTTATATGATCACCGAAAAGTCCTGAATTTCAACGTTGACGCTTTTAATCCCTCACTTACGAATGTTAGCATAACTTTCTCATACGATATCGAAACTTTGTGAAATTTTTTATCACTTATTCTAGTGAGCATAATTAATCGTTACAAAGCTTCTAGTTTGCTAAAGGTCACTCAGAGGTATAAATTAAACATGTTGACACATTTAACCCTTGCGGTTTGTAAACTTTCACTTTCTTCCACAAACGGCATCATATGGTTCATAATTCATTCGTTTAAGGGTATAAACATCGTGTAGGGTCGTTGAAAGGTATAATTATCCAATGTTGACACTTTGAATCCTTTTACACACATACTTTCTTTGTTTGTCAACTTTAGTCCCTCTAAAACAATTCTTTACACGTTTAAAGTCCATGACATGTGTCGATATTATATTGGACATGAATTTACGAGGTGTTACAATTTATGATATTTTTAAATAACTAAATTCTTTATCACCAAAACCAAACATTGTATTAATATATTATTGAATTTTATTTCCATTATTAAAAAAAATATTATATCGATTTTATTATATAATTTTTAAACAAATTGTATATAACTTTCAATATTACTTTATATATACAATTAGATTTATTACGAGTGTTTCAAATATAAATTTATATTTTATCTCTCAAATGGCTGCTTATTAGCTTCTTAAATAACATGTTTAACCACTGTATCTTCTTTTAAATAATCATCTTTGCAATCACCATATCTATCGCGTACCGAGTATATCCCTTAGTTTTTTTTAAATATAATTTTCTTATTATTTGGTATGTAAAATCATATTTATTCAACCCGCAGTAGGGTTTTAAAGATATAACTTTTTTTCTTATTTGGTAAGTAATATTACATTTATTCAACCCGTGTAATACACATGGTCTTAAAGATATAACTTTTTTTATTATATGGTATATAAGATAAATTTATTTAACCCGTACAATATATATGGTTCTTATAGATATAACTTTTAATATTTAACATATAAAATTACATTTATTTAACCGTAAAATAAATGAGGTTTTTAAAGATATATTGATTTATTATTAAATATATAAAATTCATTTATTCAACCTGTGTAACATACATGGTTATAACCTAGTATTTGTATATATAATCGCAGAAATAGATATACATATGTATATACACACTGTTGTGTAAAATTATACATGGGTATGTATGCCAACCTTTTATTTATAAAAAAGTCGTCTTTTATAAACACTAGCGTATTTGCCTGCAAGTTGTGACGGTGCGTTACTGCGGACATTCAATTAGTATAGAAATAAATATCTGTTTTACATGGAATAATAAAAATGAACACCGGTACCGGCACTGATATTGCTAGAACGATATTAATCGGTTCAGATCGTAATGGTACCGGTACCGATATTCATTTATCCTTGCAGACAAAGTTCTGTAAATAAAAATAAGCAAAACTAGAAGCTATAAATATGAATACATGTACCATTTCAATCTTGTTCGGTATGATGCGGTAGCACTACAATGTCAGTTTATCAAAGCAAAACAAAAAAAAAATATTACAAAAAAATTAAAAAAAACTTAAAAATCAAATCATTGTTCATGTGCCTTTGAAATTCACCAACACACACATATCAGACCATGCGTAGTCGTTAGATGAATAATGCCCCCACCCTAGGGCGTTTTCTGCCATGTGGCAGTCCAGACAGCATGGGGGCATTATTGGGCGTTATTGCAAAAGTGGCGTAGTGGAAATAATGCCCAATAACGCCCCTTCCAATCATATCACAATTATTATTTTTAATTAAAAACATAAAATACTTCATTAAATTAAGAAAAAAATACAATACTAGAAATAAAAAAAACCGGAAAAAAGAAAAAAGAAATTACATTGCAATATTTTTGGTTTTATAAAAGATCCAAATCAGACATTTAATAAACAAAACTTTAGGGACTGATTTAACATTTTTGAAACTTGAAATATTAAAGGTTTTGAAGTTTAAATCCTTCTTTTTAAATACAATCTAAGTGCAGGGACTAAATGTGAAAAATCACTTTCTTCTTCCTTTGTAACCCACAACAACCTGCAACTTAAAAATTCAAAAAAAAAAAAAAAAAAAACTTTGCCAAAATCACTTTCTTCTTCCTTATACACACACAAATAATATTTCTTTTGTTTTTTTAATTAAAACTAATTATACACACATGGCAAGGTCTTATTGGGCAAACAAATGAAGTTTTGGGGGGCTTCGGTGTGTTTCAAAAAACGCCAAACACCTATTTTTTCTGGAATCACGCCCCAAAACGCCGAGAGGGCAGCACCCAGGCGTTTTATGGCATTTTTGGGCTTTTTTTTATGGATCACGCCCGAGTACGGATGATCTAAGAGGATCATGCAAAACTCTTTATAAAAGAGAAAACTAAAACACACATATATAAGAGGATCATGAGAAAACGCTTTATAAAATACAAAACTAAAAAACTTCAGCAAAACAATGCCACGGACCATATGGAAATTTGCTTGGAATCCGCATGGGCCATTTTTAGGATTACACATATGTAATAGCACGTTTTTTTTTCATTTTTTAGATATACTATATATATACATTACACGATTACTTTTTTTTTGAAAAAAAGCGTACTATTAAACTTGTGTAATACAACTGTAATACAATGTTTTTTAGTGCTTGCAGATGCTAGACCATTTTTAGTTATTTCACTAAAATGAGTTTTTTTCATGATCTCTTCAATATATATATATATATATATATATATATATATATATATATATATATATATATATATATATATATATATACGCTTAGGGTAAAATGAAAACTTCTACAAGTTATGAGAACTTAGAGAACTCGACCATACAAAAGGTTTTTCAATTTTTTTTACCAAAAATCACAAGAAATTAACTTTTATAAAAAAATAATAAGAAAATAGTTTTTGTTTATTTACAACATGGGTAAAAAACGCTTACTGGTAGTGTAAATGTTGATTCATGTTGATGTCGGCAGTTTATATATATATATATATATATATATATATATATATATATATATAGGGGACCGCTAGAATGAGAACCACCACGAGTTGTAAGAACCACGAGAACCGCGACCCGCGGGTGGCCGTTGACCACGAAATTTTTTTTACACCTAGATCCGTATATTTTAAGACCGGGTGTAAATTTTGGGTTCAAACGGCGCACCCGAGGGGGTAGTTTTTTACGCCCAAAGTTTGGTTAAAAAAAAAAAAGAAAAATTAAAAAAATTAAAAAAACCCAAACTTTGGGCGTAAAAAACTACCCCCTCGGGCGCGCCGTTTGAACCCAAAATTTACACCCGGTCTTAAAATATACGGATCTAGGTGTAAAAAAAATTCGTGGTCAACGGCCACCCGCGGGTCGCGGTTCTCGTGGTTCTTACAACTCGGGGTGGTTCTCATTCTAGCGGTCCCCTATATATATATATATATATATATATATATATATATATATATATATATATATATATATATATATATATATATATATATATATATATATATATATAGGGGATGGATCATGAGAAAACTAGTTTAAATGAGAAAACCAAAAAACTAACTAAAAAAACCTAAAAAAAACCAAAAAAAATACCAAAAAAAATTTTTTTTTTTTTTACAATTTTTTAATAAAAAATCGCTACTTTATATGTATGGAAAAAAATTTTCAAAAAAAAAAAAAAAAAAAAAAAAATTTTGTTGTACTGCACATGTGCACTAATACGGAAAGACTAAACCACTTAACCCACCACCCACCGACACCCCCCAAAAACCTAAACCCCCCCCCCACCCCCACCCCCCAAAACCTAAATTCACCCTCCCACCAAAAGCCTAAGCCCCCCACCCCCCAAAAACCTAAACCCCCCCACCCCCCACCCCCCAAAAACCTAAAACTAAACCCTAAACATAAACCCGAAAAAAACCTAAACCCCCCACCCCCCCCCCCCAAAAAAAACCTAAACCCCCATCCCCCACCCCCCACCCCCCAAAAACCTAAACCCCCCCACCCCCCACCCCCCCAAAAACCTAAACCCCCCACCCCCCACCCCCCAAAAACCTAAAACTAAACACTAAACATAAACCCGAAAAAAAACCTAAACCCCCCACCCCCCCCCCCCCACCCCCAAAAAAAAAACCTAAACTCCCCTCCCCCCACACCCAAAAACCTAATCCTAATCCTAAACCTCCAAAAAAACTAACCCTAAAAGCTAAACTAGACTCAAAAAGCTAATTTTAAGCATGTAATGCAATTGTAGTACATGTTACATTGCACATGTGCACTACTATAATAATAGTGGAGAAAACAAGACGACACCATAAATCTTTTTTTATGTCATAAAAAATATGCTCGAATATACTTGAATGAAAGATAAGAAAATTTGTGATCTTATGGTGCCATTTTTGTTTTAAAATGATAACGTATGGAGAAATGGGAAATGTTTGAAAATTTATATATTTTTTGTTCCAATTTTACCCCTCCTTCATTAAAAGTCCCCCCTCCTTCATTAAAAGTCTCCCTCCCTCTCCCTTTTAGTGGATTTTAGTTAGTTTTCTAGTTTTCTCATTTATATCTAGTTTTCTCATGATCCTCTCCCTATATATATATATATATATATATATATATATATATATATATATATATATATATATATATATATATATATATATATATATGTAGGTAGAGGATCCTGTAAAAAAGGCCTAAAGTGTGAGAAAGTAAGAAAGAATCTCAGCCATTAGATCTTTTGATCTAATGGTTGAGATCAATAGGGACCAAATTGTAAAATATTTTCATTAATTTGGACTGATTTGAAATATCTAGGGACAATATAGTCTTTTAAACCCACTAGAAATTAGGTAATGCACATGTAACTTTCCCCCGTCTTTTTTAAACGTCAATAACTTTTTATACGTAACTTTTTTTTAAAAAATTACACCATAATAACAAGCGTTTTTTTTATCTTTAATATGAGTACCATATTGCTACACTTATATAGAGAAAAAAATATGTTTCGATCAGATGTTTAGTCAATGAATGGTGTTATATACTTGCTGAATGGTGTTATATACTTTCTGAATGGTTTATATACTTGCTGAATGGTGTTATATACTTGCTGAATGGTGTTATATACTTGCTGAATGCTGAATGGTGTTATATACTTGCTGAATGGTGTTATATACTTGTTGAATGGTGTTATATACTTACTAAATGGTGTTATATACTTGCTGAATGCTGAATGGTGTTATATACTTGCTGAATGGTGTTATATACTTACTGAATGGTATTATATACTTGCTGAATGGTGTTATATACTTCCTATAATTAAGGTGGCGGTTATGGGAAGTTTTTAATTAATTGAATTAATGATAAAATTACTTGTTTACCCTTTTCAATTAATTTAGATCTAATGGCTGAGATTCTTTCTTACCTTTCTCACACTTTTGGTCTTTTTTACAATAACCTTACCCTATATATATATATACACACACACACACGGTTAGGGTAAAATGAAAACTTCTACAAGTTATGAGAACTTAGAGAACTCGACCATACAAAAGGTTTTTCAATTTTTTTTACCCAAAATCACAAGAAATTAACTTTTACAAAAAAAAACTAATAATAAGAAAATAGTTTTTGTTGATTTACACCATGGGTAAAAAATGCTTACCGGTAATGTAAATGTTGATTCATGTTGAGGTCAGCAGTTTTTACATTAGCGTAAAAAAGTTGAAAATGCCACTTCATTTTTTTAAAGTTGTGTTTTTAACATTTTGATATACGGGTGTAAAAAATGAGGGAAAACTCGCACAGATTGAAGACTAATTTTTTTTAACATTCAACATTTGTAACTCTGTTGTTTACAAAATAACGCATTAGGTATATGTAGATTTTTATGAAAGTATGGGAAGGAATTAGCATTGACTGATCTATTATACTAGTAACTTTTTTTTATCAGCAAATTTCCACTTTTATTCCATACCAAATATTTACAGTCGGATGTTACCATTGAGATTTTAGCAACATAGCCAACACCTTTGATATTCACCCAATGTTACAAAAAGAAAACATTACATTTATAAATCGAAATTGAAATTCACCCAATTCCTCTCATCCATGCGTGTGTTCTTTAGTCTGTGTTTACTCCCTATCAAGGCCAAAGATTGTAGTTCCCCAAAAATTCCATCCTCTGATGTTCTTTTCCCGACAAAATGACTTCGCTTCGAGGTGGATCACATTTGGATCTCTGTTTTATTTTTGAAACTCTATGGCACTTTTTGTCATCTCATTCTTCTGTCTAAGATTAGTTACACCAATATCTCTTTATGTGATGTTACTGTAAGAATAAATAAATAATGTATTTATTTATATATGACAATTATAATCATTCATATAATAATAGATCAAAATATTAAATTATATCTTATTATATATTAGTTGGTAATTGTTGATGGACCATATTACCATTATTAACTAATTAAGGTTTTCCCCTTGGGTGTATATAGAGAGATAACTAGAGAGATTAAGGTTAGACAAAACACAATAACATCATCACTATCAGTCTCGTCACCTCTCTCTCATAACCGTGTTCATCAAGAACAGCTAAACCCATCAGAACTGTCACACCCTCAAATTCCACATGCGAAGTAATACCGTGAGGCGTGTGACCGACCAGGATCAAGCCACTCATCATGTTGAACCATTTAAGTAAGTTATAAATAATTACGATGGACATGGTTAATGATCTTTGTTTAAAAGTTCAAAAACACAATTTAATTTAGTAGCGGATAATATAAGGTAAGCCCATTAAAAACTTAAATAGAAACCACAAGTATTTATAATATACGCTAACTTAGAAATTACAAACCACGCACTCCAACCGACTGCAATGTTCGTCCGAAGTTGTAGCGAGCAACCTGCAAAGCATCCGATAGGGTGTCAACATAAAGTTGGCGAGTTCACGAGTTCACAGTTTTCCATTTTTATTTCCAAAAACTTTTGTTGTTAAATTACTCATTTATATCATGCCATAGGGAGCTACCCCATATGAGAGCTACTAAACTCTGTAATATCGAACACTTGTGACCTGTGTATCGTTGTTGCCCTGTTTGTCAATGTCTATCTGTAGGATCGCGATCTGACCCAAATGAGTCGTTCAGAGGTGTTCCACTTTGTTTCAGGTGCGGAAAACAAGAAACAAAGCTAGGAAAAGCTGATTCTTCACTAAATCTACTGATTGTATTGATATGACAACGATTACAGTTCAATCTTCACACCGGCAGCACTTCGGTATGGAATACAAGAGTCTGATACTGATTTCGCCTATGAGACCCCTATATATAGTGTTGATGATTTCGCTCCAAGGACCACATGTCCACATGAGCGAAATCACAACTTGACACATAAGCGAAATCACCTACTTTAAGACCATATGAGCGAAATCAGCTCACTAAACACAATACACTTCCTATTTTCTCGTAAAACGTGCCCTAATCTATAAAATGCAATCTAAGACTCGATCCAAGACGAAGTCGACAGATGTAGTGCACCAACAGACTCCCCCTCAGATGTTGACGAGTCGACTATCGAGTCTTTGACAACTTCATGTCTTCATTTCTTCAGTCTTGATCTGTCTCTGGGCTTTTCTCTCTCTCTATCTTCATCAACAGACTCTCCTTTTATCAATATCTGCTAGAATATCTTCAGATTCTCCCTCTCGATTTGCTGGCATTCCTTTGTTCTTCAGCAACATCTGCTTCAAGATCATTGTCTGGCTTTCACAGGTTCAAGACTGTTGTCTTACTTTAACTTTCATCACCAAATCTGAAACCTGGCACTAGCTCTGTTCATAGCGTTTAATTTTCAGGATTGAAACTTGACTCTAGTTCTGTTCATAGAATCTTCAGAATCGATCAGGCTAGCTTTCCTCAAACAGAGTTTTCAGGTATTGTAACCTGGCTCTCGTTCAGCTTAACTCTCAGGATTGAATTAACCTGGCTCAATATCTTTAGGTCCAAGATCGAAACCTGGCTATTCCTGCACATTCTTAACCCAGAAGTAAATTTTCTAAATTTAACAATTTAAATGCATCAACATTCTGAAATAATCAGACGACTCCCTCTCATAAACATATGCATCAACAATCACTCTTCCTCAGATCATACACATATGATGAACCACTTGTTGATTTAAAAACCATATTTTGACATTCAAAACACACTCCCCCTCACAACAATGTCATCATGTTTAGCATTCGGAATTTTGAAAATCAGCTTTCCAACATCAGTTGTCGAAAATCTTTTTGACTTTTTCAAAAATTTATGCTATAACATTCACAAAATCTTTTTTTATTTTCTGAAAGAAAGTAACTAACACCCCATGAAGAATCAAGAAAATGCAGAAATATTTTTGTTAGTTTGTGTAAGAGGATCATATCAGTTTATGAGACATGTCACTAACACCGTTAAGCTTGATTTCATTTTAAGTTCTAAACAATTTACCTAGATTGTCAGTATATTTATCCACTTAAATTTTCACACAAATTTCAATTGATCCGAGATAAGATATTAATGTTTTAAGCTCTTGAACTTATTCGTGTGTCCTACTACTTGAATATACTCCCGTATCCAGATCCCAATATTCAGTCTTACAGGTGAGTATACCACAGATGATATCTGTCAGGGTTAGGTGCGAGGGCCGTGAGAGCTCAGGTCGATACTTCCATATACGCAGAGAGATGACGGCTTCGACTTTTCGGTGTGTCCCCTTTAGAGGATCTTTTGATTACAACAGCAGCGACTATCAATTTTATTGTTTCATCAGCTTGCTGAGGGCGGCGCTTATATTTCAAAGCATTTGCGGAAAGCATTATCCGGGGACTACGTCAGAACTTCCATTCAGCAGAAGTCCCGGGATAATACCCCAGTTATCACTGAGCATAAAGACCTAGTATCTCAGAATAAGGGACCTTTCAAACAAGATTTCAGGGGTTACCTATATATCCAAGAAGTTGTTAACCCAAAGAACAAGCAAGTTTGAATTTTTATGTTTATATCTCGTCACAATTTACTAAATGTATAAAAACCTACTGACACATCCGCAGTGAGATTGTTTATCACATTTTAACTTTTCATTTCTTTAGCATGTTGTGACAGTCTACTGATGTACTATCATTTCCTCTTTTCACAACAAAACTCATTTTTGATTTTATCATGTTTTTGGCTTTTTCAAATTTTCTAATGTTTTTGGATTTTCTGAAAATATCTACTCCCCCTAAAATGCAAACACATTAAAGAAAAATTTAAAACAACTAAGCTATTGACCCACTTGAACATAAAATGTAAAACAACCTGTACAAAACTTTGACAACTGACATCGAATCGCATCAAATCGCCATTCGCTAGGCATAAACAATTAGAACTCCCCCTTTCAACAAACCATTTTCTCATTTAGATTGCAAAACACTTAAATTTGTTTTAATCAAAATGATTTTTCCGAAAATGAGTTTGTTTTTACCACTTGTAAGTTTACCACTTGTTAAGTATGGGGATATGGTTCATCATATTGTCTATTTTTATCATGTGTAGTAAATCAAGTACAACTTAATGTCCCTAATTTACCATTTGCAATTAAGCAACCTTTGTACCACTTGAAAAAACACAAACAATACCATTTGTAAGTATAACCAACAAATACCACTTGTAGGAATGAGTCATCTACATTCAACACTTTATCAATCAGGATGTCGATTCCTGCTTCACAATTACCAACCTGGAAGCTCCGGCGTAGTCATGCAAACTCCTTAAAACATGAATGATGCCGATTCCTGATCCACGATTACAAACTTGGGATCTCCGGCATAGTCCTAAGACTTCAAGGGAAACAGACTTCCATCCAAGTCTTTTCAGACTTGATGGCTTTCAATTCTTGCGTAGTGGGGTTGTAAGTTGCCTTTTTAGTTGCATAGAAATCTTTAACCCCCTTTGCTTTCCCATTCAACATTTTCCCAAAAATTTTCTTTACATTCCCATTGAATGTTTTCTTGACATCAAACTTAGTTTTCTCTGTGTAAAACTGATTTGAGATTTCAGCTTTGCCAACTTTCTGTTTAACCTCTTCAAATTTTAGTGATGGAAACTCATCATCATTCACTGAAATTTTCACCTCAACCAGTGGCTCTTCTGGCTTTGTGGAACCAGATTCATCGCCGACTTTCTCGTCAACCTTTTTAACAACCCACACTTGGTTGTCTTTCTCTTTCTTTTTGTAAAAATTCTTTTTAGAACACTCACCAACCTCATATGTTGAGTTTTCAAAAATTTTAACTTTTTCGGTTGGTGGTTCAACATCAACAACTTTTTCTTTCAACTTATTAGAAACTCCCTGTTTTATTTTGGCATTTTTCTGACAGTTCCATGCAATGTGACCAGCTTCATTGTACTTGTAACAGGTTCGAGTTTCCTTTGGATGAAAAACTTCAGTTCCACTCTTTCTCTTTTCAGCAAGAAACTCCTGATTTGACTGTCTCCAGAATGGTTTCTTCTCTTCCTCTTCAGCACTTCCACCTGACACAAATTCTGTTTTTGTTTTAGAATTTTTTATATTTTTATGATTTTCTGGTGGAACAAATCCAAGACCTTTCTTTTTGTAGCTACGATTTTGGTTTGGTTTCTTTTGAAAACCAAATCCAGAATTATAACCTTTTTTCTTGTTTAAACGTTGTTGTACTCTTGAGGTGTAAGGTTTAGGTTTTAAAGTAAGATTTTCATCTTTTATTACAGAAATATTAATTTCTGTTAGTTTGAAAACCTTTTTTATCAATTTAGTTTTGACACCTCTTATTGGAAACTCTTTGTCAGAGTATAATTTGCCCGAATCATTTAAAGTGTATGCTACTTCAAATGTTTCATCATCCAAATTTGCTTTTGATAACAAAAATTCTTTACTGTAAGACCGTTTAACCGACGACTTTGGACTGTTGACTGACGAATTTGACCCTCCAGACTCAGACTTTGACTCGGACTCCTCATCAGTATCCAACACCTGATCGACCACCTTTTTTATTAACTCAGACTCATGATCAGTATCGGACGAGGTGAATGTGACATCAATGTTTTCTGGTAATACGTCAGTTGTGTCGGTTTTTAACTTTATATTGAGTGCTTTTTCAAGTTGCTCCTCGTTTGGTTTTCTAGGAGAATACCCTTCCCAAATTGGAGGCGGACACTTGTTATAACTGACAGTCGGTTTCTTACCACTATCTTTCTTCTTCTTTGGCTTGTCATCTTGAAAAGTTTCCATACCTGCAACAGTTGGGTAAATACGACCAATGAGATAATCAGAACTAGAATAACTTTGTAATAGGCGTCTAATTCTCTCATTCTCAATCTTCTCTGTCTCCAACTCTTGCTTCCATTTAGCACTCTCTTCGATGTAAAAGTTGATAGCTTTCTGCTTTGTCATCATGACTGCATTCATCATCGTTAGTGCTTGTTCTCTTTCTGAGTTTGTCTTTTGTAGACCAGTTACTGTTTTGTTCAAGACATCATAAGATTCTTTTACATAGTTAAGGTTGAACAGCAACTGCTCCTTCTTCTTCTCATACTCAGCAATTATCTCATTCTTTGCTGCACATTCCTTGCATGCTTCCAAACACTTCGTGCAAGGCTTGACAACTTCAACAATCTTTTCAGCTTCGATTGTTTTCACCACTTCAACCACCTTTTCTGTCTCATTCACCTTCTCAGCTTCAGCTACCTTCTCAGCAACACTTTCAACCTTTTCATTCTGAACAACATCTTCAGATTCCTTTTGTTGTTGTTCTTTTGCAGCTCTTTTCTCCTTTAGTTTCTTCAAGCGATCTGCAAAATAGAAACGAAAACTTTCAGGAGAAAGATGAGTTTTAGCAACATTAATGTGTTTTTCCTCCTCATCATCACTGCTGCTATCATCAACTGGTGATTGATCAAACTGTACAGATTTTTCAGAACTAGCATCTGATACACCAGAATCAGATGGTGTTTGATCAAATACAACTTCTTTTTCTGAGCTAACATCATTATGTACACTCTCTTCTGAACTCTGTGATCAGCACTTTCTAAATTTTCATCAGCTGCAACAGACTGTTCTTCCACACTTTTCACTGTCTCACCAATAGACTTCATCCAGGTGCAAACATGTCTGGCTCTCTGACAATCTTTGCAATGAAAGCTTTGAAATCACCCTTTTCATCAACAAACATATCCCAACTGAAGCCTTCAGGTAGTCTTTCATCATCTTGATCGACTATACATGCTTTGCTTTCAGGTGATATGTAGTTGTTCCAGTTAAAGTCTACCAAACATGCTCTCTTTGAATCCTCAATCTTTCTACCATGAGCCGTCTGTGAGTCTTGTGATTGACCAACCTGCTGATAAATGGCTTTCAGGTAGTAGTCGTCTTTTCCGAATGGATTCTGAGCTCCACTATCTTCCCTGTTCTTGCATTCCCGTTTGAAATGGCCTTTCTCCCTACATCGAAAACAAGTAACTTTAGATTTATCAAAACCTAAAGTAGATACATGAGCATCAAGAAAGTCATTCTCCCGGTAATTGTCTTGAACTTTTCAGCACGCCTAAGAACACTAGCTAGACACCATTTGATATCCATCAGTTCCATCTCTTCGGCGTCTATCTGATCGTAATCCTCCTTTGTAAGCATAGGATTTCCGATCCGACCAGCAACTAGACCCTCATAAGATAACAACACGGAACCGAGTAGAGCCATGTGGTCTTTTGCAGTTTCCTCAGAAAAACTTTGACCCTCCGGAAGATTTAAGGCGATGTTGCACTGAATCACATAACCATTTCCTGTCTTTGTGCTCTGAGACTGAAAGCTTGTATTTGACTCTTTAGGATTGACACATGGAAATGATGAGAATCTACTGCTGCTTTTGTTAGAACCTTGATAAGCTTTTTCTGATGAATCCCCAGCACTGAATGCAGTTTGGATTTTCGGACTTCTCTCAGCTTCTGGAACCGGAATACTACCTTCGTAGTACATTTTTACATCCTGTTGACCACTCGGACTGTTCATCCTCGCGATCTTTTGCTGTTCCAAATCCTGACTCTCGATCTTTTCAATAAACTGAGATATAGTCAACCCATCATAAACACCCGTATTTTTCAGAATCATCAAATACGTTCCCCATTCTTTCTGCGGTAATGCATTAGCCAATTTGTCTACCCACTCTTCACGATCTTTAGTAATACTCAACATCGACATTGATCGTACAAGGTGGCAGTAACGTTCGATCAGCTTCTTCGTATCCTCTCCCGGTAAGCTACTGAACAGATCAAACTCTTTCTTTAGCAGCGCCTTCTTGCTTTTAATCATATTCTCACTACCCTCAAACTTGACTTTAATTGCATCCCAGATTGATTTAGTAGTTTTGTCGTGCTGAAGCAATATGAATATGTCTTCTTTGATTGCTTGCTGAAGCAGACTGATCATCATTTTCTCAGCTTTGTACATAACCCGTTCTTGATCTGTAAACTCAGATAACTCTTTAAGAACTTGCAAATCTGTTCGAGGTAACACATATTTCTTCAGTATACATTCCCACGACCTAAGATGATTTGCCTGAACCCAGTTCTCGAATCTGTCTTTCCACCCATAGTATTCTTAAATACTCATCAATTTCGGGGGCTTTTGGGTGTTTCCCGTCTCATTTTCCAAACTCATGGCTTGAACAATAGCAGCTGGACCAGACGGTGTTGCAAACGCGTTATAAAACTCGGTATCCATGATGACTTAGCACGTTTTTCAAAATCAGTGACTAAAAAGCGAAATCAGGGTTTTGGGTGCCTTATGAGCGAAATCTGATGATCCTTATGAGGGAAATTAGAGTTTGCACCTATAAGCGAAATCTGATGGACCTTATGAGCGAAATTAGGGTTTTGGTTGACTCAAGAGCGAAATCTGATGTTCACAAGATCGAAATTAGGGTTTTTGAAGCAAAATCCCAAGAAATAATGTCCACTGGAGCGAAATCTAATGGTAACAATTAGCGAAATCAGAATTTGTCCGTATGAGTGAAATCTGATCGGAGATTAATTTGATCCATTTTTAGTTTGAATTTCAGTGTCAAACTTTCCAGGATTTGTTTATCTCCAATTGTCTATAATATGTGAAATTTTGAGTGAATTTTGACCGGTAAAACTTTCTGAAATGATGAAAGAAGGTGTTGAAGTAAGAAAACTCGATGAAATCCAACTAATCTCTGCAGAACTCCTCCTCCTGAGCTCTGATACCAATTGTAGGATCGCATCTGACCCGAATGAGTCGTTCAGAGGTGTTCCACTTTGTTTCAGGTGCGGAAAACAATCAACAAAGCTAGGAAAAGCTGATTCTTCACTAAATCTACTGATTGTATTGATATGACAACGATTACAGTTCAATCTTCACACCAGCAGCACTTCGGTATAGAATACAAGAGTCTGATACTGATTTCGCCTATGAGACCCCTATATATAGTGTTGATGATTTCGCTCCAAGGACCACATGTCCACATGAGCGAAATCACAACTTGACACATAAGCGAAATCACCTACTTTAAGACTATATGAGCGAAATCAGCTCACTAAACACAATACACTTCCTATTTTCTCGTAAAACGTGCCCTAATCTATACAAAGCAATCTAAGACTCGATCCAAGACGAAGTCGACAGATGTAGTGCACCAACACTATCATCATTGACGGTTTGCCAAGGCCTATTTGTTCACGACCGATCCTATCCAGGCACTGTATGAGGTTGGTGAAACCTAAATAGCGCTATCAACTAATATCCCGTTCGCCAGGCCCCGGTGATTAATCTATATAGAGAGTGGGGACTTCGTGATAGAGTTTCGTTTAGTACGCTAGTTCATGAAATATAAATAGTATTTAATAGTATTGCAAACCAGGAATACCAGGCAATCCCAATCCAGGGAAAGTGTTGTCCGTTTCCTAAACCAGGGAATACATGCTTTAAGTAAAATGTGTGAACTCACCTTTGCTTTGCTCGGCAGATAGATTTACTTGTCCTAAGTTGGTCAATCACGTCCTATTATGGTTACCATATTAGGATAGTATACAAGTAGTCACGTATTCTCTACATGTATTTAACACGTAGTGCATATGTAACGGCCATCGTATGTTATACTACTCATGTACGTATACACAGATATTACACATCATAACAGTTAAGCATAAATCAAGGTGAACAGTGTAAAGACATGGGCCATTATAGTGTGCGGCCCACTTAGAAGAATTGCCCAAGTGAGTGTGCGACCCACTAGTAGGTTTGCGGCACACATTGAGGGTGTGTGGTCCTTGGTGTGCGGTCATAAAAATAGTGTACGAACATTAATGGTGTGCGGGTGTAGTGTGCGGGTGTAGTGTGCGGTCCAGTTTTGCGTGTGCGGCCCACTAAGAATTGTGGCCCAACACCGTGTCCGGCCCAATGTGAGTGTGCGGCACACACTAGGGTGTGCGATACACACTGGTGTGTGCGGCCTCCTCATGTGTGCGGTCATACAGTACTAAGTTGTACATTGCGCATCATGTGTTTGTAAACTGAGAGTGTGCGACCAATCAATTAATCCAAACAATGTTTCTTACAATTTTATCCGATCAAAGCACAATACAAAGATTTCAACATCACTTCTATGACTTCTAATATCATATTTTATCAACATACAATACAGATTTTTAGATATCTTATTGACAAACAAATCTAATCATTTTCCACCATTAACAAAGTAGATCTAGGAACATTCTATCATGCAGAATCATCAACGCCTTATTATTACACACTGTTTCCTCAATAATGTCATGAAATCAGATTTTTTTGGAATCCTAAAGTGTCATCGACATTTTATCATACAAACCCAATCAGTATTTCAACATTTACGCACCAATTAACTGTCACAGCCATGACTTCTATTAAAGCCCCAAATCTAATAAATCAACTATCATACGTTCAGATCTTAAATAAATAATTCATGTTAAGAACGTTACTAAAAACCCTATCATCAATTTTAAACATCAGACATGTCATAGAAAGCCTACTTAAAAAACAAACATTATACTTTCTTTCCGAACCATATTCAAAACAGTTTGTCCTTAACATCCTAAAACACACTTTTAATCTTATTTTCACCAAATCAGTCAACAAGTATGCACAAGATCAGGAACCACAAGAATGCAAATCTATACTTTCTATAAAAGGAGAAATCCAAGTGACATAAGAAAAGCTGATGTGTCAGCTTGAGAGCATGTCTAACAAGGCTTTTTTATGTCATTATTACATCATAATGCCTAATATTAAAAGACTTTAAAATTCAAAGTTGGCCCACATCCACCTTTTCAAAGGTCTGCCTTATACTCAAAGGTCTGCCCTGATCGTTTATATTAAAGTACTAATGTTAATTGAAAATTCAAAAAACCTCTTCTCACGTTCAAAATTCAAAATTCTGGCTCCACATTCAAAATTCAAAATTCAAACCATATATATTCTAATTCTAGTTTTAGTTATTTCACTAAAATGAGTTTTTTTCATGATCTCTTCAATATATATATATATATATATACGCTTAGGGTTAAATGATTCATATCCTTCTGTAGGTTCTTATGATTTAAAGTATTGCTTTTTCAAGGAAGTTGAGGATCAAGTATATGAGGATAGGACTACTGTTCAAAAGCTGAAGATTATTAAATTTCGTTTTTCAGTTCTTAATGTAATTGTTGATCTTTGTAGAGCATTTTATTTTTACTGATTTGAGCATCAACAGTTGTTAGTGTTGATATCTGCTATTGTAAATGTTGAGTTGCTATTGTTGCCAGCATCTGTTTAGCAAAAGATTTATCCATTGTTTAAAGGTATTGTCTGTTCTGATAATTCCTGTTTTTTGTAACGACTGTTGAGTTACTACTGTTGGCGACATCTGTTATTCTCATTAGCGGTTTCTAAAGGATTGTCAACCATCAATCCAATAGAAGGTCTGAACATTATTAAAAAATAGGTATTTTGAAAAAATTTGACAAAAAATCTTTAAAAGTCTGTTGAAAACAGTTGTTTTTAAAACAGTTGTTTGGCAAAAGATTCATCCACTTTTTAAAGGTATTGTCTCATCTCATAAAATGCTGTTTTTTGTAACGACTGTTGAGTTGCTACTGGTGCGGACATCTGTTATTCACAATAACAGTTTCCAAAGAATTGTCAATGATTAACTTTATAGAAGTTCTGAACATCTGTTATTGCTCAACGTCTTTAAATGAAGACGTTTTAACCGCTGTTGATTTACCACTGCTCAACAGTGCTGAACAGTTGTTATTGGTCAACTGTTATTGCTCAAGTTGCTACTGGTGCGAACATCTGTTATTCCCAACAGCACTTTCCAAAGAATTGTCAATGATTAACACAATAGAATTCTAAACATCTGTTATTGCTCAACGTCTTTAAATGACGAGGTTTTTTACTGCTGTTGATTTACCACTGCTTAACAGTTCTGAACATCTGTTATTGCTCAACTATTGATTTACCATTGTTTGCCATGTAGATTATTGTTGGTCTTTAAATGAAGAGATTTTTTTATATTTCTTAATGGCTGAGGTTTAAAATTTGTCCTTTCAGTTTCTTGATAATTAATTTTATAGTTTTCACATGAAAATTTATTTTTTAAATGTTTTGCATTAAATGGCTACTGATATTTAATATCAATTTATTCTTTATATTAAAAGTCTGTTGAAAGGACTGCTAAGTTACTATTGTTGTATAAGATCTGTTGTTGCGCAACAGTGGTTTCCAAATATTGCTGAAGGGTATTGTCTGTTCTCTTAACATATGTTGTTGGCAGACAGGGTTTTCGCAACAACTGTCAACCATTATCAGAGCAGAGGTTGTGACGTGGACAGATGTTAGCCATCAGATCTTTCTAACTTCTGACACGTTAGCATTCGCCTTTTCACTTTATAAACCGCTGTTTCATCCCCAAACAGAGGTTTTTCTTTCGACTGGAGTTTAAAATTCAGCAGTAAGGTTTCCACCTTCTTCTTCAACACTTCTCCGTCAACCTCTCGCAACTTTCAATTCTGATCATGACTTTGGTGATGAAAAAATCGCATAACTACGTTGCTATTTTTGAGAAAACCGAGAACAATACTCTATATCATTCGATGATTGATATTCTTACATCATCAAAATATAAGGTCATTCTTACCGCCGACGCACCCATTTTCCAAGAGACGCTTCATGATTTTTGGGCTAATGCGAATATTGAAGAACAAAACAATGTGGCTGTAAGTATAACTTCAAAAGTCGGAGGTGAATTGGTTGCTATTACCCCCAGTACCATATCAACAACATTTGAGGTATACGACTTGGCAGGTAAGACCTCTTTGCCGAAAAATGAGATTCAAACATACTTGAAGGGGAGGGGATATGATGGAGAGTTGAATAAGGCAACTATGTTTAAAGGTAATTTTCCACCGCCGATGAAATTCCTGTTCCATACTCTCTTAATCTGTCTCTCAAATAAAACTACTTCTTTTAACGAAATACCTTTGAAAATTCAGTCATTGGGGTATGCAATTTTGATAAATATTGATTTTAACTACTCCCAAGCACTGTTTGCTGATTTGGTTGCAAATTTAAATAACATTAAAAAGGGCAAAACTGTTGTTATTAAAAAGGGGAAAGCTGCTGCTATTGAAATGGCGAAAACTGCTGGTTTTCTTATGTTTCCTAGACTATTAAGCTACTACCTACAAAAACATGTTTCTCAAAAAGCTTTTGAAAAAGGTGAAGCTTTTAAAATGAATAATCTAACTTTTACTCGCCTTATGGCTAAAGAGTCTGAGGTTTTCAAAACTGAAGCAAAGGGGAATGAGGAAATTTTAGATGAGTCTACAACTGCTCCTCAAACGTCTGTTGTTGAGCCCACTGCTCTTGGTGATCACAGCACTACAACCACTGCTGTGAAACCCCCACCAACAAAACTCAAAAAGACCAAAACAAAATCTGAAAAGCCCAACGAAACCAGCAAAACGGGTCTTCTGGAAGATGAGATCCCAGAGGTTAACCTCGTGACAACACAGATGTCACTACAAACCACTATTGCCACTTCCTCACAACATGTGGAAAGATCTCAACCCATAAACCAAACTCCTCATGATTCCTCACAAAAGGAACATGTTGTATTCACAGGGACACCACAATATGATGCCATACCGTCATATGAGAGTATACTTAAAAGCCCTTTTCCCGCGACAATATCTCTTTCGACAGCAATCCCTTCATCTTCCGTTCCACCGAAGTTTGTAACACTGCTTCAAGCTATTGACATTCAGAGTGATAGCAATCCCTCTCATGAACACTTTACTGAGAGTTTAACTTCAACAATAGCTATGTCTGAACCTTTTCAATTACCTAACCCAGAAATAGTTGAGGAGGCTACACCTCTTAAATTTCAGCAAATTCTTGATGGTATTTCAAGTGGAGCAGCTACTACAAATGTCAAATCCACTGATTTACATTTGGACAGTAGTTTCGTCAGTCAGACTCCCTTGAAGGCAACCACTGCAGTGTCTATCAAGGTATCCACTGGTGAGTTCAAGTTAACCACGGGTGAGATCACTAACGTAACTACTGATACAGAGGGAAGTCCCTAGAACCAAGAACAAGGGGCATCTGCTAATGAAAATTTGGAGATAACTCCTCTTTCAAAAGCAGATACAACCACCTCTGGTGGGAATTCAGATGATCCTATTAAGTTAGGTGATGGATTAAAATACCAGGATTTGACGGACAGGTTATCTAACTTGGAAACAACTGTTGCTGATATGAAAGATCAATTGAGGCAGTTGGTGGATGCTTTCAAAAGTCGACCTTCTCATCAGCAGTTATGCCAAGAGCTTTGGAATTCGGTACAACCCATTCTTGCAGCTCAAAGGGAACTGGCTGAGATTCAACTTAATTCCCACATGAAGCTAATTAGAGTTATGGTTGAAGCAAGATACAAAGACACACAGGCTGACATCAAGGGCATAAAAAAATGCATTGTAAAGTTAACTGGTACTACCCCTACACCCGTGTTTAAAAAAGAAGATGAAGATGATGCTGATAAGAGGGAAAAGGATTCCATGAAAAACTTTGGCAAACCAACACCAAGGAATCAACCAAAACAAAATCCAAGGCTGCCAAGCAAACTTCTGCAAAATCTCCTGGAAAATCTGATACTGGTAAGAAAAAGGGAATTGATGATTCCGTTAACAAACAGACAGATAAGGAGATTGAACGAAAACAGAAGAGGAAGCATACAAAAGAGGAAGATGAAGTGCTCAACATTGGAACTTCAAATAGTAGAAAATCACAGAAAGATAACGAATCACCACCAGAAAAACCAACCACTGCTGCGAAACTCAAAACCACTGCTGAACCTAAGAAGTCAGATTCTGATACACCTAAAACAAAACTCTCACCACAAAAACCACCTGTCAAAAAGCAGAATACAAAATCCTCATCACCACTGCCAACCTCGACTGAAATGATTGCTGATGCAACAAATGTTTAAGCATATGATAAGACAACAGCGGTTGAGACACCAGTTGTTTCAACAGTTGTTAGTCAATCCACTGATTCTACCCAATTTCAATTTCCATCACAATCAACCCTTACAGTCATGGCACCTTTTTCTTCCCTAACTCCTCCTTCTCCAAAATCTGTTTACACAAGAAAGAGAAAATTCATGGTGCATGAAGAAGAGAAGGAAGATATACCCGCACCAATTCCGTTATCAGCTACTTCGTTCATTCAAAGTTCACCTAAACCATTCGTCCCACCTTCATCAACAAAGATCAACCCATTGGCAGTAACTTTCCCTCTGGAACTGCTTGCAGTTCAAGATGAAATGACTCAATTTTACATAGAGGATGATCCATCGAAAAGAACCTTCCCATCTCTTCAGGGATTTGAAACTCCAAAGAATATTTATGAATATCTTAAGCTAAAGGGCAAGCAAGCAGAAGATAAGGCAAATGAAGAGTGTAAAGGGCTAGGAGACATTAATTTATCAGCTCGCATGCAACATTGGCTTGGTGAAGTCAAGAAGCTGGAAGATTTTGCTAGAGACCTGAGTAAGAATATGTCAAATCTGTCACCAAATGCTGAGCTAGAAAAGACATTAAGAAATGATTTCTTGAACACTATCATGGAAACCAAGCCCTACGAAGCCTACAGATCTGATTTTAAAGATTGGCCCCTTGAGGCTCTTAATGAGGAAGTTAATAGAATTGAAAAGATGAATAAAGATCCTCAAATGCCAAAATCCGCTCCCAACTAGAAACAATACAAAAAGGTTGAAGTGTTGAAGTATAAGAGAATGAAGGCAGAACTTGTAGCAGCTAAGGTTGGGACTGCTAGACATATTGGAGAATGGACTAAGCAGTCTATTGATCTAGCTTATAGTAGGTTAGAAGAGCGAAGAAAGACAGATCCATCCCTTCCTAAAAAGCCAGTATACAAAGATGAAGCGACTGTTATACCTCGGTAGACCGTTACATCTAAAAAGTTGTTCTCATCAGCAGATGTATCCAGTGTTGCCTTGAACCAAAGAAAAAGACAACAACTGATGGATGAGGAAGATGAAAATAGGTATGCTGAGCACATAAAAGAGTCTATCAGAAATCAGTTACGATATGGATTGGATGATGCTTCATTGAAATTACAAGCTCAAGTTGCTCAAATACTTCAGAAGTTGGCAAGCAGGCCTCAATCGCCAAACTCCTCTCAAATAAAACTTCTCCCAAGAAACCCATCAGACCCAAAAATACTAAAGTGGAAGTCTGACAAACAGACCCATGAACTGACTTTGATGAAGTCTGATGGTAGTGTTGAAAAGATATCAAGGGAGAATGCACTTGGTCTAAATCCAGTTGATCTCCAAGATCTTTTTAACCTTCAGCTTGATAAGGATGAAGATGATACTGATTCTTTGGATTTTGAGCTCCAATTCAAAGGGCAAATCCGGGAAATGTTGATGAGAGAATAAAGAAAAGCTGATTTCTAAAATCTGCTGATTCCTTGATTTAGTTTTACTGAAAGTTGTTGAGGCAGGTGATTGTGTTTTTGTAGTTAACGTTCGTCGAACTTTAAGTTGTATTCAAATTCTATGAAGTACGTATGTCTATAAACAGTTTATATTTTCTTTTTGGGTAAACAGTTAAATTGTATGTAATTGATATATTAACCGATAATCTATGTTTATAGTTGTCTTTTAGCTATAATAGATAACACGTTTTGGTACAATATCTATGCACGTATCTATATGTTCTATTAATATGTGTTATACATGCTTGTCTAAGAAACGACTCGTGTTTGCAGCTCTCATTTTTATTGAGAGTACTAAATTCTTTGTTAATAACATTATTCTCTTAACATCTGTTTACTAACCTTTGTAATTTCTATTGACTGACCTTTTTAACATAGGTTGACTAACATGCATATCTGTTTACTATCTATCCATCTGGCAAGCTCTGTTGGAGATAATGGATAAAATTTTTTAGTAAAGTCTGTTGGAAAGCAACAGACGTTTTTAACAGTTAATAGACAACAGTAGTTTGCTATCAACATAATGGAATTACTGTTGAATAAACCTATTGACCATTAGTGTATATCAATTTTATAAGTCTGCACTAATTATTTTTTTACTCTCTGTCAATATGGGCTA